>NW_026000057.1:25732397-25884226 GCF_001458135.2 Marmota marmota marmota | reverse complement strand
GCTCTGCCCCTCAGCAGGCCGCTGGGCCTGCTCTGTGGATGGTCACAGTTCCCTCTACCTTGCCAGCGCAGGGGGAGGGGGCGGCTCTGCCCACCATTATGATTTCAAGGTAAGAATCCAAACACATTTTTTTTTGGCCAAGATTCAAGAGAGAGAGGAAAGCAGATTTCCACAAAGACCATGAGCACAGCACCCAAGACTGACAGGCTCCTTGAACCCACTGAGACTGGAACAGTGTACTTTAAAAGTCTTTCTGAGAACACACTCAGTCCCTAAAGTAAATAAAACTCTTATTTGAATTACAATCTATTTTTGGAAATTTGTATCACTCTCTGTCTCTCTGAACTTTTGAGTATTTGTAATTTTCCTTTATGAAAACTATAAATTTTCAAGTTAACAACAAAACTATGTTAAGAAAATAAAAATGTACCATGTAAAACTCCCTCAAAGGGAATCATGGATATCAGGGCTTCCTGCTCAAGAAAGATAAATTCATAATGATGATATCTAATATCTTAAAATATTTTACTAGGTACAAGCAGTGGCATGTACTATTATTTGTAAATAATGAAACCCCATGAGATAAAGTAAGAGTATCTTTCCCATTCGACAGATAAGAAAACTGAGGCTTAGATATATTAAGGAACTTGCCTAAGGTTGCACTTCTAGTGAGTGATGGGGATGGATCTGCAATTAGGTGTGACTTGATTTCAAAGCCACACCATTTTTAAAAGCAATTTGGATATAAGCACCAAAGAGTAGCTGAGGTAACCGGATAATGACCCCCCTTCCAATATGCGTCCACTTCCTTTCTTCTTTTCAGTGCTGGGGATTGAACCCAGGTCTTTGGGCAGGCTAGGCAAGCGCTCTACCACTAAGCTACACGACCAGCCCTAGATATCTACTTTCTAATTTTCAGAATATGTGAAACTAATACCTGCGTGCAAAAGGCACTTTGGGTATGTGATTAAATTAAGAATTCTGAGATAAAAGGATTAGCCTGGATTATCTGGGCCGAGTGTAATTACAGGGTCCTTTAACACAAACAAGGAAGCACAAACATGAGAGTCAGAGAAAGAGGCTGATCGGATGCCAAGGTCACAGTGATGTGATGGAGGAAGGAGGCCATGAGCCATGGGACCTGGGTAACATCCAGAAACCGGAAAAGGAAAGAAACGGATTCTTCTATGGAGGCTCCAGAAGGATGACATGGGCCTACCAATACCTTCCTTTGGCCGCCTAAGATCCATTCTGGATTTCTGATCTACAGAACTAAAAAAAATATTAGTATTCATTATGATGATTTAAGTCACTAACTCTGTGGTAATTTGTGACAGCAGAAATAGAAACACATATTATAGCCAAAGAGTGACGATATGCTCCTGAGTGATTCACAATCAGATTTAATGTTTAGAAATACAAGTACTTAGCAAATCCTTGTTGGATTGAATGACAGGGTCTAGTGTAAACCCCAAACATAAAGCTGGGTATGGTGGCACACACCTGTATCCCAGGAGGTTTAGGCAGGAGTAGTGCAAGTTCAAGGCCAGCCTGAGCAACATAGTGAGACCCTATCTCAAAATGAAAGTTAATTAAAAAAAGGTGGGGGTGGGTAGAGAATATCCCAGGTTTCAATCTTAGTATTACCCCAAATGAACCAAATACCCCCAACACACACACACACACACACACAAAAAAAAAAAAAAAAAAAACCATGAGACAAAAGAAACATAAACATATTATGGGTTTGTGAAGACTTAATGCAAGTGTCCTCCTAAACTGAGAATGATGGTGGAAAGCTCTCTGCCAAACAGTCAAAGCCCTAGTTTTCAACTATCCCCAACAATTTCCGCTTTATTTACAATGAGGCCATTTATCAATGGGAATAGACTTCCTAAGAGGAACTCTGGTGACAATGTAATGCCAATCTTGGAAAGGCTGCATTCAACATAATTTTAACTGTGCACATCCTGAAAGCCTGCTCTAAACTCTTGGTTAGTGGCAGGGAGTTCACAGGTCATGCCTCAGGTTCCTGTTCCCCATAGGCTATCTGCTGGGGAACAGCCAGACCTCAAAGAGTAGCAGGGCCACTTGCCATGAACACTCATCCACTTCTTCCACAAATATTTACTGAGCAATTATTATGTGAGTGAACAAGACAAACAAGTTTCCTGTCCTCATAGAGGTTTGTAGAATAGGCAAACCAGTCACTATCGTGTTAATGCTGTGACAGAGGAAGACAGTGTTAGGTCAAATCTAGTCTGGAGATGGTTAAACAGTAAGTCTTGCAGGGAAGGTTAAAAAATGGTTTTGAAAATGGCTTAGAAATGATTAAAAAAACAGGTAAGATCTTTTTATACAATGTAACTTTAAAGAAAAGACAAAGTTTAAAGTCATGTGAAAATATGATGGCATGGGCATAACAGTATGATTTTATTTTATTGGTACTAGGGATGGAACCCAGGGATGCTTTACCATTGAGCTATTTCCCCAGACCTTTTTCTTTTGTTTTATTTTGAGACAGGGTCTCACTAAGTTACTGGGTTTTATGGTTTAGAAATGAGGTATTCCCCAGAAGCTCATGTGTGAGAAAATGCAAGAAAGCTTAGAGGTGAAATGATTGGGTTATGAGAATCTTAATCCCCTGGAAGGGATAAACTGGATGGTAACTGTAGGCAGGTAGGGTGGGGCTGGAAGAGGTGGGTCTGTAGGGGGCAAGCCTTTGGGATATATATTTTGTCCTTGTTGAGCAGAGCTCTCTGTTTCCTGGTGCCATGTCTCCGGCTGCTTTCCTCCACTACATACTTCCGCCATGATGTTCTTAGGACCTGAGGAATAGAGCTGTCCATCTGTATACTGAGACCTATGCAACTGTGAGTTCCAAATAATCTTTTCCTCTTATATAATTGTCAGGTCTTTGGTCACAGCAGCGAAAAAGCTGACTGAAAACACTGAGGATCTCACGAAGTTGCTGAGGCTGACCTTAAACTTGCTGTCCTTCTGCCTCAGCCTCCCCGGAATCACAGGGATATGCTACCAAGCTCGCCCCTAGGATGATTATTTTACAGAGCAGAACATTTCTGAAAGATAAACCAAGAGTCATTTTCTGCTTCAAGCCACTCAATGGTGTCCTTGTGCGATAGGATAATGTCCTATTCCCTTGAAGTGGCCCACGAGGGCCTTTGTGATTTGGCCCCTGCTTTCCTCCCTAACCCACCTTCATCTTCTCTCTGTGGCACCCTCCTGCTCCCACCCTTCTCTTGATTAGCTCACCTCTGTCCTTCAAGTAGGAACTGATTTAGCCTCCACTGCCTTCAGAAGTCATTTCTGATGCCATGTCTGGGTGAAAGACTCCTCTCTGTATGCGTATAGCTCCCTTTTGTGTCCCTCCTACAGGCATTTACCACTGTGTGCACTAACTGCTTATCGAATTTCTCTTTTGAATTGTGATATTCCCATAGCATGGAGTCTGTGAAGGCTAGCTCCATGTTGTCTTGGTCACTGGGAATTTAAATGCCTTCATGGGCTGGGGAAATGGAACCACTTTGGGAGGGAAAAGCAAGGAACAAATACAGCTATGGTCCTCTGCGTGGATCCTACAGATACCAGCCTGCTGGGCTGCACCGAGCTACTACAGAGGAGTAAGACCAGGTGGATCTAGAGGGTAGCACCTAAGCATCTGCCTCTAGGGTCATGCAGCTCTTACTGCCCATGTGACTAGGGCAGCTGATATAATGCATCAGAGCTGCAAGGGAGTGCATGAACTAAATGCTTGGGTCCTCCCAAACTCCTATTTTGAAACCTTCACCCTGCCATACTGTGACCCAGGGCAAGTCACCAGCCTCTCACTTGACTTTGGCTTCCTCATCAGTATCTCCATCCCCGGGGGGTTCTTCTGAAGCTTACATTAGATGACCCACATAAGACCCCACACTGAAAATTCTGAGAACTGGTAGCAATTTGTTGTGTTTAAAAACTCAGGACCTCACACCACCATTTTGTTTTTCAGAAAACTATGCCTTAGAAACTATGTCTGTTCCCAGAAGCCTTGTGGGAGACGCCAGAAGTTTCAGAGATGCTTGTTCATGTGCCTGTTCTGCTTCCATTTCTAAGTCTCTGTGTTCATACTGGGCCTTTGTGCATTATGCCCTTCTAAGGCCCACTTGTAAAACTGCAGGATGCTGATTTCCTTACACATAATATAATTCTCACAATGGATATTTAAAATTTATGGCCAAATCTCCCACATGAAGGTGGTCTGGCAGGCATAATTTTTTCCTTCTGTACATAAATGACTATTAACTTGTTGGCGTTTTGCAGACAGGTTTTGATGAACTATGATATTTTGCTTAAAATCATTCCAAGAATAATGTCAGACTTCATAATTGCCTTACCCAAGGCCACCAGCAAGCAAAAGTCACCTACGGTGCACAGCTTATGTTAAAATGAACCAACTACAACCACAGACGGCGCTAGGAATGAAAGAGTGTGGGGCAGATGTCTCCTTTTCTGCAAGGTTTTGGGAATGGACTTAGAAGTAGCAGAGATTAGACTATAAATATCTAAAGTCACTTTCTGGTAGCATATAAATGTGCCTTTTGTGGGCTCTTTCAGATTTCAAAACAAAAAACAAAAAAACTTGGCAGATGGTTTGACATGAAAACAAAGTAATAATCAAAATTTAGTTACAGTGACAATAAAAATATCCCAGTTTGTAGTTAAGGGCTGTTTGGAACAAATGTTCATAAATGCTAGACTATGTTAAAGTGTTCCCTCATTCAGAACCAAATTAGGCATATTGTTAACATTTATACTTGTAAAGACAAATGTATATACATCAGGGTTAGACTGCCAATGAGATTTACTAAGGAAAACTTGTCGATCATTCTGAGATTATGTCCTTTCATTGGCATTGATGTTGAAATGTCCTTTTTAAATGTAATGATTTCTCTAGTAGATGATAGTTGTCAATTTGTAGAAAGTCTAAAAATTGTCAGCCTCTAAATTGTTTTTGAAATGTTAATGCTACATTAAATTTAAAAGCCTCAGAACCAAAAATTGACTGTTCTATTTTTCAGGCCACTGATCTACCCTCCTATCCACTGGCCTCACAAAGGACAGTGTATGGGACAGGTTAGGAGGCAAAACCTCAGATATGTTCTCAGACATAATCTCAGTGCAAACAAACAGGTTTGCTGGACAGCTACACTCACCACCTAGAAACCCATGAGGAGAGTTATACAATTATTTTCTGTTCAAGAATCATGAAAAAGCCAGGTGCAGTGGCACATGCCTAGAATCCCACAGACTTGAGAGGCTGAGGCAGGAGGATTGAAAGTTCAAAGCCAGCCTCAGCAACTTAGTGAGGCCCTAAGCAACTTAGTGAGACCTTGTTTCAAAAAAAAATATATAAAAAAGGCTGAGGATGTGGCTCAGTGGTTAAGTATCCCTGGTACCAAAATAAATAAATAAATAAATAAAATCATGAAAAAGAAATGGGGGTGGGGTTGGGGGGAAATTAAAAATCAGGTCTATTATGGAATGCATAATTCTATCAGGAACTTCAAAACTTTCTGATACTTCACGCTATTTGATACCATTACAAACGAATACATTCTAACACATATTCAACAGAGAATGCCTCTCGGCCATGCAACTAACCTTGGGTAAATTTGCTTTTCTTAGATGGGTTTTCTGTCCTCATCTAGGAAATGCGTGTTGGACTCGGTCGCTAACATACCTCCCAACACTAACATTACACACTTACTGGCTACTTTAGCTGACAAGAAATACTTTGCTCCCTAGAATAGCTTGTTAAGTGGGAAGATCTGAGTGGAAGTGAGTGAATAGAGTGGCTTGCTAGCATTGCATAAGGTGCTGTAGGCACCACATTGAAGAAAGCCCCTCATTCCTTTCCAATGATTAAATCAGGGGCCTCCAACTCAAGTGTCTGCTAGGCCAGGCAGGTGTTGACCTTGAATGAAGCAGTTGCAGGGCCTCCTGGCAAACTGACCTGCTCTTGGGCAGGAAAAGGCCCTGGGCCTTGAGCCCCAGGCCCATGGGGTGAGCAGGAAGCCCCACAGTTGCCACATCTCTCTCCTTTTAGGAGAAACAAAAATTTGACCTTTTAGTTGTATAATCTTTAGAATTTTAGCAGATGCCTATGTGTAAATTTTTTCAACCTGGTGGCTACATAAAGATCACAGTGGGCAGGTGGACAGGCTGCTTGTTTGCAATTTCTGAGATGACAAGCAAGACTCTTGCCAAGTAGCCCTGATGTATTTTTTCCCATTATCTTCTTGGAACCAGCAATCTAGTCCATCACTCTGAAGACGGGCATGGAACATGGGCTTTGAAGATAGATTTTTCTTTTCTTTCTCTTCTTCTTCCTCTTCTTTGTCTCTCTTGTCTTCCTCTTCCTCCTCTGGTACTTAGGATCAAATTCAGGGGTACTTTATCACCAGCCCTTTTAAAAACTTCTGTGTTTTGAGATAGGGTCTTGCTTAGGTGCCCAGGCTGGCCTCAAACTTGTGATCCTCCTGCCTCAGCCTCCCTACTCACCAGAATAACAAGCCTATGCTACCATGCCCAGCTCAGATGGCTCGCAATATAAGTTCCAATTTGGCCATTTGCTACCTTTGAAAGATACTTAACTTTTTTTTTGAACCGGGGATTAAACACTAAGCCACATCTGCAGTCCTTTTTATATTTTATTTAGAGAAAAGGTCTCACAAAGTTGCTTGGGGCCTTAAGTTACTGAGGCTGGCTTTGAACTTGTGATCCTCTTGCCTCAGCCTCCTGAGCAACTGGGATTACAGGTGTGCGCCACCTCACCTGGTGATATTTAACTATTTGGAACCTCCAGTTCCCCAGATTTAAAATAAAGTTAATTTCCCTCTTTTCTCTGCTCTTTCCAGGTTGGAAGCATCTTGGACCTATCTTTGTCCTCTGCCTCCACTGTCCCCTGCTCCACGCCCAGAGGATTCATGGCAGATTTAAGGCCCCACTCAAATTCCCCTCCTGCATGTGGCCCTTCCAGACCACCTCCACTAGGAGTGACTTCTCTGCTTTATCCTCCATAAGCATTTATTTTTTTGCCACCACCCAAAATATTTCTGTCTGTTCATTCCTTGTGTCCTTCAGGATTTCAAAGAATGTGTTGAAAACTACCAATTCCCATTGTCAAGTCAACATGAGTTAGAGTGAAATTATACTCTCAGAAATTTTCTACATTTCAAATTTTGATGGATCCTAAGCATCAGTCCCCACATAAGATCATATGATTCCCCTGTAGCCATATAAAGCTTCCACGTAGGATAATTTAGAAACTTGGAAAAGGGCGTATCTTTGATGGTTACCTTCTAAATATCAACTATTTCAAGACCCATTTCAGTAGCTACCACCAGGAATCCCTTTAACTCTTTGGGTTAAATAACAACAACTCTATCAATAATTAAGAGCATCTAGCATGTAATATCATAGCTGCTTCCTCTTGTACCCAAAGTGTGGTCCCAGCTCTAAGCTGCTAATAAGATCCTGCTCTAATCCGGCTCTGGGCTGTGTCCAAACTCAGTGGTGAGATGCTTTGGATTCACTAAGGTACACAAGCCTCAGGAGTGTTTCTTGTCAAAGCCTTGCCTTCGTGATAAACCATGCTCTCTGAGCAGATAAGTAATGCCTTTCTGCAGCAATCCATTTTAATATCTGTCGGGCATAGGTTTCTCTGGAGATTTATTTGCACTAAGTTCCCATGATGTCACCTAGAGGTGGTGATCTGGAAACAGAATGAGAGAGAAGTGTTTGGGGGAATTATCCTGATAAATGATTGGTCAAAGACAGCCTTTCTTACTTGGGATACAGGATCAACCCCCAACTGTTCCAAACCTTTTGAAGCTCATAAAATCCAGCCATACGAAGGGGCAGATGTGTGTGATGTACCTGAAGTCCAGAAGGAACACATAGTATCCCCAGTAAAAAACATCCTCTGTGTGCTTAGAGGGAACGGTCTGTGAAGCTTTGAAATCTTTTGTTATGTGGCCAGAAAATTGTTTGAAGAACCAGGTGAATGTTGTCTGGCTGGACAGTCACTCACCAAGCCAGGCAAAGAGCGGAGGAAGCCCTGTCACTGGTGGCTTTCAAAGAGGTCTGAGGGTTACAGTCATGTCATCAGACCACACTCCTCATCTCTACCAGGCAAGTCCACAATGCCAGGGCAAAGTCTTTATCATTTTCACGCTCTCTTAAGAGAAACACATCCATGATATATTAGGAAATGTCCTTTTGCCTTTAAACTGTGCCCTATTTGATAGGTATTTTTTTCCAGGGTAAAAATAGATGGAGTGGGGATGACAATGTGACTTCCCGAAAGCATTGCAGATCTTTGCAACAGGTGAGAATCACTTCAAAACAGTTAAGCAAATGCATAAACAAAATACTAGAGTTCCACGATTTTTTTTTCTTTTGTTTTTTGTTTGTTTTATTTTTATTTAGAGATAGGGTCTTGCTAAGCTGCTGAGGTTGGCTTTGAACTTTTGAACTTGCGATCCTCTAGCCTCAGCCTCCCCAGCCAGAGTCCCAAGTTTTTTAACTTCAAGTTCCACCACATCTTTCTTGGAAAGAAAGGTCAAGATTATTCCCTTCACTTGTGGCTGCAGGTACATCTACTTAATCTCCTGGGCCCGTCAGCAACATACTTAATATTTGGTCATTTCATATCTTCTCCCCACTCAAGCTACCACCAGGATTCTTCTGTGAAAAGCCCCTTCCCATGACTGAGAGCCAGTTTGAACAAGGGATTGCCAAAGTCCTATCTCATAATGTGGCCAGCCCTGTGAGAATGAGCTCCATTCAGACACAGAAAGAGCAAGAAATAAGAAAAGGGAAATTGAATACTACCAAATTTTGTATTACGGAAATTATAGGGAGTCCAGACTTGTGAAATTTCATCAAGATGAGAACTACATAATTTTTCTTATGAGCCAAAAATAGAGTGTTCAGGAAGCCCTGCCCTGTGAGCAAATCACAGTAAAAGTCAAAGATGGTTAGTAATGTTACAGACACACTCAGGCTGTCATTCATTCAGACACCGGAATGTGATGCGTGGCTGCCAAAGACCTGCCTCAGAGGTAAGAGGGGAGAGACACTGAGAATGAATAGCATCCATCAGCCTATAGAGCTCCTTAACTATGGATCATTAGAGTAAAAGCCAAAGTCCTTAAACAGCCTACCAGGCCCTGGGCGGCCTCACTAGTCCCCTCCCCAGTCTCCTCTGGCTGCCTGCAGCCACTCTGGCTCTTGGCTGTTCTTTGAAGATGCCAAGCTTTTTCTTTTGCCTGGAACAACCTTCTCCCACACATCCACGTGGCTGCCTTCCCTTCCTTTGGTCTCCCACATGGCTACCTCTCCCTCACCCTTATTTATGGTACTCCATTCACCACCTGATGTTCTTTTTATTCAGCTGCTAGTTTATCATCTCTCTCCTAACAGCAATGTGAAGTTGAGCAGGTTAAAGACTTCTGCTTTGTTTGCTGCTTGATCCCCAGTGGTTAAAATGGTGCATGGCAGAGTATACATCTTTGTTTAATAAATGAAAATGTGAAAAGTGACTAAGGCATCAACATGTGTGGATCATATCCGTTCACTTCCCCTTGGGGAAATGCATTCTGGGGTGAAAGTTAAAGTCTTGCTCTTGGGAAAGAGATGATGGCTGTATGGGAATGATGGTCTTACCCATTCCAAGTCGGAGAACATGGGCCACTTGGTTACCCTACATCTCTCGTGGCAGGATCAACAAAATAATTTCCTTCAAGAATGTAGGGCTTGGAGATTTCTCTAGAGCAACACTTATTTACATCTTTTAAAATTGACTGTGCAGAACATATAACACTTTTCTCTTTTGCTGCCAGGAAAATAATACTGCAGTAGGACTATGTCATGGAAAGAGTGTGTGTGTGTGTGCACACGCAGGAGGCAGTTCTGATTTAAATTACCTGTGATTTTTCACTTGTTAGTTATACTTTACGTTGATATGGCAGTGTATGTGCATTCTCTACCTCTTTAATATGTTGCATGGAATTAGAAATAATGCCATTTTACTGTTCCCTAGGAGACCTAGACCCTAAAATTGCTCCTGAGACCTTAGAGATAGCAGAAACTCAAAAATAGAACCAAATAATGTTATTGTATTAGGAAAAAAACAAACAAAGAGTGATCTCCCAGAGCATGGCCACCTCTCTAGGGTGAAGTGAGAAATTAAAAGAGAAGGATTACCATGGATGGAAGAGGAGGAATATTGCACTCACTAAAAGGCATCCTGGAATCCCCATTACTCTGCTGAGTGCAGCGTTCCTGCTGGCCTCTGTCCAAGGAGGTTTAGTGGGAAAAGTATTAACGCCTGCAAGGTGGTCCCACAGTGAGGTCCCTCAGGACAGAGGTTCCAGTATAGCTGGGGAAAGCAGGAGGAACCGGCCGATTCCAGCACCGTGGAGTCTGCTGCTAAGTGACAAGGCACTATATCATATAACCAACTGTGGCTTTCGCATGGGAGATGGTGGAGGAATGATTGAAACCCATAGGTCCCACAGATGGACAGGGAATGAGTGAGCAGGGCTGTCCTGGGGGAACATAATCTACATACCAGAACAGGCCCAGGTTTGTTTAGGTCTAAGCCATGGCAACACATTTTAGCTTTGCAGTGCTCAGAACAGCTGTACAGCAGGGGCTTCAGCAAGGCGGGCCATGGGGTTCCTAGACTCCCTACTCTGGGCTCTGTTGTATTATATCTTCAAACAGCACCTAAGTGTTAAACCTTCAGTTCATTTCCACAGCACAGCTAAGAAAACAAAGCAACTCCCAGACCTCCCCGCAGGGCCTCAGACAGCCTTTCCTCTTACCTCCCCCTCCCAGAGGGAGGCAGTTTTCAGTAGTTTAAAGGGGGGGAGAATCAGCTTGTTAGTTTTAAGGGGAGACAAGCACTGAAGGAATGGACTATGATTTTAAACAAAAACAAAAACAAAAACAACTCTTCTTCAGGACAAGCCAGAGTCATTGTGTGGAATTTGAATAGATGGGTTTCTAACAGCACAGGTCTAGATCCCCCACAGGTGGTTTCATGTTAGATTGGAAGAAATTTAGGAGGCCCTTGTCCCTGAGGGCCTATGGGATCCACAGTTCCTTTGGCAGTTTTGCAAGTGAGAAATAACTTTGGCTAAAAAATTAAGATGTTGAAGTGCCCATTGCTTACCTCCTGCCTGCTTCCCGAGTAGGTCCTGAAGAGGATGTTTTCAAGAGAAAGTCACTAAAACAAAGGGGGAAGACCACTGATTTAGTTGATTTTTATAGAGAAGGAAGGTCTGGCCAGAATATTTGTCAGAAAGGCAAATACACAGGGCCATGAAGTTTATTGTTCAAGGTTAGGAAAATTAACACTACTAATCTGGAATGATGAAAAAGAAAAACAAAACCAAACCCTACCATCTGAGATTTAACCTAATTCCAAACTCACTGGTGGGGCTCATGTTCACTGCTGGTATTTAGGGCTCAGTCAACACGTGGAGCCAGATCTGGCGAATCTGCTCTGCTCTTCACCGGCACTGTAGAACTCCTGGGAAAAATGGTGGAAAATACTTGCATAATTCCCCGAGTTGATCAGATTTTTTCTATGATTCTAGTTTTCAGAAACCTAAGCATGATTCTCTGATTTTTAGACACAAGATGGGGAGAGAATATGTTAGTATCTACCTGTTAAGGTAGGAAATCCTCTCAGTGTTTTGTTTCATGATGTCTAAACCAGAGGATCCCTCTGGAAGGTGTGTTCTGTGGATCAGATGCTTCAGTGTCACCCAGAAGCTTGTTACAAATGCTTGTTACACCTCAAGGTGAGAAGCAGTGGTCTAGAGAAAGACGTTTCCCAGGGAGTGGGCCCCATACTGATGGGATCATCTTCACCTGGGAACCTGTCAGAGATGCAGATTTTCATCTTGCTCCAGACCTACTACATCAAAACTCTGACAGTGGGCCAATCCAGTGTTAAGATACCCTCCAGAAGATTCTGAGGTACTCTAAAGTTTGAGAAACATTGGTCTAAAATGTGAAGATGGGAAACACTCAGGATGTTCACCCTAAAGTGTGTTATGTAGAATAGGTATTCTTTGAATAAAGGGGTTCCTGGCCAACTATATTTCAAAACACATAGTTACAACAGTTATTTTACCACTTTTATTTTTCATGGGAAGACTATTCACTCAGCTTAAGCATTCATTATGAACCCCTGAGATAGCTGATGGTAATCTTCAAATTTGTGTGGGATCATTTAAAATTTAAAGGACAGCAGTCCATTCATATATTCCACGATACATCTCATTTCCTGAACAAAAGAGTAGCAATTTGAATTTGTTTCATGAGTAGTACTTCTGATGTCTCCTAGAAAAGAGGGCTGGGTGAGTTGTTTGGAGGTCTGGTAGGGATAGTATCTCATTTAAGTGTCATAACAATTTTCCAAGACACAGGAGATCTATCCTCTAAGAGGATCAAGGGACACATTAGTGAGGAAATACAGGCTCAATCAAGTTCTATAGCTTTTCCAAGGTCAGAAATTTCCTAAATGAGGGAATGCCAGTTAAAGAAGTTGACCTAGTGTGCAATTGCCCAGGACACCAGTGTGTGAGAAACTCTAAAACATCATTGTAAATGTTGGGAAATAGAAATAATTGTAATTTACTGGAGTGGTTATCATTTGGATCTGGAATGTCTCCCAAAGGCTCATGTATTAGATAATGCAGCAATGATCAGAGGTGAAATGATTGGATCAAGGGGCTCTTACCTTATTAATCAATTTGATGAATTAATAATTTGAATTGACTAATGGGGAAGAGGTTAAATACTGTAAGGTGGGTGGGGCATGGCCTTGAGGTCTAGGATCTATCCCTGGCCTCTTCTTCTGTCTTTCTACATTTGGGCTGCCATGAGCTGGGAAGCTTTCCTCCACCACACCCTTCCACCATGATGTTTCTGTCTTGAAACTGCTGACTAGAGACTGAACCTCTGGAACCATGAGTCAAAATAAACCTTCATCCTCTAAGTCATTGTCGAAAATCTGGCTAACACAAGATTCTTGCAGAAAGAACACCATTGAGTCTAATGGGACACTTTGATAAGCAGTTTAGAGGCAGGAATTGAAACTCTCAAGAGAGATTTCAGAAAACAGCAGACAACTCCTGGCTAAGGGCTGTTCTGCTGAGTTTGGGGCATTGCTGAGTGGATCAGGGCATTTTAAGAGGTCCTCCTCTGAATTCATTTATTCTCCACTTCTTCCTTCCTCCCCCAAAGGTGCTCAGTTTCCCCCATTACATAAATGTTGAATAATACTCTTTAAAAAGCAACATTACCGGGCTGGGGCTGGGGCCCAGTGATAGAGGGCTTGCCTAGCATGTGTGAGGCACTGGATTCTATCCTCAGCACCACATAAATAAATAAAATCAAGGTATTGCGTTCATCTACAACTAAAACAATATATATGTAATTTAAAAAAGCAACACTACTGGGGATTCATATTATTAGTCATCATAAATTCAAGCTGGGTGTAATCTAGATTCGTGCTCAGAATGCCTCTTAAATGCCAGAGCTTGTATTTTTCATAAACAAGGTCTTTGCCCTTCAAGCACTTGACTCATATTTACATATAATTGCTACATTCAGTTATTATTAGCTAATGATTCCACCTTGACAACAGTTTAAGTTGATTTTGAGACAAACTGTAGTTCTTTTTTAAAAATATTTTTTGAGTTGTGGATGGGCCTTTATTTTAATCGTTTATTTACACTCGGTGCTGAGAATTGAACCCAGTGCCTCACACATTCAAGGCAAGTGCTCTACCACTGAGCTACAACCCCAGCCCAAACTGTAGTTCTTGATCTTATTCCAGTGGCTCTCCATCTTATTGGAGTAAGAGTGAAATTTATTAGTATGACAGTATTCTTTGTTACAATCCTTTCAAGAGATTCTTTAGTGATTTTCTTTATATTTAAAAATTTGGAATAAACAACCCTTCTCAGAACACTTCATTACAGCTTGGAATTCAAGCAATCACTGTAGCTTAAGCCATAGATCTCAGATGAGAGTCAAGTCACACAGGCTTCGGAAGTCTGATATATCATAAATGTAATGAAAATCCACAATATACTTTATTCTGCCACTTTTGTTCAAACCAGTTTAAGGGTCCATACTCTTAAGATTTCAGTCAGAGCAGTCCACTCACATATTTCATATGTCTCATTTTCTGAACGAAGGATTAACAGCTTGAATGTAAGAAGCAGGTGTGAGCACTCTCAGCAGGTCAAATCCTTAACACCACCCAGACAAGTCTATAATTTCTGGGCATAGTCCATGGCATGCGTGAATTTGGTTTCAATATGTTTTCCATAGCGATAGCTTAGAAAGTCACATAGCCATATCCTCCCCCCCTTCTACTCCTAGTGGCAGAAGTATTCGTCGATGATTGAAAGGTCATGCAAAACAGATGTGAGGGCAGTTGGATTTTCCAGCTATGCTTCAGTGGACTTAGCAGTGGTGCCTGCCATTACAAAATAACAGCGAGGTTTTATTTCAATTGCATAAAACCCAGAATCTTCTGCAATGTTGTCTGTATAATTAGACTTATATGTAGTTCTCTCCACTCTCATGCAGGTCTTACCTTGTTCTACCTTGCAGTCTTCAGACTCACAGCTGGGATCTAAATTCATCACACTGAAAAGGTAGCATTACTGGGTGTCAAACCACCCTGACTTATTTTCCAGCATCGTATAACTAGGCCTTATGCTCTGTGTGTGGAAGTAATTTTAATTGCATTTCCTACAGTTTTCTAATTAGTTTAATAATCACATTTGGTGTTACCCACATTTCAAACCAACTTTCTCTCATTCTTCTTGTGTTTTTTTTGTTTTATACCCACAGTCCTGTATGGACTGTGAAATGGAGTGAAAACACAAAGAACAGCAAATGGCACATTGCAGAGAAGACTATCGCATCACAAATACCCTCAAAGAACAGATGGTCCAATTGCAAACCGCCCAAATATTGACATCTGTGTGGCAGGCAAATGCACACACCAGAGAGATGTAGCCCTCAGGTTCCACATATTCTACAAAAACTAAATATTCCTAACACCAACCTTTACTAACTGAATATACAAGAATTATTCTTTATTAATAAGAGGACTTCAAAAGGAATGTGGAGAAAAGAATATATTTTATCTCTAGTCTAGCAGAAAGTTCAAGCTTCAAATTTGCTAGGTTAGAGCTGTTTTTAGAAAATCATGTCTCTGAATTTCCATTTTCTCATATCTAAAATGTGGATTAAAAACATCCACTATCAGTTTCTCCAATTATGAGTTTGCAGTGTACTGGCATACCCCCGTGTGAGAGATCATGTACCACACAAATTACAAATGCAAGTTGTTATTACAGATCAGATAGGCTTGATCCTTTCATGATTTAGTGTATTGTGAAAGGAAAATTGTCAGTCTCCTTGCTGAATATGAAAGTGGCTGATTTTTGTATATGATAGGGGTTGAGGTTTATACAGAATAACTTCTGTAAACTGAAATCCTTATTAAATAACATAAAACTTCAACTAAGACTGTTTTACTCATTTTAACTGTAGCACAAGTATTGCAGTAAAAAATTAACTCATTAAAAGACCTACTTTGGTTATATCCTTGTATATATCCAACTGAATCTCTTAAATATTCAGAACTATAGTGTTACAATGAGTGATGAGTGGGTAAACCCTGGAACACAACATCGATACATCATGTTTAATTTGTATACTGAAGGTATATTATAAAAGTGCTTTTGAAATAAAGAACAAAGAATTTCTTGACTTTCTAACTCACCAAGAATATACAGTGATGTTCTGCATAGTGGGGATTTTATTTAGTCAAGAATCTAAAGTTTTTATTTGTAACTGAGTGTGCCAATTATTAATTTATTGATTTTCTGTTCCAAATTCACCCTTCAGTACCTGCACTGTGATACCAGAATAGACTCTCTCTCTCTCTCTCTTTTTTTTTTTTTTGGTACTGGGGATTGAACCCAGGGTGCTTAACCACTGAACCACATCCCCAGCCCTTTTTATATTTAGAGACAGGGTCTTGCCAAGTCACTTAAGACCTGGCTAAGTTGCTGAGGCTGGCTTTGAACTTGTGATCCTCCTGTGTCAGCCTCCTGAGTCACTGGGAGTACAGGCATGCACCACTACGCCAGTCCAAACTGGACTCTCCAAGCATTTCTCTTTGTACTGGTCATGGTGTTGTTTTGTCAGATGAGGTAGACAAAAGAATATTCTGGGAGGGGCTACTTTTTCTGGTTCTAGGTGCTACGTTTTGCTTTTCTGTGTGGTCCATCATGCTGCATGTGTTTGGAGACATCTGGTGGTTCTTTGCCCCAGCTGTGTATGCAAAGTGCACAGTCCCTCAGAGATTTTGCACAGTTAGCCTGGGCTTGATCAGCACCTTGCTCTGACCCTCTTGCCACAGTACTGTATATTCCAGCACCCACAGCAGCATCCCCACTTCTTTTGTGCCCCCAGCCATGAGCTCTGGCTTGCCTGCCATCCAGAGCAGTTTCCTTGTGTTTGGCTATTGAGAGCGTGATCAGGCTTCAGAACCTGGCATTCAGTGGGCTGATAACCACTTTCTCAGAGTTCTCAACCCTAGCCGTGGAGAGACCTGCCTCTGAGGTTGTTTTTGCTGAATCTTCTCTCTCAGCTTTAACTTATCCCTTAGAGTTTTCTTTATATTTTCCTATTCAGCTATCCTATCACAGCTTAATAATTCTTTTTTTCTTTTAAACCTTTGTTTATTTATTTTTTTATGTGGTGCTGAGGATTGAACCCAGTGCCTCATGCATGCTAGGTGAGCACTCTACCACTGAGCCACAACCCCAGTCCCTTAATAATTCTTTATGCTAAACTTTTAAGTTATTGTGGTTTCCGTCCAGATTGGACTCTGACCATGAATAACAAAACAAACTTTTTTTCCTAGCCCTAATTTATGCTATTATAATCTATGTTGATATTGTTAAAGAGCATCAAGTACTTCCCAGATTTAGGAATAAGCAAATTATAATAGATGTGCATTGATTTATATCTTTTATGGGGGGCAGAAGTACTGAGGTCTCTTCTGTGCCTCTCCACCTGCTTGTTAAGTTCCGTTTTACTCAAAGCATTTTCAATATTTAGCAGTAGCATAATAATTTAGCCGAGCAGAATGATAAGTTTCAGATGAGGAAGCCAGAACGAATTTAATTTATATTTCAAAGTTCATGCTTGAAAAGCTCCATGGATTCTTTTGCTCTGTTCAGGCAACTATGGAGGCCATTAAATTGTCAGGATACTCAAGCAAACAGGGATACAGAAAGCTTCTGGGGTCAGATGGCATCAATATGGGTCACATATAAACCAACTTTTATTTATGCAAAACTAATAATAGAGTAATGGAATTATATTTACTTTTTCACTTTCTAAGGGAACGGTTGGGCATTTTACTGATACACTAAGGTCAAAAATTAAGACACACCTCAAGATATTATAATCTCTACAACCACTAGGGAACTCAGTATGAAGTTTCTTTAGAAAGCTAAAAATAGAACTACCTACCATATTAACAATTATACCACTCCTTGATATTTGTCCCCAAGAATTAAGGTTAGCATATCTTAGAGATACAGGCATACCCATTTTTTGCCACAGTACAATTCACAAGAGCCAAGTTATAGAATCAGCCTAGGTGTCTGTCAATGGATGAATAAATAAAGAAAATGTGGTATATCTACACAATGGAGTTTTATTCAGCCACAAATGAATGAAATTATGTCATTTGCAGGAAAATGGAACTGAAGACCATATTTTGAGCAGAACAAGTCAGACTTGAAAAAATTTTGCATGTTTTCTCCCATATGTGAAACTAGAGGGAAAACAAAAACTAATCTCAAAACAGGATGCCATGAAAACAGAGGAGAGGCCTTTAGGGTAGAGCAAGGGTGTCAGAGGAGGGATCAGGTATTAAGGAACAAAATTGATCAAATTATGTTTTATGGATCTAGGACTATGAAATGAGAACTACCAGTCTGTGTCATTAATATGCACCAATAAAAATACCTTAAACAAAGAAACAATGGGACTTTTAAGTTAGAATTGCACCAGCCACGTGCTTTATAAGCAAAAGAAACAGAAAGGGAAAAAACAAGTCTGAGAAACAAACCTAGTTATATTTGAACTAGGTGACAGTTTAGACTATGAAGATGAAAAACTAATTTGAAACCCAATTAGAGAACTCTGGCAGAAAAGACAGAAACTGTCCTTTGAATCCTGGATGCATAAGAGACTGGGACAATTGATTCATGGACCTGGCAAAGAAGTCATTTTCCTTGGGATTGCTATTTGACATAATTGAGAAATTGAAAAATTATACTCTTTGTGAATTCTAAATTGTTTTATTTTTCTCCCTGAGGTCAACGATCAGTGGTTTTCTGACATGAAAATGTTTTATTCTTCTTATTCAACAACGTCTCCAAGCTTTATTGTGTGTAATTACATGCAGTTACAGACAGGGGAAAAAAAAAAAAAACCAAGAAACTTCCTTCTTGGCAAGCTTTCATCCAGTAGGACTCTCCAGTGCTCTACCATTAGTGCCAATCACTAAGTGCACCTCACTTCCCCCAACTCCATGTTCAAGGTGCAGAGGCCACACCTTTCTTGTTAATCATTGATGTGATCTTGCCACCAACTTGGCTTCTAAGTGATGGAATCAAGAGTACTATCAGACCAGATAAAATGATTGTTCTAAATTCTCTTCATAAAATGAAGTTTGGGAATCAGATGCTTCACATTAAACATAATAAGCATATGTCCTTAGCATGACAAACACACAGGTAACTTTTGGGCTTGGTGCTGAGTTAAATCTTCTCATTCATACAGCCTAAGACCCCATCAATCTGAGACTTCTGTTCTGTTAGGTACCCATGTGTCCAGCTACTTTCCTCTGTTAATTTTTAAATACTGCACAAGAACCATTTTCCCTGTGAGGCTCCCACACTTGGGATGAAACCTTCTCTGCGGAATTTTGGCACCCTATTAATTAGTGGTTATGAGTGGGAGCTGCTCTCTCTCAGCAACTCCTATTCTGCCATCAGTCAAGTGTGATTCTGTAATAAATTTCCACGAGGCAAACTATTTCTGGTAATTCTCCCTAATTAACACCAGGCCTGCTAATAATACAGCAGTACCTATGTGTTTCTGATATAACCAAGATCTTGTCTAGGTACTCAAAAAGGGAAGCCGCCAACCTAAATTAAGCTTTTGCTGGCAAAAAAGATTTTATATGTAGTTCTGTAAGAAAACCTTTGATAATCTTATATTGAGGACATTTTGACTAGAAAACACTGAACAGGGAGGCTTGCTCTGGTTTGAACACTGAATGGGGATTTATTGTGAACACACAGTTGAGTCGTAAGCCTATAAATCTTGTACTGGATTACTGTTCCTTAACGAAGGAATGACAGATCTCTTATTTTGTTGGTGCATTTTAATGTGCAATGACGTGATTGATAGAAACCAAACAGCAGCTATTAAAATGTCAGATGCAGACTTGATGCCCTTAAAAGTTTGGCTTCTGGAGTTTAATATACTGTGAGCAAATAGACTTGAATTTCTCTCTTATTTCCAATACACAGCTTGCAACAGAAACATTCCTCTTAACTTTATACAGTTGGCAAAAAAATCTTACTCAAGCCAATAAACAAACGAGGACGAGGTGAGCCTGCCTACTAATGTACAGTTAGCTAACAAGATCTGGATGTGACACACGAAGTAATGAGCCCTGGCTAATACAAAATGTGAAAATGTAGATGAGAATTTGTGTTGTTTGATTACAATCTATGATAACAATATAATGTTTAATATGTTAAGTTATTCCATTAAATAATTTCAGCTATAAACATTAAAAAATTTAAATTTATTTATGGTGCTGGGATTAAACACAGGATCTTATGCATGCCAGGCAAGCATGCTACCAGTGACCCAGCCACACTCCCAACCCAGTAATAAATATTTTTTTTAAGACAGACTTATCTACAAATTTACAAACATTTATTGTGTATGTTCTACATGAAAACTATAAAAATGGATAAAAAACAGAATAAATGTGACACTATTTTTAAATGTTCTGTTTCTGGAATATTTTGATTGGCAAAATATCCAATCAAATTGGATATCCAAAATATCCAATTCCTCTTTTATTCTTAAGGTAATTATTACATTTCATCCTATCCTGTGCATATGGAACATGATTTTTTTTCCCCATGATTACTTAATGAAATCTCTTACTATGCAAAAACAACAAGGAGAACTTGTGTATACCGTTGAAGGCATTTATTTATTGAATATGTGCACATTAAAGTATTACTATACTGATTATATTTCTCATGTGATTTTTTAATTAGAAAATGTATCCAAAAGCAAAAGAGCACGTATATACAAACTTTAAAACTTAAAGAAACAGAAGATAGAGATTAATAGATAATTAATACATAAAGAATTCAAATCAGACATCTTTCAACATTTAGGGGTGAGGGAGACAAATTGAAGCCAGGTTAGATTTGTGTAAAACTACTCAGTATGTTTCCTCTTCCCTTCAATGACTAAACTCCAAATGCCACAAAGTATCAATATGTTTTTGGATTCACACTCAACAAGGGGAAGGAAGAAATTATTTCCTATGAAAGTGCTTCTAATATACTACTCCTTGAAAATCATATATTTTTGTTGTGGATAATTTTAAACATAAGGCTACACTAGTATTTTGCAGATTTAAACTGTTAGTTCTATTTGTTTTAACACTCTTGACCAAATAAATAGGTTTTAGTTCTAAACTCTAAATATTGTACACACCTGTAATCCCAACTACTTGGGAGGCCGAGGCAGGAAGACCTCAAGTTTAAGACAGCCTGAATGAGAATCCTGTCTCAGAATAAAAACAAAAAGAGCTGGGGATGTATCTCAGAGGCAGAGTGCTGACTTAGCATGTGTGAGGCTCTAGGTTTGATACCTAGCACAACATGAAAAACAAACAAAAACCAAAACTCTAAATGTAACCTTAATAGGAAATACATATGTCACTATAACCTAAAGCAGAGGGGATCATTTTTAGATTGCTATTTCAGTGGGCAATATTTATCCCTTGCAAGTTTAGAGAAATATTATGAATCTTAAGCCATTACTAAAATTTTAAAGTGGGAGATTCAAGTAGAGGAGTTTTTAGAGTCATGTACTATATGATTTTCATCTGTGTTTTACCAAGTATATCATTTCAAAATATACATCTAGGGAGATGAAAAGTCAATGCTCTACAGTGAAGAAGTAATAATAAAAATGCTACTGACACAGAATATTTATAATCAGAAAAATAAATATTCAGAAAGCTCACCAGAAGAATAAAGTGCTCAGCCAGTTATTAGAAAATTAATGCTGGTGAATTAAACATGGCATTCCCCACTGTAAAACACAGAGATTCTTCTGGGTTTTGGGCAATATTTATTTCACAGGATTAACTGTCTTAGGAACATATAAAAAGCTCTGTAACACCAGAGACAGAGCAAAAAAAAAAAAAAAAAAAGNTAAGAAATCCAGGTCAAATAAAATTCTTTAAAGAAAAAAACCCAATGCCTTTCACTTATAAAATACTATCTTGGCATTCAATCTATAAAGGCAAAACTAAACAACAAAAATACTCCATCATACCAAACAAAACAACCAACTTTGTACTGTATAAAGCAAAGACTGACATTAAGATATGTAAGGATGCACATTAGCCAGCAAGTTGCCCATAGGCAACTTCAGCAGCAATGAGATCTAATGCACAATTCAGCTCCAGCACTTCATCTCAAAAGAAGCTTCCCCTTCCCTACAAGATGCAGGGTGAGGAGGTAGTTTGGAGTTGCTACTGGGGAAGTATTCAGCTTGCCACTTTGTGTCACCCCCTCCTATTCTTTTATCCCCAGTTAATTATTATCTGCATATAATATAAATCTGCTAGACCATGTATTAGCAGCTTTCAGGACAGATGCCTTGAAAGTTCTTAGGGAGGTTAAACAAATAGTGTAGCCTAAAACCTCCTCTATAACAAACATACACACAATGGAATTGAAGTCATTAGTGAGTGATGGGGCAGGAAGGGCTTGGGGACTCTGTCTGGACTTTAAAAGCACCTTGCCTCACACAGATTTAAATTATAACTCAGTGGGTTCATAGGCTTTCATCCATTCTAGAAACAAAGAGAAAAACTATCAAATGCCATAATCTGTTTTCTCACTGGGCAAATATCAACAGGATCCACAGTTTTACAATTGTTTCTGTGTTTCCATGTGGTATCTACACGATTCTTTGCACAAATGAGGAAAACAAATAGGTCAATCTGAGTAATTAATCACCTCCCTCTCCTATACTACCAAATCTCTGTGAATAAAAGCTTTCCACTTTTTGTGATCACATTTGAAGTGGTTTGCTTATTATTGAGAGAAAACTACGAAAAAAAAAATCTAGAGCTTACTATTATCCCAAGCCAATTCTAAGTTAAAATTAAACAAAACAAAACATAAACTTCTGCAAAGACAGCTCTCAAAACTTCAGTCAGTGGTACAACTCTGAAAAGGGGGCAGTAGTGCTTTTTTGTTTGCTTTTTTAGGTCCGATCCTCTCAGCTGCCATAATTCCTAACCATAGTCTTTTCTGTTTTCTCTTTAAAGAAAACTATGTTCTTTATCTCACTACGAGGGAAGGGAAACAGCAGGGTTTGGCTAATACAGGTGATGAAGCATACACAATGAGTAGAAATAGTCACATTTTAATACAAGGCAAAAATCTGAGATTTTATAAGAGATATGGCAGCTTTTTGGAGGGGGGTAAGAGAAGAAAGGCTTGACACATCCAAAATATCATTGGCTTTTCCGACTAGAATGATCAACTGTCTAAGAATAAACAAACAACAAAAAGTACACTTTTTTTTTTAAACTGACATCTCCTACTGATAAAAGTTCTGTTTAAACTCTCATTCACTGTTTTAAAGATAAACAGTAGATTTTTCAAAAGAACAATTCTCTTATTAATAAACTTTTAGGCATTTTCATTGCATTTTACAGTTTACTCATAACTACCTAGCAAGGAAAGAAAAGTATAATTATTTCAGCATAGAGATTGGAGTTATTAATCTAAAATTTAATTCTTTGCTAATTTACTCAAAGATATAGTCAACCAGGAAATTGATTTTTATAAAGGTTATTTTATGGGCATAAAATACAGGAAAAAGTAATAACAAATGTCAAACTATTTCTTTACTTTATGAAGCCAAATAGTTTTAATGCTGAAATTTATCCCTTCAGGGACACTATTATTTTTCAAAACTCCAAATAAATATTGAATCTAAAGATTAATTGGTAATTTCAATTCTCTTCTTTCTTTTCGATTTCTTCTCTTTCCCTGAACTGTTGACTTTCAAAAATTCACAGAATGTGCATGTTTCTTGCAAAGTGGCTTGTCCTTTTTGGAGAAAAATGTCTGACCTTCCAAACTTTCACAACAGACCTGAAAAAGAAGTATTAATTAAGAGACTGTCATTATTTTAATCAAGCATGCCAGAGAAGGGGAAAGTGACTTTTTCCCCCAATGGGATAATATGACAAAGTACTTTAGATGGTTGTGTTAGAAACCCTGACATTTCATGATTACTATGACATTTCATGAAATCTTTGAAAGGCAATGAAGAATGACTTTTTTCTTGGAATATATTCTAATTTATTTAAATCACTGATCATTACTTTTTTATTGGGTGGGAAGTACTTAGTTCTAATGAAAAAATTAATATGTAATGAGGTCACATTAAATATATTTTATCTCCCCAGATTAATTCTAATCAATGCTTTAAATCTGCTTCCTGCTGAAGAGAACTAAAGCATTCAAACAGAAAACACAAGTCAATTGCTTTTCTAAACATGTCCAAGCCCAACTTGAGTCTGTTCCCAAAACACACATTGAGAGACATATAATTGAGATTTCTTTTTAATTCACTCCTTTAATTTCATTCTTTAATGAAATCACCAATTCATGAAATAATTAAAAAAAAAATCTTTTGCAGTACTGGGGATTGAACCCAGAACTCACACATTGCTAGATACAAGTTCTACTATACAACTACATCCTCAGCCCAAATTCATGAAAGAGTTAATACATTTAATGTTTATCAGAAAATCCTAGTCAATATCTGCCCAATGTCTGATTATATCATCAGTTTTTCTCACTTATGCCTTCTTGTTTTTCCTCTTGCCTTGGCTAATTACAATGCTCATGAGCAGCTCCACCAGAGAACACAAGATAAATCTTCTAGAAATTGTTACTTTTTATAGACTTCATGAAGTCTAAAAGATGAATGAGGTAAACAAGAAAGAGTTCAAAGGCAATGTTTGGAGAAATCATCTGAATTTAATCAACATTACTTTTTTTCCCCTAAATACAATGGATATCAAGACACTATTAGATATATTAAATCTAAGAAAATAATCAAACATTGGAACAGAGCACCTTTATTGAACATTTACTTTCTAAATTAAAAACAATATGTATTTTAGATGGAGCTCTATCCAAATTATTAAAAATAAAACCAAAAATATTAAAATATCAAATGAAATTAGTAAATATTTTATTAAACATTATAGTCTCAAAAAGAACATTCATGGGTGACTGCTAAGGAAGGAAATGAATCAGCACATAGTTTATTCCCAGTGTTAATTCAATAATAGATTTTAAAAATTGTTTATTTCTATTTTAAGAAGTACCTAATGTTTCTAAAACCTACCAAAAACATCCAATAAACCGAAGTTTCAGAAAAAAAATAACAGACCCTTACTGTTTTAAGAAATACATAGCTTCTCCTTATGGGAAAAAATGTATTAAAAATAGAATTTTCTTTAAGGGTAAAGAGCTTATTGTATACCAAATAATTTCAAGATGTCCCCAAATTTTAATTAATAAACAACTTTTAAAAATCATTGAAAAAAATATTTTTTTTCTTTAGGTTTGAAGGACTAAAAGATACAAGAACTATTATTTCCCTTAAGTGCTTATGCTAGAACTGGCTGTACTGTACCACTTTAATTAGGAGCTTAGAGTTTACTTACTGAGCATACAAAGCAAGTGTCATGCCAGGTATAGCCCAGAGCTTCCAGGAACATGTCACCAGCTTCTATGGGAAATTCACATCCACGGCATATAGTACCAAAAAGGGCATAATAATCTGTTTGGGGTGGGGGAGAGATAATTTAAACGTGATGAAGCTTTAGATTGATAATTCATAGAAAACAGCAACACAATTGAGGTTAAATGAGATCTTGAAGTTAAAGATACTAGTAATTAGAAAAATTTCAGAAGATGGCATAATATTTGGCTTGAGATACATGTTTAACACGTTTCAGGTTTCCCTTGGTAAACAGGTAAACAGGGTAGCATTCTTTCTTATATTTTTCCACATTATACTTCTCAATACTCTCTAGCTACTTAAATGCCCAAATACGTTAAAAAAAAATACTATTCTGAGAAATTATCAGTAGACTTGACTGTTTCAAAAAAAAAATACAAGAGGGGCTGGGGTTGTGGCTCAGTGGCAGAGTGCTTTCCTAGCAGCTGTGAAGCACTGGGTTTGATCCTGAGCATCACATAAAAAATAAATAAATAAACAAAATAAAGGTATTGTGTCTGTTCACACCTAAAATTTTTTTTTAAATACAAGAGGACCTCTAATAAGTAGCAATGGTAAGACTAATTAACATAAATTCTAAATAAATATCTGCTATTGGCAGATTTTCATAGGGTATCTGACTTGGTGAGGAAAACAAGTTATAGAAAACTTCCACGAATAAGGACCATGACTGAGCTTCTAGCTAGACTGTATCACAATATGAGCACAATTTCTTTTATTATATTTTTCTTTCAATTTTATGACTTCATGTAGAAGAACCTTAGCCTGATACCCACTATCTACCTGGCACAGATTAGTTATAGTTGAATTTCTTTCTGAAGAAACTGTTTTGATAAGATCTTTCTTAATTACCAAATTAGAATGTTATCAGCACTTTTATTTCCTTTTATGCATTGACTCACACCACTATGTTGACTCATGGTTCACCTTTTGGCCCCTGACACTAGTCAATCCAATCTGAGCTGGAGGTGCAGTAGGCTGAGACTTGCAGCTTGATTCACTTTTCTCAGTGATCTTTAATATACTCTGGCACCATGCTCAACACATATCCACAGCACCCTACTGTGTGCCAGGCATTGTTCTAGATACCGCAGAGGTACAGTGGTGGAGAAGACAGATGTGCTTGCTCTCCTTATGGGACTTTTATGTTCCCATTGAGAACAGCATGCCATAATTTTTTGGATTTTAAAGATAAATGATAACAGTGTGTTTTCAGATCATGATTGATAAGTGCCCTCAAGAAAAGAAAATAGTGTTATGATACAGAATAATAAGTGTAGAGGTTGTACTACATTACATAGGAAAGTTAGGAAAGGCTTCTCAGTGGAGATAGTAGTTTCGAAGAGACTTGAAGACTGAGGCAGAATCACCACTGAAAACCTGGACAAGAACACTCCAGTTAGAAGAAATAATAAGTACAAAAGCTCTGATGCAGGAAGAATCTTAGCATGCTCAGAAATAGCAAAGGGGCCAGGTATGGCCCAAATCTAGTAACATAGAACATAAGGTGGTAGATGAGGTTGGCAAAGCGGGCTGTAGCAAGGATTATAATTTTATATGGAAGTCACTAAAGGGTTTTAAGCAATCTTATTTACATTTTTAAAAACATTACTGAGGTTTCTCTGTAGCTGCTATTTGGGGGTTGGGGGTGAGGAGATACACCCTTTAGTTAGTGATTACAATTTTGAACAAAGGGCAAGAACAAGTTGGGTTTAGTGGTGATACTTGAGATGGAGAGAAACAAATAGTACAATATCCTGCTGGGTGATGGGAGTGGAGGGAGAACTGCCAAGGTTTACTCACTAGATTGGATGTGGGAAGAATAGGGAAAAGGGTAGAATCTAAAGTCATCTCTAGGTTTTTGGATAGTGGACAATGGGACCATTTATTGGGATGGGGAACTATGTAAAAAACTGATTTGAGGGGCTGGAGTTGTGGCTCAGTGGTAGAACACTCGCATGTGCAAGACTCTAGGTTCGATCCTCAGCACCACGTAAAAATAAATAAGTGAAATAAAAATAAATATTAAAAAAAACTGATTTGAGAGGTTAAAGAAAAAGACAGAACAAAAAATGGACCAAATTGAAGCAACATTTAAATAGATCTTCAATAATATTTTTATCTTTCTATAAGCAATTCTTTGGGTTTTTAAAATATTGCTTCTTGGAATATGTTAAATATGACATTAAGGTTAGATAGTTATATGTTTTGACTAGAGAAGAACAATCTTTCAGTTAGAATGTCTTGCAAAGTGTCTAAAAAAATCATACCAACTGACTTGAACAAGAAGCATAAAAAACAGAAAATTAAGTGGAATTACAAAATGTGAAATATTCTTGTTGGATAGGGTCGGCAGCCTAGAGCCCACCTATACCAAAACTGCCCACAGGATAGTTTATTGGAATTTCTAGGAGTTTCTGATGGATGATCCAAGTGGTTCTTGATTAAGGAGACAAAGAAAAGGTTAAAACAAAAAAAAGAGAGAGAGAGAACATTGAGTGGGCAAGGAAGGTAGAGTGCTATTAATTCTGACTGCCCTAGAATATTCCCTTCTAGCAACACATTTTAGATTTAAGGTAAAATAAAAATAAAACTTAATAGTGGGGGGCTGGAATTGTACCTCAGTGGTATAGTGCTTGCCTTACATGTATGAGGCACTGGGTTCAATTTTTAGCACCACATAAAAATAAATAAAAATAAAATAAAGATATTGTGTCCATGTACAACTAAAAAAAATTAAAAAAAAAATCAGTAGTGGGAATGTAATGACAATGAGTGGAGATATGAGATCAGAAAAATATTTCATATTTTTAATATGTACTGTGGTAGCAATATCTAATCAAGGGCAATATTAATAAGTATTAGAAAGGTTCACTTATAGACACTGCAAAGGAAAAGAACGCATTTAGAGATCAGAAAATAAGACAAATGGAGGAGATAGGTCCATACAGCCTAGTTTAAAGCAATTGTAGCAAAGGAGCAGTCCAAATAGGTATTATCCTACCACTCAATAAAAGTAACACAGAATTTCAAGTTTATTTGCAAGACAGTTGTCTTTTGTTTTAGTATTTATTTTTTAGTTGTAGGTGGACATAATATCTTTATTTCATTTTTATGTGGTGCTGCTGAGGTTTGAACCCAATGCCTCATGTGTGCTAGGCGAGCACTCTACCACTGAGCCACAACCCCAGCCCAAGACAGTTGTCTTAAAAAGCAAATCAGTAAAATTTTTATCATATTCTAAAGCTAAACATTTCTCATGTTTATAATCACTTAAAATTCACTATTATACTATAAGAAGTGGCTTTAGGATACATGATTTGGTAGAATGTGTATCCATAAATTATTAGAGATTCAAAAAAAAACATTCTTCCTACTAAGTACTGCTTACTTTTCTTTTATTTTTTGTAGTGCTAGGAATTAAACCTGGGGTTCCACACATGCCAAGCAAATGCTTTTATCACTGAGCTACATCCCAAGCCCTAGTACTGCTTGCATTCTTAATTCTCATAATGAGGTCTGTAATGTCTATTTTGACAAAGTCACAAAAAAAGTTTTAGTAGTTTATTTTTTGCTATATATTTAGGGTAATGTTAAATTCCTCAAAAACAATAAGAAAAACTACTTAGCTTAGTATTTTCTTTTCACTTCATAGTAATATAAGGGTTTATTCAAAACTCAAGCAACTAATGGCTCTTGATCTTACCAGTCTCACAATAGGGCTCCCCATCCTCCAAGTGAAAAACATTATTACGAATGGGTTTTCCACAGGCCACACACACAAAACAGGAAACATGCCAAGTTTGCTTCAAAGCATTGATAACTTCCTGTTACAGAAAGGTAATTGGATTTAAAGAGAGATCACAATGAGCACACACTAATGCTTATTCTAACAGCTGTACCTGTACAAGTTAGAGGTAACCCAAAGCAGACACAGACTTCATCTTTCCGTTAAAGCAATAGGAGATACTTAAGGACAGACTCACACATCATTGAAACCTATGCACTTTAATTTGTATTTTTCACAAACACAAATCAATGAACTTATTTAAAGAATTATTACCACTATATGGTATATATGGTGACTAAGGGGAACATTTCATAAAGTGTTTTGACAGTTATGTTCTGCTTTCTCTCAAAAGTGTCAGGAAATGTTAATTTACAAAAGTTTTTATCTTAAAGATGTCCGGGCGGGGGAAGCATTTAAAAACTAAAACAAACCCTATACTTTGGTGCATTACTGAAGCAATAATGTAATCAGTATAATCCAATCAGTTTAGTGTGTGTTCAGCTTTTTGAAAATCAGATATGACTATGCTATGTACTTAAGCAAGTGTCTATGATTTGAACCATAAAGCCTAGATTCTGGTTGGCAGTAGCTTTATGGTTAAATATACCAAGTACTAACCATTTAGGCTGGATTAGTTAGTAAAACTCGTTTGGAGGAGTTGGTTTTGCAAGGAATTATCTCTTTAGATTGAGAAAAAGAAGTCATTAAAATAATTTTTGAAGAATAATCATTTGGTAATGTATTCTTTCTAATTCCTTTGCTAACTTTATTAGACTTACTTCATTTTTGTTTTATTAGCTATTCTTGAATCCACAGAAGACATTAATACACTAAAACAGTATTAATGTATATCCTACTAATTATTTATTAACATTTGGGAAGGTACAGTTTGAATCATTCTACTCTTTGGGCCCCAACATATTCTACAAATTAATAACACTAATATTTCATGCAGCATATTTGTAATTTAAAGTGTCTTCAATAGTTTTAGTCACATTTCAAGGTATACTCATAATTCCCACTAACTTTCTCTCACTGTGAATTAGAGTTTCATTTTCATATTAGTGTACTAGTTGGAATTCAGTAAAGTCATTTCCAATCAACAAAGCCATTTCCTTCTATATCAGGCCAGGTACCTTAATTTACTCTAAGATCAAATTCCAACTTCTAGTCACTCTCAAGAAATGCCTGACACTTACTTGTAACTGCAAACTAGATATTCCAGAATAGGATATTCATTGATTCATCATTCTTCATTATGTAGCTACTCCTAAATTACTTTCTTAAGGAAAAAAAGGCCCATGGTTTGAAATTATTTTTCTATCACATGTACTCTCGTAAAACTGAAGTTACATTTTTAAACTTTATATGCATTCAAGAAAAATATATTCAATTATAAGTCTCATGTTTTATATATTTCACGAGGTCAGTGTCCTGTGCATGAACCCTGACAAGTGGGTAAATGCTGCTCTTATAAAAGCTATGGAATTTAATTTAAAACAGTGAAGGTGTCAGTTCTGAGGACTCTGATGTGTGTGGTCCTGTGTGACCTCTTCATTCCTGAGCAAACAGGGTCCTGTTGAGGTAGCACACCCACAGTAAATTATTTTTCCCCTACAGTGGCTAGACTTTCACCAGACAAACCAGCACTCAGTAAGACAAAACCAAAGGCAACCTAACCCCATGAGTCTGATATATTTCTCCAGAGGTCTATTTAGTTTTGCTTTACAATAATACATAGTGATGAAATCAAAGAGGGTTGATAAAGCAAGAAGAAAATAAAAAAAGCAAAAACGATGGAAGAGTTTTACAACAAACAGCTATTGTGTTTTTTGCTTTAAAACTCACTAAGAATAAAAGAGCAGTTTCCAATACTTACTCCAAGGATCTTCCTTTGGCATCGACCACATTCCGGAGCAAAGAATTTCTCATAGCAGAGCTCACAATACAGTGCTCCCTTCTCCTCTACAAATCCAATGTAGGCCATCGTATTTTTGCAGTGAGCGCAGTTAAATTCTTCTGGGTGCCAAGATTTCCCCAGTGCTACTAGGAATGGTCCCCTGCCAGAAGAAAAGAGATCAACTTGGCTCAAGGATTAAAGTTTCTAAAGTTAGCCTAGATAGGACCTCTTTTATGAAATGTCCAATCAAATACTTGCTTATTTTCCTTCTCAATGACTAAACACAGGGGTGCTGTAAATTTCCATAGGAACTCTCTGTGCATTTATGGAAACAGAAAAAGGGAGTGGAGTAAGAGCCCTTAAGGATTCCTTCAAGAAAAGCCACCCTTCCCTCCTTTTACTGTCTGCAGGGGTTCCAAGGGATGTTTTAATAAGCTGCAGTGAATCAATCTGTCTACATCACAATTAGGATTGAGAATGAGAATGCTAACTGGGACAGACTATGAAGCAACTAGAAAAACAACATAATGTAGATCTTATTCATCTACATTATGCAGAGATGAGAATTTGCCATTTCTAGAAAATAAAAGAAAAAAATCCAATTTGGTAATGTCAGAGTCTTAAAAACAGTAGTATTTATTCCCCGAGAAAAGAAAATACTCTAGGGAATTTCTCTTGCTTACACACTGTATCATATACATATATATTAACATTATTAAACATATCAAAATTATGTTTTTGGGCCCCAACATATTCTACAAATTAATAACCTCCCCAAAATTATTACAAATTAAAATACCCCCCCCCCCAAAAAATTACTACAGAAATGTGAACTGTATATTATGGATTGTTTGAAGCCACTTGGAAAGTTTTTGTTTTTGTTTTATTTTGGTGGAATCCAGGGGGGCTTTATCAATTAGCTACATCCTTAGCCCTTTTTATTTTTTATTTTGAGACAGGGTCTCACTAAGTTGTCCAAGTTGGCCTGGAACTTGTGATATTCCTTCCTCAGCCTCCTGAGTAGTTGGGGTTACAGGTGTGTGCCACCATACTGGTAGAAAGATTTTATCTAATTAAAATAAGACTGATTTAAAAATATTTTTATTTTATTGTGATTCTTAAGAACATTTAACGTAAGAACTACTCTCAACAGATTCTTAAGTACGCAACACAATATTGCTAACCATGGGCATATTGTTGTACAGTAGCTGTGTAGATCTTATTCATCTTATATAGCTGAAATTTTACACCCATTAGTTAGCAACTCTCCCCTCCCCATCTCCCTAAACATGACAAATTTTTAATGCACATTTGTATCACGGTAACATATGTTTGCAAAGAGATTTTTTTTTTTCCATTAAATACTACTATACAGTCATGAACTGATAAGATGAGCTTGGTTTGACAGGAATCCATTATGAAGCCTTATCTGGTCATGAAGCCTGCAGAAATGAACCATTCTAGCCTCTGCAACACACTTTTCAGTAGATACATCATACTAATCTTTATTCATAGAGTGGCTTTACCTCCAAGGCACTTTTACACTTATCTAATTTGTCCATGCAACATTCCTGTGAGATAGACCAGGGCAGTTATTACAAACTCAGTTTAACAGATGGAGTGGCTGAGATACAGAATGTTCAAAAGATATGACAAATATCAAAATCACTGACTGAGTCAAGGCCAGAAGCTGAACTTCCTAATTTCTAGTTATTACTCAGTCAACTGACAGTCTGCCTTCAATCTCATTACCATCCAACACCATCATTGAGTGAGCACAAGGTAATTGTCGGTAAGCATCCGATACCAGACTTCTAGGCAGATTAATAATAGGAAGAGTCACAGCCATGAGTATCACAAAGCTGAAGCATTTTAAAATTTTTAACAATGACATAAGGCTTGCTATTCAATAACAATATGCAATTGGTCAATTCTTTGTAAATGAACACAATACCTTTATTTTATTTGTTTATTTTTTCATGTGGTGCTGAGGATCGGAACAAACCCATGTATGCTAGGCAAGCACTCTACCACTTAGGCACAGCCCCAGCCCCTGCCCATCCATTTTTAACTGGTTTATAAAAGAGTCCTATTCAACAAGTTCCTTCTTTGGTTTTCTTAGTATATATTTGGCAAGTAGTTTACTTTCAAAGATAAATCATGCATGCATGAGACCCTGAGTTCAATCACCAGTATCTCAAAACAAAACAACAAACTTTCTGAAGGACATACAATCCATTTTCCAGATTTTCTAAATAAAATATGTGTTGGGACCACGTCAAATCAGGAGAGAACTGGGTTATCTGAATCAAAGCATTTGGGCCTTACCTGCTCCACAGAATTATTCCTCTTATAAACAGTGCCTGGTGAGATACATAAGCTTATACTGACAGGTATTAGAGGAAATAGCTCTAAGGAAGTCACCTTTGCTTTTCCTGTAAGCTGTGGTTGAGAGTGATCTTAGATCACACAGGGTCCTTCTCATGTGGACTGCTTTAAAAAATTCCTATCAGATTTTTGCAATAAGAAACAGTTTTTGCTTCTTAGCAAAAGTTTTCTTTTTATTTTATTATGAAATAGGTTGCAAAATGAATTTTCTTTTTTGATAGACCATTAGAAGGCTTAAAGCCAAGTCACAGGCAAATCTGTAGGTTATTATTGTATATAATGCCCAGTCTCAACACTAGCTTCATTTTTAATGGTCCAATCCATGATTCTCATTCTTTTGCCTCCTTAGGTAATTCAAAGGTCATCTTATTTTCATGTATTCCTAAAAAGTCTTTTAAAAATTTTGACATGTCGTTCTATTAATAAATATTTAAAATTATAGTCTAGTAAAAGAAGAACTATAAACTATTTTATTAGTACTTTCCAAATATGAATAGTGAAAGGAATTCTAGAAAGTAAAGAAATTTTCTCTGTACCTTTAAAACATGAGTTAAAAAATGACCCTTGCTCTTGCCACATGTCCTTCCTTAATTAAACACACTCAGGACAAACACCAGCCTAACCTGATACCCCTGGCTGTACTCAAAGAGCATCTTTCTCAGGTATGCCCTTGACAAGAGTGATATATAGATTAGACAATAAAATCTCTTATATATAAGAAAGTGTCTTCTTATCTGTGTCAGCAAAGACTAATTTAACAAATTCATTAACACAGGATTAACACTAAAAAAGTTCTTCTTGTTCCAGGTAGGATTGGGTTTCCATTTGTGAACCGGAAGGACAGGCTCGGATACTGCAAATTGGAATTAAACCTTCAGCTACCTCTTATAATACTCCACACCCTCAGCAGTTACTAAATACACTTTGACTGACAATGAAAAGGAGGAGAGAGTGTTAAGGCATTTGATTGGTTAAGAGAGGAGCTAGGCATGGTATGAAACTTTACCCTATTTATCTTCTGTGACTTATGCCAAAAAGAGTGGGGAGGGAAGGTAGGGAAGAATGCCAAGGAAGAACTGAGAGAAAAAGAAAAGCTTACAAACAGAAAGGTGAAAGGAACTGCAAATTTCAACAGGCACAAGGTAAAAGGGATATAGCTTCAAAAACAAATACTTCTTGCTTCCCTTTGCTATTTAATTCTCACAATAGCCTTAGTGACAGAAATTAATTCTATGATATAGATGAAGAAAAATATCAGAAAAGTGAGTCAACTTTCCTTAAGACCATGTGAATGATGAATTACACAGCTCGAATCTTCCAAAGTCTAGCCATACAGATTAACAACTAATGTTACTGCATCAAAAGAAATTAAAAACAAAAGTCTACCAAAGCCACTTAAAAAAAAAAAAACAAAACAACGATAAAACTTGTGCTCCAAAACTGAACTCAAAGTGCATCAGGACCTAGGCATTAGACAGAGACCCTGTGCCTAATAGAAGAAAAAGTAGGCCCAAATCTCCATCCTGTCGGCTTAGGAACCTACTTCCTTAACAAGACTCCTAAAATGCAAGAAGTAAAATCAAGAATCAACAAATGGGATGGTATCAAACTAAAAAGCTTCTTCACAGCAAAGGAAACAATCAAGATCATGAAAAGAGAACCTACAGAATGGGCGTAAATCTTTACCACCTGCACCTCAGTTACATCATTAATCTCCAGGATACACAAAGAACTCAAAAAAACTTCACACACACACACACACACACACACAAAACAAAACAAAAAACAAACAAACAAAAAACCACTTAAATAATCCAATCAACATATGTGCAGAGGAACTGAACTGAAACTTCACAGAAGAAGAAATATGATCAGTCAACAAATATATGAGAAAATGTTCAACAACTCTAGTAGTTAGAGCAATGCAAGTTAAAATTACACCGAAATTTCATCTCACTCTAGTCAGAATGGCAATAATCAAGAATACAAGCAACAATAAATGTTGGTGTGGATGTGGAGGAAAAGGTACAATTATACATTGCTGGTGGGACTGCAAACTGGTGCAACCACTCTGGAAAGCAGTATGGAGAGTTCTCAGAAAACTTGGAATGAAACCACCATTTGACCCAGTTATCCCACTCCTGGATATATACCCAAAGGACTCAAAATTAGCATACTACAGTGATGCTACCCCACATCAATGTTTATAGCAGCTCAATTCACAATAGCTAAACTATGCCACCAACCTAGGTGCCCTTCAACACATGAATGGATACAGAAAATACAATATATATACACAATGGAATATTACTCAGCCATAAAGAGAAATGAAATCATGGCATTTGCTGATAAATGGATGGAGCTAGAGAACATCATGTTAAGTAAAATAAGCCAATCCCCACAAACCAAAGGCCAAATATCCTCTCTGATATATGGATGCTGATTCACAATGGGTTGGGGAGTTGAAATTCACCAGATTAGACAGGAGGAGGTGGGGGAAAGGGAGAGAGAATGGGAATGGGAAGGAGAGTAGAATGAATCAGACATAGCTTTCCTGTGGTCATATATGAATACATGACCAATGTAATCCCACATCATGTACCACCAGAAGAATGGGAAGATGTTCTCCATGTACGTATAATATGTCAACATACATTCTACTGTCATGTGTAACTAAAAAGAAAAAAAAAGTAAATTTAAAAAACTTGTGCTCAAAAACAAAAATAGAATCTCAAATTCCACTTAACTAGATATAAAAAGAATATAAATATATGTCATTTTTATTTTGACCAACTTTTTTGGGAGGCGATTAAAACTTTTTTCTTTCCATATTTTTTTTAGTTGTAAATACGATAGGATTGTTGTTACATATTCATATATGCACATAATATAACAATATAGTTTGGCCAATATCACTCCCCAGCACTTTCCCTCTCCCTTTGCTCTTCCCACCCCCAGGGTGCCTTTCCTCTACTGATATTTCTTGGATTTTCACGATATCCTTGTCCCCCACCTTTTTTTTTCTTTTTCCTCTCTAGTTTCCACATATGACAAGCATTCGACTCTTGACCTTCTGAGTTTGGCTTATTTCACTTAACATATTTCAAGTCATCCATTTTCTTGGAAATGACATAATTTCATTTTCTTTTAATGGCTGAGTAAAACTCCATTGCAAATACACACACACACACATATACACACACACCCCACATTTTCTTTACCCATTCATGTGTTGAGGGACATGTAGGCTGATTCCATAGTTTGGCTATTGTGAATTGTGCTACCATAAACATGTGTATTCATGTATTACTCTAGCGTGATGACTTTTTAATTCTTTAGGATAAATATCAAGGAGTGGTATAGCTGGGTCATGTGGTGTTCCACACCTAGTCTTTTGAGGAATCTCCATACTGATTTCTAGTGGCTGCACTAATTTACAATCCCACCAACAGTGTAAAAGTGTTACTTCTTATCAACACCCTCTCCATTGTTTATTATTGTTTGTGTTCTTGATGACTGCCATTCTGACTGGCATGAAATGAAATCTCATGTGTAGTTTTGATTTGCATTTCCCTAATTGCTAACAATGTTGAACATTTTCTCATGAATTTGCTAGCCATTTGTTTTTCTTCTTTTGATAAGTGTTTGCTTAAGTCATTTGCCCATTTATTAACTGGGTTATTTGGTGTTTTTTTTTTTGGTGTTAAGTTTTTTTGAATTCTTTATATATTCTAGATATTAATCTTCTGTAAACTGACCAACTTTTAGGAAGGGCCTACCTAGCATGAGTGAAGAGACCAAGAACAATACAAGCAGAGAAACAGAATGAAAACAAAAAAGATAATTGGGAGAAACTGCACATACACAGACTCATAACACATGCAAAGACACACCTAGCAAAAGAGTAAAAGAGAATCAAACCAGAGAATACTAAATTAGAAAGAATAATCAACTTTCCTAAAGACGGGAAACACCATATTTGTCACTCTTTAATTCTTCAGTTTCAGTGGATTATGCCCTGAGTTTTCAATTTAGAACATTAAAAAAATATATACATACACACACACACACACACACACACACACACATAGTTCCACCTTTGTTGAATATTATCTTTTATTTATAGCTCTTTAAAATACTGCATTTTAAGAGAGTTGTGAGGCCAACTATAGTTTTATATTTTAAAGGCATAAATAACTTGCTCCCTCAAGAATAAACTCAAAGTTATAATGAGTTTAAACATAATAGTAAATAAAGAGAACTAGTTCTAAAGAAGATAATTTTAATTGCTAATTTTACAAAAGTATACTGGAGACAATTAGAGTCAATTCTTTTTTTTAAGTCTATTTTTTAAACTTTATTTGCTTATTTTTTAAACATTTATTTTTTAGTTGTAGGTGAACACAATACCTTTATTTTATTCTTATGTGGTGCTGAGGATCGAACCTAGTGCCTCATGCATGCTAGGCAAGTGCTCTTCCTCTGAGCCACAACCCCAGCCCCATTATTTGCTTATTTTTATGTGGTACCAGGAATAGAACCCAGTGCCTCACACATGCTAGGCAAATGCTCTACCACTGAGCCTCAACCCCGGGCCCTAGAGTCAATTATTTATGTTGAGATTATTATAAAATTAGAAAAGTAAGAGAACTATGATTTGACAAATGGGATATAGTTTCAATTTAGCAATATTAACAGACAACCTACTAAAAAAGCTCATTCGTCAACTGAACAAAAATTTACTAACCTGTATATCAGCGACAAATCCTCTGAAATGGAAATGAGGACAACCACTCCATTCAAAATATCTTAAAAAAAAATAAAATACTTGGGAATCAACCTAACAAAAGAGGTGAAAGACTTATACAATGAAAACTACAGAACCCTAAAGAGNGGGAGGGGGGAGGGTGGAGGATGGGAAAGGCAGCGGAGCACAACAGACACTAGTATGGCAATATGTAAATCAATGGATGTGTAACTGATGTGATTCTGCAATCTGTGTATGGGGTGAAGGTGGGAGTTCATAACCCACTTGAATCAAAGTGTGGAATATGATATGTCAAGAAATTTGTAATGTTTTGAACAACCCACAATAAAAAATTAAAAATAAAAAATTAAAAAAAAAATTTACTAAATGCAGTATGTGCAATGCTTTGTTCCAAGAACAAGGAACACGGCAGAAAACAAAGCTGGGAAAAGCCCTGCTTGCATGATACTTAGGTGCATCCTAATGTGGGGGAGAAAGACAAAAAATAAAATATATGACATGTTAGATATTGAGGGCTGAGGAGAAAAATACAGCAGAGAAGAAGAGAGGGAGACTATGTATGTGGGGATAAGGGTGAAGTGGGAGAATTTTTTAAAAAACATTTATTTTTCAGTTGTGGGTGAACACAATATCTTTATTTTTACGTGGTGCCAAGGATTGAACCCAGTGCCTCACCCGTGCTAGGTCAGAGCACTCTACCTCTGAGCCACAACCCCAGCCCCTGAAGTGGGAGAATTTAAAAGGTGGTCAGGGACTCACTCACTGATTTTTGAGTAAATACCTAAAGGAGGAGAAAGTGAACCACTGAAATGCCTAGGAAAGAGAATCCAGGCCAAGGAAAGAGCGAGTATAAAGGATCTGAGGTGTTTTATTTTTTATTTATTTATTTTTTTGAGGTACTGGGGTACCCAGGGCAGCTTGGCACATGCCAGGCAAGGTTGTGCCATGAAGCTACATCTAGGTCCCTGAGGTGTTTGAGATTCAGCAGGAAGGGCTATGTATGTGGAGTACTGGAAACAAGAGGGGAACTGGCAAATAATGTCGGAGAGATAATGAGGTGGGGGTGGGCAGGGCTACTTGTGTAGAGCCTTTTAGGTCATTGTCAGGATTCTTCTATTACAAGTGGAGGCATTTGGGTTTTGAGACAAAGAGTGTATGATCTGATTTATGTTTATCAGGATTTCTCAAGCAGCTGTGCTGGTAATAGGTGTGGGGCAGGGATAAATGAGTCAGAAAATAACTATTACCTCAGGTAAGAGATGACAGTATCTTAGATCAGGGTAGTGGGTAGAAACAATGACAAGAGTTCAGATTCTGGATGTATTTAGAAGTTAGAGCCAAATGGATTTGCTTTTATGGATCACATAAAGTTTGAGTAATTAAGAGAAGAGAGATGCCACCTACTAATAAAAGGAAGACAGACACAAGGTATGACAGGCAGAATTCTAGTACAACCTCCAAGATATCCATCTACTGGTATATATGGCCAGAAAAAATTCCTCCCCTTGTGTGGAGGTACCTCATAACATTAGATTACTTTATATGAGAAAAAGGATTATACAGATGTAAATCCCTAAATATAGTAGTTCTTTTTTTTTTGGTGGCACTGGGATTGAACCCAGGGGGCACTTTTCCACTGAGCTACACCCCGGCACATTTTATTTTTTTATTTTGAGATAGAGTATCACTAAGTTACCTAGGACAGCCTTGAACTTGTGATCCTCCTGCCTCAGTCTCCTACGAAGTTGGGATTAGAAGCATGCACCAGGGGCCAGGATTGTAGCTCAATGGTGGAGTGCTTGTCTTGTATGTTTGAGTCACTGGGTTCCATCCTCAGTATCACACAAAAATAAATAAATAAAATAAAGGTATTGTGTCCATCTACAACTAAAATATGTTTTTTTTTTAAAAAAGCATGTATCACCATGCCTGGCTTCTAGTCTGCTAATTTTGGCTTTACTTATTTTGGGGCTCTGTTGTTAGGATATATTTATAATCATTATAAATTTTGATGGATTAAACTTTTTATAATTATAAAATATTCTTGTCTCTAAGAACACTTCCTGTTTTAATGCCTGTTTTATCTGATATTGATATAGTTATTATCTCTCTTTTTTATTTACTGATGCAATGATAGATCTTTTTCTATTCTTTTATTTATAACCTATTTGTATCATTTTAGTTCAAACTACATCTCTTGCAGACAGCATATACTTATTCAACTTTATCTACACTGGCATACTCTGTATTTTAATTAGTGTTTAATCTATTTACAGTTAATGTGATTACTGATAAGGAAGGATTTATGAGTGTAATTTTGTTATTTGTTTTCTCTAATCTGTCTTTTTTCTGTTTCCTTTTCTACATGAAAGAGTACAATGAAAGAAGAATCAAGGTTATTAGCTGATAGAATGGGAAAGGAGGCAGTAAAGGTTTTAAAAGAAAAAGTAGAAAATATAAAATGGCTTTGGGGGAGAGGAGGAAGTAAACATACTAGAGAAATACAGTAGACTTTTGTTACTATTAATAGTACACCTGAGATTATTAGTCAAGAATTTAAATTGAGACTGGTTTGTGTGGTTATGGGTTTCCTTCCAGACATACCAGTTCAGCTGTAGGCACTGTGGATCAAGAGCTGATTTTATTCAGGCTAGTAGTTCAGTTAAATGAATGACAAAGTAAAAGTGGACAAAGGAACTGAGAATTTATGGCAAGGAGGGATTAGAATTGACTATGGAATTGACTTGGTAAAAAGGGAAGTATGAAATTAGGAGCTACAGATTAGTGTTTCTAGGTGGGAAGGGGAAAACGAATGTCAGAGAATCTCTGGAATTGGGGAAGAAACATTTATAAGCAGTGGCTCAAAGGACCTTTGGAGTTGGGGTGGAAACATTTATAAGCAGAGGATGCGTGGAAATGACATTAGGGAGGAACTATAATTACTGGTAAAGATAAAATCTAGGATAAGATTGGTGGCTGACATTGCCTAAAGAGATCACTAGAGTAGAGGACATCAGGGATTGAGAGACCATGAAATTAAGGAATCATATAGGCACATACAGAAATCACCAACGTGGTTTCCCATAAATGTTCTTCTTGAATTAAGATTAATTTTTCAACTTTACAACTGTGACAGTTAAAAATCTCACAGCTATCTCATAACTATCCCTAGATATCATGATACAGAACTCCTTATTATAGATATAAGGGTAAATGGATATCTGTGTATATAACTTATGTTACTCTAATAAGAGTATTAAGTTTACATTATGGTTATTTGGGCCAGGGTCTTAGCTACTCTCTCAGATGATAAAATATATGAGGACAGAGAATACCTTTTAATCTGTATATACGGTGGTACTAATATGGCAATTTGAACAAAAGTTTACAATGGACATTTTTTGTTTAAAAGTATTAATAAGTAGACTACTGAATCTTATTACTTGCTGTTCCTTTCAAATTAACTGATTTGCTGAAGTTAGATGATCCTTGCTTTGCTTTGTACCAGTACAATCTTAGACGTAGCTCCATGAGACTGCCATGTTAATTTAGTTGTTTATTTGTTTTTTTGTTTACTAGAGTGTAACTATTAATTTGCTAGGGCTGCCTTAACAGACCAGGTGGCTTAAACAACAAGAATTTATTTTCTTATGGCAATGTAGGCTAGAAATCCAAAATCAAGAGGTTGGCAGGGTTAGTTCCTTCTAAGACTTCTCTCCTTGACTGTACAGGTAAGTGGCTGTCTTCTCTGTTTTCATATGATCTTCCCTCAGTGTTTCAGTGTCTTCATCTGTTTATAATGACACCAGTCATACTGGATGAAGGCCCACACTAGTCTAATTTTGTCTCTCCAAAGACTAAATGTCCTCTGAATCTTCCACTTATCTTTCAGTGGTATCTAAGGTGAGCGCTACTTGTAGAATGACCACAATCCTGGATTACTGAGAAACTGAAGAGTAGCCTTGGGTCACTACTATGAGTTTAAGAATGTGTATAGGTGACACAAAGTCATTTTAAAGGGGAGGTAACACTATTTAACAGTTCAACCTATTTACTATGTATTTTTTTCTTATTTGTACATTTCAACATTATGAATAAAGCACCCTGCCATACTCCTATGAAATGGCAGGCCAGATTATGCTATTTTTCCTGATTTAATACAGTAATATATATGATTGTATCTGTATGTGTATGTGTATATATATATATATATACACACACACATATATATTCATATTCATAGCACAAACACATACATACACTTGTGCAATAACTTAGAAAGTTCAAAATGCCATGTAGAAGGAAACAAATCACATCAAGTCAAACAGGGATAACTTTTAGGCATAATTCCTTTTGTTTTTTTCTAAAGCAGTAGGACTGTGTGTGTTGTTTATATTATATTATAAAGGGATAAAACAATGCCTACAACTAGTAGGACACTAAATGTTGAATGAATTAATTAATGTATTATATGATTAAAGAGACTGGTGTTAGTCCTGGCTGCATCACTAATCAACTTTGTGACTATGACCAAATCAATCTAAACCTCAGTTTTCCCATCTACAAAGTATTTATGAGAATAATATAAACCTCATAGAATTATTTGAAGATCCAGTAGGTAACAGTGATCAAATTCTTGTCATGAGCTGAGCCTAGTGGCACAGGCCTGTAATCCCAGTGGCTCAGGAGACTGAGGCAGAAGGATCATGAGTTCAAAGCCAGCCTCAGCAAAAGCAAAGCAGTAAGCAACTCACTGAGACCCTGTCTCTAAATAAAATAAAAAATAGGGCTGAAGTTGGGGCTCAGTGGTCAAGAGTCCCTGTTCAATCCCCAGTACCAAAAAAAGAAAAAAGAAATTCTTGTCATGACACCAATCATATTCAATGAAGAGTAGCTGTTTTTATTATCATGCTTAAATATGTATCTTGGTATGTATTTTCTTTATACAAGGTTGGAATCACACTTTAAAAGTCTATATTTTAGCATCATGGGCTGGGATTATGGCTCAGTGGTAAAGCGCTTTTATGTGAGGCACTGGGTTCAATTCTCAGTACCACATATAAATATTTTATTTATTTATTTATTTATTTTTTAGGTGTAGATGGACACAACACAATGCATTTATTTTTTTATGTGGTGCTGAGAATCGAACCTGGGTCCCGCCTGTGCTAGGCGAGCGCTCTACCATTGAGCCACAATCCCAGCCCCACATATAAATATATTTTTAAAAAGGTCCACTGACAACTAAAACAGATTTTTAAAAAAATTCTTATATTATTTAAAGATATCTTAAAAATTAAAAAAATTCTTATATTTTACCATCTTAATATTATAATTTTTTTTATGTTGTGGTAGTTTAAAACATGAAGAAAAACGAAAGTGAGATCAACACTTAAATTCAAGTACTACCAGTTACTCTCTGTCCAACTTTGGGCAAACATGTAACTTCTCCACGCCTTAAATTTTTCATCTGTGAAATGGGATAAAAATAGCAACTGTTTCACTATATTGATATGAAAATTTAATAAAATTCTTAACACAACATTTGGAATATTCTAAGAATACAGTGATCTTATTGATAGCACAATATTTTATCAGAGATGTAAAATATTTATGTTCCTTCCAATGTTTCATTATAGTAAATACTAAAGTCTTGGTATATGTCTTGCTCAGAAATCTTGGTGTCTTCAGTTATTTCTTTAAATTCAGGGGCTAACATGTTAAGCCAGGAAACATTTTTAAATAAAACCTTAACCAGAAGGGACAATAATTAAGAGCCATAAATAAGGGTGTGCTTAGAGGTTTAAAAGGATGATGAAATGGGCAAAGGGCTTTGCTTGCTTCTCTTTAGGGTAACCTGAGATGGCTCTCCTATGAGAAAAGTTTGAACATCACTGAGACCCCCCCCCCCCCCCAAAAAAAATCCATCAATGTTAAAATTCTTTCTCTCCCTGGGATAAAGAACAAGTTGCCTGAATTTGATTGTTTCGGGGCTGCACTGCAGACAAAGACAAGAGCCATAGCAATATGGCTATTTCTTAAAGCATTCCATATCAAGGAAGAAATTCAAGCACTATAAATTCTTCACTTCTTTCACAAAGATGTTAAGAAGCTAAACATAAATGGTTCAGTTAACTCAATGTAATACAAATGGCCAACAGATTTAATGCCACTAGAAGTAACACTCAAGAAATAAGCTAGAATGTTCATAAGCCCATTCCCCGGGGAAAACTAAAACCTGGTTTTGTATATATTAGTCTGATTTCCTTTGCTCCCAATTACACCAGCCCTCTAACAGTCAATCTATTCACAAGCATAAGAATTGAAGAAATGGGACTTCTATCGTAATTGGATTGGAAATATTCCACAGCAAACTTAAAGCTTCAGTAAGTTTCTAAAATAAAACTCCCTATCCATTTGCAACTAGTCAAGATAATGTCTCCATAATATAGCTTAAGTAAAACATCCATAAACTTTTCAAAATTCAATTAAGTCAAACATATTTAAACATTAGATCCAAATAAGATTATCTAAGGAATTTTAAACTGAATATGTTCTACAAAGATAACTAGTTCAGTATTAACATTCTGGTTTTAAGCATCTCCCCAGAACTATCAACTATCTTAAAAAACAAAACAAAACAAACAACAACAACAAAAAAACAAATGTAATGAAACACAAAATTTTTCTTAGTTTGCCTTACATAAAAAATGTTTTTGAAAATTAGAAATATTAAAAAAGTAAATATAAAACAAAACAATATGGATTATAAACAAATATAAATTATATGGTGGAAAACTAACAATACAAATTCTAAAACCGTTTGCTTCTCAGTGATTTTGCTAGGGTATAATATTCTGTGTTGAAATATTAAACTTGCAACTACAGCTCATTTTAAAAACAGGTGTCCAAGAGAATGTCACTTGATCTAATGCCTCTTTGCTTTGGTAAGTAATATTGACACTGAAGCTGGGAACCAGAATTATGGTTTGACCAGGTCTCTGAACTGACCACAGTCTATTCAAGCTGCTTTAGCACTTGAGCACCAGGCAAATGTGTTATGTTAATTATTGTTACATGATCTTGACATGAACTAATCCCCAATCCTATTAACTTCCTCAGTAAATGAAGCTTTAATGCTTAAGTGACAACAAGTGCTGGACAATACAGAATATAAAATTCAGTAGATGAAGGAGCAAAAAGCGATGGCCATATATTTAGTTCATATGATAGAATGTCTGCATTAAAACTGCAACCTGGCCTGGCACTCCATTTGAAAAAAAGGCAGGTAGGGGTGACGAATGCAATTTCTACTTTTATCTTCACATTTTCTCCCTATTAAGTAAGTTTTCAAAAGTACTAGTAGTAGGGATTGTAGAATGTTACAGAATTTAATAATCAGACAACATGAATCAGCAACTGATATCGTTTAACATTTTGTTATCTCATCTAGTACTTGTTTACAATAGCATATAAATAACAGCAGTGATTTCTGTTTCCATAGAGGCTTTTTTAAAAAAATAAAAAGAATTCATACCCCATTTGAATCAAATATATGATCTGTCAAAATCATTGAATTGTCTTGAGCAACTAATTAAAAAAAAATGTAGTATCTCTAAACACCAGTCCAGGTAGCCAAAGTACTAAAAAACTTGTAACTATGTAATAAGTCAGCATTTACCTTTATATTTTGTTAATATTAAACCAAATATATAACAAATGGTAATACTTAAAAACATTACATTGTTTCTTTTATTGGGATAGAGCAGCACCATATTAGATTTTATATTATTTTTTTCCTGTAAGACAAGAACTCTGTTGAAGACTTTTTAAGAAAATGAGTTACCAAATTGACACTCTAACCAAATTCACTGAAGTAGGAATTGGCCTAGAGTCCTATCTAGTCTGTGCAGTTAAGCCACTGAGTGTTTTCTGTATGTGGACACTGTGCTAGACTTTGGAAACTTGTACTGATTTGTCCCTTCTCCTCATAACCACTATCACTACTATTACTACTAACTGGTTAATTCTTATAAGCAGAATTAACTCTGAATAATACGACTTAAGTGAAAAGTAACAATTTACAAAATACCATATTATGATCCTATTTCTGTAAAGTGATATCTGACTATGTTTTAAAAGTCTGTACTAAAATATTGATAATGGTTATCTTGGGAGACAGGATTATATGTGAATTTGATTTTTGGTGTCTGCTTTTCTGTATTTTTAAAACATCACTACCAACACTGACTACTTAAAAAATGCTATTTTATTTTTAATTTTGTAGTGTGTTTTATATTCTTGTAACATTGTTTAATTAATAGTTGGTTAAGGAAAAGAATTATTCAAGTACTGAGGCTTGGGTTCCATTTTAATATTATGCCAAGTAATTTTTTTGTACTAGAGGAGGGGATTATGTTTTAAGAAAGTCTTAACTTCATTCAGGGAAGCCGTTGTTTCAACAGTTTCAAAAACAGGATGATTTAGAAAAGAACAGAGAATGAGCAATAATTTCAAACAATTATTTGTTATTGTCAACAAGGCAACTCACAAAGAGGAAACAAGGTCCTTTAGATGAGATATTTGCAAATTGGCCCTTAGACCTACACCTCATAAAATTTTAAAAGCCACCTATTAAAAATGCTAAGAGATTTTAAAAGTTCCAGAATAGTACACTCACTTAAGATATCTGTACATTTTTCCCTTCTTGGCAGTTTAAGAAACAGTAAAATAGGTTTGAGCAAAAAATATTTTAAAGAAGCAGGTTATGACCTAACCTAACATTTAGGGCATTTATGAACAAATCTGAAGGTAATTATATCTTTCAATGCTTAGGTATCTGAAAATCCAATCTTTTCTCTAGGGCTTAAAGTTCTTTATACTGCTACTTATTTTTCATCTAAATGAAAGTTCTCACTTTTATAATCTGTAAAATACAAAGTTAAGATAAATGATTTCAGGGTACCTTTAAGTCTTAAAATTTTATTATTCTCTGAAGGGCCAAATTAATCACTATCTTTCCTTAGTTCTGATAGGAATTAATAACTGAAACAATTGGTATTTTTAGTTTTATTTTTACCAGGCCCAGAATTACTTCTCATTAAAATAGGTTTAATTAAAATATATATTTACATTTATTTATTTCAACACTATTATACAGAATTATGGCAAGAATATTTTTACTAATAAAATTGCAAATATTATAGAATATTTTAAAACAACAACATTGTTATCAAGGACTTTGGATAAAATTTCAAAAATAAATAACCAACCTGATGACCTGATTACAGTGGGCACACATTGGAGTTCTTTTCCCAGCAGGAATGTGCTCAGCTCTCTGCACTAAAGTATCCTGGTCACTTGGCTGGGGCTGCCCCACAGTGGAGTTGGCTGGTGCCCCTGCTCCTGAGGGAGTCCCACTGTTTGAGATTCTTCCAATGGAAGGTGCTGGGAGTTAAAACACAGATAAATCAGAATGAGAATTAGTCAAATAAAAACTTCTCCTAAGAAGCAAATAATCTTTAAAATTATCTTTTACTCAGTCTTATATTTGTGGTAAAGTTATGACCCAAATACTGGGCTTTGGTTATACAACAAGTATAAAAGAAGAAAATAATTATAACACAGTAGAAGAGTTATGACAAATGTATGCATTGGATGCTTGCTCTGCTTCCAAGAGGAGTTATGGCTAGGTCAATAACAAAGGTGATATATTTCTAGTTATCTAGAAATTTCTACTAACCACTAACTAGACTTCATTCCAAATGTATCATTGGCACATTAAAAACCTCAATGTATTGAAGATAAAAACAAACTATATTCCCTCTCGCAATCTGTGCTAAGTAGATTATGCAACCAGTTACCCAAGCATATAAGGTGGCTACCTAGAATCATCTTTGTTCCTTCCCCTTCTCATGTTTGGTGAGAACAGGTCCTGCTGATTGTTTGTATACCACACACAATTCTTGATTTTGCTCCCTCTTCTCCATTTCTGCAACAGTGTCCTGGTTTAGGTTCTCAGTATCTTCTGTATTATCTGCCAAAATTCACCCTTCTAACTGCCACTTAAGACTGAAATCTTAATCAACCACAACTCTGTGCAGAGCCTTTCAAGACCTCCTGTTCATGGCCAGTGAGTTCAGGCCTCTAAGCACCCTATGCAAATCCCTCCTGCTCCACAACCTCATCATTCCCCTATGCTGCCTCTCACTTAATGCTTCAACACCAAACTGCCTCACTTTTTCTTGTGAATGGGGCTATCTACACACAGGCTAGGTTTGCTCTTAGTAATGTCATTTTTCTACCCTCCTTCCTATTTGCAAAGTAACCACTGCCTATTATTTAAGATTGAGTCCAGAAGTCAGCTTCCGAGAAACCCTCTCTGAACCACCTCTGCACATGGCCCTTTCTACACATTCTAGATCCAATGTTTCTCTCTGATGTTCCCATAATTTTCTGTGAATGTCTTTATTATTGCTTCTACTGCATATGTGTGTGTCTCTTTTTCTCCAATTAGATAATTTGCTCCCAAGAACTGTCTTATTTATCACTCTTGAAGTTGCAAGAGTGTTTGAAATGAATAAATGAATGAATGAACTGGGATTGACACATAAGTGAACAAATGTGAAAACTGGAAGTGAGTGAAACCGGCAGAAGGCCTTCCTCTTACCCACAGGCCACTAAAATATGATGGAAGCGAAAAGATACATACTAAATCGTTTTAAATAAACAACAAAATACATGAAAATCATTTCAAATGAACAACAGAATGTGTGTTTATAGATGGACATATTTACATATATACCAACACAAGTTGACAGTATCTATATTAAAGTGTGGTTGGAATGGGGTAAGATTAATTAAAATAATTGTATGGACACCCCTCTCTCACAAGAATAAAGCCTGTTTCGCTATGATGTGCAATTACAGATGCAGAAGCCCAGCATTTGTGAACACTTAGCACATCTTTGGTGCTAGGCCTGAGACTCCATCTGTAAAATGGCACTTCATAGAACAGGGATCTCGACTGAGGAAGGAAAAGTATTATAGGATATTAATAAATACCAAATAAATTATAGTGAAGTCTGCTAGACCAGGAACATGTTTCCATTATCTTAGGCTCTCACTTTCTCTCACAGAACTGGAAAAGAGAATTACTGCAATATTCACTTAGTACAGCTTCCTCCTTCTCATTTACTCTCACAATGCAACTCCCATCTCTGGCTCTTTAGTTTCTAATCCAGGCTTATATTTTCAATGCCAAACCCAGTTATTGTCTTTAAATTTAAGACAGTAAATGGACTTTCCTCTTCCTGCATATACTACCACATAAGCAGGCACAGGACTCTGCTTCCAGTTTCCCAGATGCTTCATCCCTAGGCCCTAGCAACTGTTTCAAAGAACATGTTCTCAAGCTGGTCCCTTCTAATTCAAACCCATGTTCTATCATTTGAGTTCTGGTCTTGAATTCCTTAAGTCAGGATTATTACAGGTCTTCTAATCATTATATCTGCTGCCAGTCTCTTCTTCAACCTGTTATGCTACATTTTTTTTTCAAAAACACTACTCTGATCATATTGTCTTGCTCATAAAACTGTGACTCCTCCCTGCAAACTGTATGCAGCCCATCACTCACTGAGCCTACTCCAATCTTCCTAATAACTGTTTTTTATTCTTCTCTAGATATCATTTCCATCACCATCATACTAAATTACATTTGTTTAATGCTAAACTTGTGCAAATACTATTTAAAGGTACTATTCTCATGTTTTTTTCCAAAAGTCCTGTAATTTCAGTATGATTAGTACCACTTTTTTAGCTTATGAGGAATCTGAGTAAAGAGAGGTTAAGAAACCTGCCCAAAGTCACATAGCAAGAAAAGGCAATCTTGTTACTGGGTAATCTGGCTTCCTAGTCTGTATTCTTAAACACTATGCTATATTTTACTCACTGTCCCTTGAGTATGCCATACCAGACCCTGCCTCTATGATCCCCCAGTCAATGAAATGCCCCTTTCTCCACTGCTACTTAAGTTTTTCCATTCTGCAAGGTTCATATGAGTACCATTTTCTTCTCTAAAGTTTCCTCTGAGCATCATGGCTAGAAGAGTCCTTCCTGTATAATTTATTTGGTATTTATTAATATCCTATTAATACTTTTCCTCCTCAGTCGATTATTAACTCTTAGAAATAGGCATAAACTGCATATTCTTTTCTATTACCACAAGATTGCCTTGCAAATAGAAGGTGAAAAATTAATATTTAATCGATTAAATGGAAAAGAAGGTTCCAAATCACTTTTTGTTTTTTGCCTTTAAACTATACAAACAGGTATTTTAAAAATGTGGATTAGGTCCAGGATTTTCAGGATTTGTGATAATGAGAAAGTTACTGACTGGAAAATCTGAAAATCAGACCTCAAAGACAAGTCAAACCCTTTCATCTACCATGTGCCTTTGTATTATCACATTATCTATGCATAAGCCCTAAAGTGCTGAGACACTGAGACATTTTTAGCAATAAAAGAGTGTAGTAATTCTCCATCAGTCATTGTAAAAATGGGACGTATCTATCTGGCCCATGCCTGAAGCAGAAGGTATATGAGGGACAAACTCATTTAACATGAGCATTCATTCTTACACATGAAACATGTGACTATATCTTAAAAACATAAGAAGGCTCTTGGTTCTACTGCTTTCCTTTTTTGGGGGGTGGGGGGGGAGAGAAAAGCCTTGCTTCTGTTACTGCCTCATTTTAACTACTTTGGATATAAGAGAAATTCTCACACCTCCGTTTGTTGCTGCATTGCTAGCTCATTGGCTCACATACAAAGTCATACAAGCCCTGTTAATTACCGAGTCCTGAACATTTCCAAAGAACAGTTATTTCCCATATGAATAAATGATGTTTCATTTCTTCAGACTGAATTTCTCACTACTCCAGCACAGGAATGGGCAATCTCTGAGCTGTCAAGTGCCAACTCCCTGGCCTCTACTCACAGGAGGGGGAGGTGTAAGAAGGTGAGGTCTCAGGAGAAGGAAAACACCACAAAAGGAGCCCTGCTTCCATTATTATTTTGTAGACAACTGCATTCCTACACACAGAAAACCATTTTTCCATAGCACAGTGACCAAAATGCTTCATGTATGAAACCCATTATAAAAATCTTCTATTTGTATGCAGAAAAAATTGATCTCCTTAGAGATAGTTTGAAGATAACTATCTACTTATTTGTAATAAGAAGATTTTTTTTCTTTGAAGTTCTATTAAGATCATTAGATAGGAGCGCTGAATCAACCCCACATCATAATGTAGGAATCTAAGTCACAAAAAGTCTAGTGACTTACTCAAAGTGAATAATGAGTCAGTAAAGTGTCACAATGATAATACTGAGAGGAAGTAACTTGACTCCAGATTTCCTTTTCAACCTTAATCTTGAGCAACTTTCATTAAATTCAGCTTCTTTTGTGGGCAAATCCTACTCTACTGGGACCCTGTTTGGAAATTAATTTCTTTTCATTTGTATCAAATATATTTCAGCTCCACAAAACTCATAGAAATTCAAACCCAATAGCTACCCTTCAAGTCAACAGTACTGGTGACAATCTCACTCATTAATTTAAAAAATTGTTATTTATGAGTCTTCTAAAGGTTATGAATGGCATATATTCTCATCTTATTTTTTCTTTTGTTTTTTGACCCTATGATAGTCAAACCTAAGGTTACAAAGATTATCATTAAATGAATTCAACACAAAGTAACTGAGGGAGAAACCTAGCAGTGTATTAGAATGCTTTCGCAGTGCTTATTAAAGAAATCTGTCAAGTTAACCAAGTAAAATATACTCAGTATATAATATGATGTTGAGTTGCTAGTTTTAAAAATATTTGTCATCTTGATACATCAGAGTTTTTAAAAAGCCAACAAATCCCTGGCTTACTACATATAAGTTTAATTTACTACAAAGAAAAACCATCTCTTTGGACTACAGACTATTAATTGGAGATAAAGAATTTAAAAAATTGAACCATGTAATATTAATTAATTTGATAGAACACTTATTTGCTGTTACTCACCAAGTCTTTATGGTATTTCATTTGGCAAGATAAAGTGAAAATTCTTCAATCTAGAAAGATCTTAACTGCATTTTTTTTCCTGAGCAGATAATTCAGGTTTTTAATTTAATTTAATCATTTGGTACTGGAAATTGAACCCAACTTCTGAGCTACATTCTCAGTCCTGTTATTTTTTAAGGCAGGGTTTTGCTAAATTGGTGAGGCTGACTTAAACTTGTGATCCACGTGCCTTGGCCCCCATATCTCTGGGATTACAGGCCTGTGCTACTGCATGTGCTAGATGATTCAGGTTTGTATTATTTAGTGAAATATTCAACACAAGTTTTAAATGGTCTGAGGGCTAGTTTTCTTTTCTAATCATTTCAAGTTCCTAATCAGGTGATTATCAAGTTTATTCAAATAATTGCTGCACTAATAGGCCATATACATTAAAAGGTATATATGATATATACATTATAAAAAAGTTTTCTGTGAGCAATAGAATTCTTGGTAGTACAATGTGTGACTTCTCTGGATGTATTCTAACTCTATTAAGAATAAGATGGGTTATTTAATATTTGTGCTCTTGATTCCTGTTCCTAAATGACAGTTAACTCTAAACCAATGCATTTAAAATAACAGTGAAGATTTCAATGCATATATTAAGCACCTGGCCAAACTATACTTGAATAGGCATGACACGAATTAGTTGATTCTTTGGTTCAAATAAAATTATTCAATTAACAGTTAAAAATTCTTATTACTGACATATACTAGGTGAGAAAATACTATATTATGTCAGACTTTACTTGGACACATACTATAAATCAATTGGGGAATAATATCACAAAGAGCAAACATTAGTGATAACAGATGTTATCAATGTCATCTAAGGCATCTTACTGGATGTAATGTTTTTGTACTGCTAAACACATCACTTAGGAGGAGGGCAAGCTGGGTTTTCAAAGATGAATTGCCCATGACAATACAAAAAACATAATCTGATAACATGACAGTACAAAAACCATAACCTGATAAGGTCAACTGATGAGCAATTTTAACTCCATTTGCATCCTCAGTTCTCCACAGTACATCCTATCCTGGTCTAGGTCATCAACATCTCTTGTTTGGGCTACCACAGAGTCCGCCTACAGCTCTCCTTGCTTCTACCCTTGCCACTAGCGCAGAAGCCAGCAAAAATAAAGTCAGACCATTCTATTCCTCTACTTCAACCTTCCAATAACTCCCTTTGAACATACCACTAAACCCAAAGATCTCATAGGGTTGATCCCTGCCACTTCTTTGACCATGCTCTCTTGCCACTCTATCCCTTGTCCACTATATAACAAACATGTTGGCCTTATTATTCCTCTAAAATTACCAGCATGCTTTTAATTCAGAGCCCCTGTGCCTTCTATTCCCTCTTTCCCATATTGTCATTGTTGCTTTTTTGACTGCCCTATGCAAAACCGCACACACCCCCTGCCAAGCCAGCACTCCCTGTATTCCTTAACTGGTTTATCTTTTGCCATTGCACCCATCACCATCTGATGTATCATACACTTTTTAAAAATTGTTAATCAGCTGTCTCTCCATACCTTGAGGCCACGCATGCTGTCTACTTCGTTCATTGCTCTCTCCCTAGCACCTAGAATAGTCCCTGGCTTATTGCCCAATAAATGTTTGCTTACAGAAGAAGGACTCCAATACAAAATTATTCTTTCTATATTAAAGAGAACAAGATTCTAGAGAAATTGGTGATTCTAGGATGGGCCAAAAAATGAACAGTGATAGTATAGAATATCGTTTCAAATTAGAAAGCAGGCAACACTACTGGGGTTGTATCAAAAGGATTGGAAGAAGCAGATAGGGCAGTTTGAGCATTATTAATAATTACATGGGACTGAAATAATCTAGTATGTTCAAATTCTAAGTCCACAATGATTCTAGAGTTTTAAAAAACCCACATTTATAATCTCTACAGGATGGTAAGGAACCAATTCATTATTTTGAAAACCAGTAAAATTTAACAAAGGCAAAGAATCAAGCTTTGACCATTATGACTTCATAACTGATCATGTTTGATTTCTTACTTATTTCTCTGTCATCTTTTAGATTATTTTTAAGTAAATTCGAGATATAGCATTTAATCCATAATATTGCAGTATACCTAAAATACTCTTCTAAAAACATTATAATGTTTTTAATCACAATTAAAATTATTCCTTAATATATCAAACAAATTAATTTTTTTCTTATTATATACTGTATTAGTTTCCTATTGCTACTATAATAAATTACCAAAACATCTTGCCTTAAAAACAACACAGTCAGGGCTGGGGTTGTGGCTCAGTGGTACAACACTTGCCTAGCACACAAGAGGCCCTGGGTTCAATACTCAGCACCATATAAAAATAAGTAAAATAAAGGTATTGTGTTCAACCACAACTAAAAAATAATATTAAAAAACCCATAATCTTATTTTCTTATAGTTTTCCTATACAGATATTGCTGGATCAAAATCAAGGTATTGGCAGGATGTTTCTTTCTACTGAAGGATTTAGGGAAATTTATTCCCTAGTTTCTATAGACTGCCCAAAGTCTCTGGTTTATGGCCAGGTCCACCATCTTCAAAGACAGCAATACAAGATAAAGCCCTTTTCACATTGTGTCACTCTGATCCTCTCTTCATTCTTCCCTGTTCCACTTCTGAAGACCCTTATGATATACACTGAGTTCCACTAGGATAATCTCCCCATCTTAAGGTCGACTGATGATCAATTTTAACTCCATTTGTATCCTCAATTCTTCTCTGCCACATAACACAACATATTCACAGGTTCAGTGTACTAGAAAATGTATAGCTACCATATATCTCCCACTGCAGTATTAAACAGGATCCAAATAAGGTCCATATATTATACTTGTCTCTTAAATTCCTTCTAATCTATAATTCCCTCTATCACTACATCCTTTGTAACATATATGCAGAAGAAACCAAGTCTTTATTAATATACATACATATGTATATACATATATGTATATATATACACATTTATATATATTTGAACTTTTTAATGTTAGAGTTAAAAGAAATAGAGGATAACTACACTGTTTCATTTTTACAATGACACCATAAATTGCCATTATTACTATTTTATAGCTCAAGAATATAAAGCTCAGAAAGGATAAATGACTTGCCCAAGGATGTGCCGAATAATGAAATAAAATAAATGTTTTCTGAACAACTACTATGAATCAAGCAATGTGCTGGGTTTTACCACTGTGAACAAGACAGACATAATTTCTGCCCCCATGGAGTTTAAAGAAGGTTACAGATCAATTATGTTATAGAAGATGCTCTAGTTTGGACCTGAAATGCCCCTCAAAGGCACATATGTTAACAGCTTGGTGTCTCCAGACCATGGTGCTAGTGGAAGGTGGTAGGACCTTTAAGAGATGGGACCTAGTGGGACATCATTGGGGCATGCCCTGGAAGGGACTGGTGGATCCCAGTCTCTTCCTCTCTTTTATTCTTGGCCATGCGGTGATTGGATTTCCTCACTGTGCACTCCTGCAATGATGCCACAGGCTAAATGTAGTAGGAGCCAATTGACCATGGACTGAAACTTCCAAAACTGCGAGCCAGAATAAACCTTTACTCTTTAAGTGGATTATCCCAGGTATTCTGTTATACTAACACAAAGCTAACTAATGTATTGTATAAGTGCGAGGAATCGTTTACTAGTATAGATATTTAGTCATTTAACAACTATATATTGAAATCCTATACAGTGGCAGGCACTCTGCTACATGTGAATGAATGCACAGTAGAGGATAAGAGCAAGATTGGTCTTTTCCCTCAAAGGGTGCACCCCCCGCCTTTTTTTTTTTTAGTTGGAGGCACCTGTGGTTCATTTTAGCCCAGACAGTTTGTTGAATATGTGAACTTATTAGAAATATCAAAACTAGAAAAACTGAACAGGGGTCACCAGCATATTGATGACATTTGAGTCATGGGAGTGAGGTAGTTTAGGAAAAGTGCATCATGAAGGAAGAAAAGCTCCTTAGGTAGAAAGCAAATAATAAACACTTTAGGGATGGACATAGGTAGGATAAACACCAGCAGAATATGTCATGGAAGCCAATGAAGGGAGAATGCAGGCTCTTGAACCCAGAACCATGTCTGTTTGACTCCAAAGGCTACGTCCCTATTGCATTCATTCATCAAGCATTTATCATGTATCAATTCTTGCCAAGGTATGGCTTTGCCAGTGACTGCCTTGATACATTATATGAAGGCAGATCTCCTCAATTTGATCTAAACCTGGAAATACTAACTTCCAGGCCAGTTCAGAGGAGAGGCTAGTGATAACTGAAATGATTAATTTTTGCTATTTTAATTTCCCTACTGAGCCTACAAGAATAAATTTAGGAATAATGTATGAAAGCATTATTTTTTATTTACCCTGGTGTCCTTAACAGCTTAGATTATCACCTTTAAGCCATTCATGTATTTGTAAATGACAAGTTTAATTTCCTACAGAGTTCTTTCTTTCCCTAAACCTAGCTGCCTATGCTTTTTAATCATTATAATTAATGGATACAAGGTTCCTTAAATAAAACATATGGCTATAAGGCTGAATATCCATGTTTTGAAAAACGTTTGAGACTTCATGTTTAAATTTTAAAAAATCTTATAAGAGAAACATAATTGCAGATTTAATACTTTTGCCATGGACAAACAGGAAAGAACCACTAAATCCATTTTGTTGTACAAACTCCATAGAGCTGTAAATACTTCAACCACTACATTTGGATTAAGATAAAGCAACAAAGAAAATTATGGGAATCAATCTAGGGATAACCATAAAGTATTTCTGATTCCTTATTTAAAAATCCTGTAATATTTCAGTCTCATTGTTAGAAGTTAAGGTTTGTATTGAAAGTATCTATGAATACAAATGTCCCCCACTGCAAAAAGAAAAGACAAATGTTCACAAGGCAGAAGTCATCCGTGAGTTTATGGTGTGAGAAACAACTGGCTGAATTGCAAGGGGTGTTCCTGTTGAAAACGTGGAGGCTAATGCTATACTTGTATAAATAACTGGGATACATCAAAGTGACGTTCTGGCACTCTTGGGGGAGATAAAGTATCATAATTCAGCGTCTCAGAATATGTCCTCAAAGGTATGGCAGATATTTTACACATACTAAATTGGGCAGCAGTGATGGCAGCAAGCTTGCATATTATTGTACACAGTCAGTGCTTTCTTCTCTGCCCCTTCCCCAACCATCCCAGACAGATGGTGGCCAAGAGAAGCACAGGATCTGTGCATTTTGTCTGTCAAGCTCCTTGCTTTGGAAGAATAAACAGCAGTCTACTCTTCGTAATCCGGGCATGAAATCATATCCAACTGAAATGGAAAAAGTTAAGCCAAGATCTAAGATCAGAGAGCATTATGAAGAGGTTTATGTAATTTTTATTAAATGGAATCAAGGATTTTTTTTAAACTCAATGATTAAAAGCAAAATTGGACAGATTAAACTATTATCATTTTTCTAAGCAGTAGAGAATGCTGGTATGTATGCCATAAAGAACTGGAACAGGTGCACCCAAGGCTAAGTATCAAGTATTTCCGCAACTTCAGGAGGTTAGTTTCTTCCATTAGCAACCAGTCTTTCAACTTTAAGAACACAGATTAAACTAGATCGAGACTGTCTTAATTAAAGTGAACACGGGACTTGGATGAGGTTTAGTTCTCTTTTTAATTTCTTACAGCACACGTAATCAAAAATTGGGTACACATAGACTTGTCTTTTTTCCCACACTGACTGACGTTATGTAGAAGACTTCCATTTGGTCAGAGTTACAAGTAAAAGAAACCCAGCATGTACATTGCAAACAAAGAAACAAGATGTTAAAGTATCTGGTTTTGCCATCATTCAATTAAAGTAAAAAAATCTATCTATCCAATGTATGCAGAATTTTCTGAATATTCTCAATATCATTGCAATTGTAATTTAAAAATGGGAAGACAAGTCCATACTTTAATTGTGAGAGGCCAATGTGGTTTGTGTCATTAAAAATTAAAAAGACATAAAGAACAAAGTGGGGGACAAAGAAAATATTAAAAAAAAAAAACAGGCATAATTCATTACATCAGGTATACTAAAGAGGATCACTGGCAAAGTTTTATAGATTATGTAAGCTAAAAACTAATTTAAAATATTAAATTTGTAGAATTTTGCTCATATTGGATGAAAAAACTTGTAAGAACATACATTAAAATTATGTCATACTCACAATAAATCTAGAGTTCTGGCATGTCATGTTTCCTAAGTAAGGAAACCAAAATAGGTTAATCTCATATAAATGAAAAAGAAGCCTAAACTCAAAGATAAAAGAAGGCGGTATCATGGGACTGGGGTTGTGGCTCAGTGATAGAACACTTGCCTAGCATGTGTGAGGCACTGGGTTCGATTCTCAGCACCACATATAAATAAAATAAAGGACCATCGACAACTAAAAAAATTTTTAAAAAAGAAGGTGGTATCTATGGCTTAAATCACTCATACAAATAGAATATGCGTCATGTAGGGGAAAATAATTAAAGTAGAAAGGAAAAAATTAGGGAGGTTTCCCATGTCAAACAATATTGATTCACAATGTCTCTAATGATGAATACATATGGCTGTAAAATTTTAAAATCAGGAAATGTCCTCATGTCTTTATAACTATTCTCTTAAGATCTAATTCTCATTTAAAGTCATTAGATCTCTGAAATTAAAAAAAAAAAAACTTTAGGGCTGGGATTGTGGCTCAGTGGCAGAGCGCTTGCCTTACATGTATGAGGCACTGGGTTTTGATCCTCAGCACCACATAAAAATAAATAAATAAAATGAAGTTATAAAAAACAATTTTTATTATCACTATTCAAAAGTATGTTTGATTTTTCACACTTTTTTTTAAAAGAACTGTCACTTAGCTCTTTTAAGGCTGGAGTAAGGCAATATATCTAACATAATGACATAATGTTAAGATACACTTGGTTCACAGTTCTATTGTTTTCTAGCTGTGACATTAGAAATGTCATCATTCTGGGTCTTATGTTTCCTTGTATGTAAAACAGCAATAATAACTACCTCAAAATGTGAGAAAGTAAAATGAGGCAATGTAAGTAAAATGTTTACTTATGGCTCCTTGAATTTTAAGAAATATTTCATAAATGTCAGTTATTATTATGCTTTGACATAAGATCTTACATGGTTAACAAATAAAACATCCATTCACTCATAAAGTACTTAAGAGACATACAATGTTTAGACCCAGGAATTCTTCTGGTATGAAAGATTCATCCAGGGATATGACATCTGCCTCCAAATGGTTTATCTTTGGGAGGGTAAGATAGACAAACAAATATGCACTGTGTCACAACATTAGTGCTGAAAAGGGTGTTCACAGCCCACCCCCCAATAAAGTTTTCACCTCCTGTGCAGAATTATCAAGCACAAAATTTTTCTTATTCATATGGTTTAAGCCTAGAGTTTATATACTTTCTGTAAAGAGCCAGAGAGTAAATATTTACGACTTTATGAGACTTTCAAACTCTTTTGTAAGTATTCAACTCTGCCATTGCAGCATGAAAGTAGCCACAGACAATATGTATGGCTGTGCTTCAATAAAACTTCATTTACAAAAATAAGTGGTGGGCTAGATGTGAGCAAGAACCATATTATCCTAACCTAATGCCTGACTTAAAGCATATGCAATTTATAAGATGTAGTAATTCTTTATGAAAAGCATTTATAGACAAATCAAGATATTTTCTTTTATAAAAGATTTAATTCATTAATGTCAGGATAAAAGAAAAACAGGGAGAAAGAAGAGCTTTCACAGATGTGTACTTGAAGCTTTCAACATAAAAATATATCCCAATAAAAGAACATTTAGAAGAAAGAAAGCAGGTGGTTAATGGTTGTTACATTTCTTTTTTTCCTAAGAATCATAATAATTTTAAACAAAAATCTAATCATTTTATAAGAAGATACAAAATATTTAGATGCTTCACACATCGATTTTGAAAATGAATGGCTCCACTCAGACCTTCATGGCAAGTGGACTATATAATGATATCAAAATGCAGGGGAGCAGATGGCAATAAAACATTATTAGAAGAGATGAAATACATGCAACTGGTATGATTTTACTTATTCGTATAAAAATTTTAAGATGGAACCAATAAATCTATCCATCTTAGCTAAGCAAATCTAGTTATCTCGATTTATTAGTGTAGCACGAAGCCTACAATGAAATTTGGGGTGGTTGTAGAAACAGTAATTTCCTTTCTCACCCCTCTCTCCTTTAGACTTCAAATAAAAGATAGAATTTATATCCACTTATAACTGAGATGCACATCATTCAGTTTTGATCTAATCAAATCTCACAAATATATCTGAGTCTTCCTTGAAAATAGAAAACAAAGAATATATCAGATCTCTCCAAAGCTCTGTCCATAATGAAGTAAATAAGCTTGTCTTTATTGCTAAAGTGTAGCATATACCAGAGACATGGTATGATTAAGCATAGAATGAACTAGAATCTCATAGCTAAACAGTCTGAATTTCAAGAATGAAATTTAGATACAAAGAACATGTTACTTGAAACAAATCTTAGCAGTTGCCAGGTACCTAGTTTATCTTATCTGTCCAAGGATGGAATCTTTTCTATTCTATCTCTATTGCTAAAGAAATCTAAATATATATTCACTGATGTTATTATCTTTATTACAGGAAAATACACTATTCCGAGTCTAAATTACTAGGATCATCTCACTATAGGATTCTGAACAATTCCTTTGACTTCTCTAAAACTGTTTCCTCATTGGTAAGATAATGTGTATTTTAATTGTAATGATATTACTTAATGTGTACTCTGAATAAAGATAATTTTTGAAATTCAAAATATCACAAAAAATTATTACTACCCCAGATAAGGATACCCAGAATTTCATGGTTAAATGAGGTAGTCTGTTCCCTTCTGGGCTGTACACTGTATTCATGATTTCCAAACCCCCAAATGGGGGATGGTAAATGTTCCTCCAGACAGGGTGCCACAGGAGCTAAAGTTAACTAGGTACTTATTTTGAAATGGGAGTTCATGCCTTTTTTTCCTTTTCATTTGACCAAGAAATTTCCTTTGTCCCCCAAAGATCTTGAACTGATCTAAACCTTTATTTTATCGTTCATATTGTTTCTTTGAAACACAACTTACATTTTAAAAAAGTTTTATGTCAGCTAAGAGTCCTTGCCTTTACCACATATTATGATATCTTCCTGTTTTATAAAAAAAAAGCAGTTCATTAATAAAAAGCTTATATACACATCACCTGATTAATATAAAGGGAATGACACCTTAATAATAAAGCAGGGAAACTGATACTTGTTCAATATGGAGTATCAGAGGTCAAGAATATTGAGTATTAACAGATACAATACTACTGTGTATGGGGGATGTCACCATAATATCGACTAATTTTCCTTGGCAAAATTCCTGTCTCTTTGGATACATTTAATAATAAAAATACAAGAAGGCCACTAATTTCTTGCCAACCTCAGGGGACAAAGAATAAACAGGACTCAACTGGAAGCTGTGTGTACATACAATTAGAAAAAGCATGACAGTGGTATTACATGCTGTTAAGATGAGCTAATGAAAACAGCAAACAACATTTTCAGCACAGCTAGATAAAACTAAATACTGGGGAAAAAACATAACAAAGTGTTTTATTCTAAATGGCTCTATGAAATAAAGCAGCACTGTTTTCTATAGAAAATGATAATTGGGTGTGAGCAAATACATAATTCAATGATTTTTGGTCAAGAAGTTATAACTTATTTATTATAGATACAGTGTTAATATATTTATTAAGCAGCATTACAAATCTCATAAATTGTGAAATTGAGAAAGAAGAAAATGCTATTTAGGGGAAATAAATATGCACACAAAGAAAAGCTTCATAAATAAAGTAGATAGATTATAAAAGTAAACTTCCGCTTATTTCTAAAGTACAGTACAAGATGCAATCAATCCAGATTTGTATGTCGCAATGTGACACATTACATAAAAATATAAATATATATTCAACTAATTTTCTCTGTCATGGTCTGAATTGCTGAGAACAAAGTATAATACTCCTTTGAAATACATGGGGGATTGGTTCTAGGATTCCTGCACATGCTCAAATAGGCAATAGTATTTGCATATAACCTAAGCATATCCTCCTGGGTACTTTAAATCATCTCTAAATTACTAAAAATAACTAATACAACATAAATGCAATATAAATAGTTGTTATACTATAATATTTAGGGAATAATAGCAAGAAAAATATCTGTATATGTTCAGTGCAAATGCAATTTTTTTTGGAATATTTTCCATCTCAGATTGACTGAATCCACGCAGGAGAAACCTCAAGACACAGGAGCTGACAGTATGGTTCCTCTATGAATAAAATCATACACCCGTGTTTTAAAAGAAATGCTGCTAAGTATCCCACCAGGAATCATTGCATTCCAGTCGGGATATATTCTAAGTACCCAGCAGTTATGGTCCCCATAGAATTCTGGCCATATCTATTGCTAGCACCCAGAAATATTCATTATCACATTTCTGTACTAGATCACTTCAACCACTTCTTGCATGGCATTCAGGACTCCAATCTTAATTTCTACAGTGAAATCATAATGATCTCTTAAATACATGACCACTATAATGATCTTTTAATAATGCAAATCTGATTTTCCCACTACCTCTAGTTTACAAATCTTTTAATAACTTCCTTTCAGCATCAAGTCTGTTCTCTTATGGTCAAAACTCTTTCTGACTAGGCCCTACAATAACCTATCCAACTTTCCCTCTTGCCAATAGAAATTTCTGAACTACATGTTTTTCCTTCAAGAAGCCAAGTTCTCTCAAGAGTCTTATATGTATTATGTATTGCTAAAAATGTTTAAGGTGGTTGACTAAGTGTGATTCTGTTTTAGGCACAAACACTGAAATCCCATTCCTGAATACAATAAGATTTCACTATAAACAAATATATATTCTACCCCAAGACTGAATCCTTAAACTTTATCCAAGTCTCCTTTTCCTCTTTCCATTGATCTCCATGTCTCCGTCTTGGGTTTTGCAATCTGATTTAACTCTTTTTTTTTCTCTGTTATTACTTGTGCTTTGTATCCAAACTTAATTTGTTCACCTTGATGAAACAAGTGAGCCTATGTCCCTAAGGTTCTCTCTCTGCACTCCATTGTTTGGTTCCTATGTACAGTAAATTTCCATATTCTTTGAGGGAAAAAATATAATTTTTTTCCTATTACAAGACTTCAGAATTATTAGTATTTTGAAAAATTACTGAATGGAAGTAATATAATACTAACTACAATACAGCTTATACTCACAAACTTTAATTCTTATGTGAGTTCAATACTTCATGAGATTGGAGTCTCTTCCTCAAGAAATTTAGTATTTTTAGTAGCTGCCTTTGGCAGACAGTACTTCCATCTTTCTTCAATGACTGTTACAGGAATTTCAGGTCTAGTAAGAGAAAGTGAATGCTGTACCCCTCAAATTGAATAAAGAAGATCTTCGAAATAAGAAAAACTGATTTATCCACTTATTCTCTCAATGACATTTACTGAAGGCCCACAAAAACTGTGCCAGGTATTGTTCAGGGGCTATAATTAGTAAGACTTGGTTCCTGTTCTTCAAGGGATGTAAAAATAGCGGAAAAAGACACATATGTAAATAATTAAAATAAACACGATGAATGTTATGATAAAGACATTACCAAAATTTTGTAGGAGCATAGAGAAAGAACAGGTTAACTTAAATGGTTCAAGTAAACTTCATAAAGAAGGTGATAAATGGTCTTCAAGGGTGAACAGGAGTTTCTCAAGGATGGAAAGAAAAGCATTAACAAACAAACAAACAAAAAACCCACTTGCACAAAGCACAGAGGTGTGGAACCAAGCAGTGGTATGAATTCTAAAGTCAGCATTACTGGACTATAGGAAACACAGGAACAATCTTACAAAATAAGGCTGAAGAAGATTGGCACAAGGCTGCAAGGTGACAGAGAGCCCTATTATGAAGGCAAACAGTTCGCCTGGGCAGCAAAGTACTTAAAATGTTGTCAAGCAGTAAGACACATGACAACTGTTTTGCTGGATAGTTAACAGTGAAAACTATTAATGCTATGGAGAAAGGAATACAGGGCAGACACTTAACCTCTCGAGCATTCTCTAGGTACCTAGGCACTTTGATATGGTATACCATTGGTCTTCACAACAATGCTATAAGAAACTTTTCTTAGATCCTTATTTTAATAAAGAAACTGCAGGCTCAAAAACTCTAGCCTTTTAAAATTCATAACCCATAGGGCACACATTCCTGTTCTTTAGAGCCACCATCAGTTAGAAAACTAGGTTCAATGAACAATGGGGCTGATCTTACAAGGCACTGCTTATTTTCTAGCAAAGCAATAATTTTCATTTTGTGTATGATAAAATTAAAATTAGCAAATTAATGTATTCTAACACATAGTGGCTCTTTGTGACTAAGACTGGATTTATGAAAAACATTTGACTATGTTGGTAATATTTTATATATATGTTTACATCCAATGATCTAAATTTACCTAATCTGGTATCCATAGACTCTAAGAATAGCATTACAGAGCAAGTTAGTTCACCTATATAAACACAGAAACATATTTTCAAATTTTACCACTAAATTTACAAAGGTTTTGAAAATATATTGAACCTCTCAATAACTATGTACAGCATATATACAACTATATACAACATGAAGCTTTCTTACATAAAATTTTAATAGAAACAAATATAATAAATTTAAATATGTTTACAAAAGTACAAATGCTCAATTTTGAAAAGTAACAAGAAAAATCTCATCTTTGATATATTTTTCTAGTTTCAAGTCAATGTTTCTAAAGGGACTATTACATCTTGTTCACGTCAGTAGTGTTGCCAAAGACACAGGGTAAAGAGGTAGGAGTTTCCTAGCTGACATGAAGCTCAGGCTTGGATTCTTACTTCTCCTGTATCTTACTATTTTCATCAAGACTAAGAATTTTTGAACACTTGGCATCCTAAAATATTTAGCTTTTTGTGAGTCACTGGTAAGCATGATTGTGTCTGTGTGTGTGTGTCGGGGTGGGGAGGTGTATGTTAAACTATACTCCTGAGAAAAAGCAGATCATCCAATCTAAACTACAATACTGATCCATACACACCTAGTTTCTAATTATCAACTGGTTTAGCATTACAGTGTTTTTGAAAGATTTCTGCCTACCATAGGCAATGTAACACCATGAGTGAAATGATTTAAGATTAAAAGTCAGAATTTCTGTGGATGTAACAGAAACCTACGACAGGCTCATAATGCAGTGGTAGGTCTTAATTTTTTTTTAATATTTATTTTTTTAGGTGTAGATGGACACAACACAATGCCTTTATTTTTATGTGGTGCTGAGGATCGAACCGGGGTCCTGCCTGTGCTAGGCGAGCGCTCTACCGCTGAGCCACAATCCCAGCCCCTAGGTCTTAAAATTTTAATCAAGCCTTTCAACGCAGTCTTTTTTGTTTTGCCTCATTGTTTTCAAAATGATATAAGTCACCACTCAATAAACAAAAGTATGACTAAGATACTTCTTAAAACTGGTAACTTTAAACTATTTTTTAAAATGTAAAACACAGTAAGAAAAATGCTTTACTTTTTGTCCCAAAACATATCTGTATGTGTGTGCATGTGTGGATTCACATGTTTATGTAAATACACTAAAACCAGATTTTCATAAATTCAGAATGTTAAAAATAATACATTAAAATATTCTGGTATTTTCTATTCCATGCTATTTTATTTTTTTAAAATGCTGGCTACATAGGAGAGTACAAAATTTCCAACACGTAAAAATTAGTGTTTGAAGAGACAGAAGTGCTTATTACCCTGATTTCATCATTACACACTATATACATGTATTGAATCATCACAGTATACCCCATAAAGATGTACAAATATTTGTATCAATAAAAATAAAAAATAAAAACGAATGCTGGTAACAATCCATTAAACTGATTTTAGAATGAACCAAGTGGATCACAAACTATAATTAGTAATTTTTGATCCCCTCTCTCCCATCCACCTGGAGGAATTAATTAATTTATTTATTTTGGTACTAGGGATCGAATCCAAGGATGCTCTATTCTGAGTTTCACACCCAGTCCTTTTTATTTCCTATTTTGAGATAGGGCCTGGCTAAGTTGCTAAGGTTGGCCTTGAATTTATGATCCTCCTGCCTCAGCCTTCTGAGTTCCTGGGATTACAGGTGTGTGTCCAATTTGTAGAAATTATCTTAAAATGATTCAGTGGTAATAGTTTTTGGTAATCTGTCAGGGTTGGGGCAGGGAAAAGAATCCAATCTTTTTTCCCTTTCTCCTTGACACTAGAGGACAGCCATCAATTAGCAAAAGAAAGAAGTCTGCCATTCTCCATGTGAAAGAAACTTGCCACTTGCCTTCTTGCTTTATTTGGCCCTGCCCTAGCCCAGTCACTCACTTTTTTAGCCTTTGCTTGGCATCCTTTACAGAGGTGAACTGTGAGGTGCACAAGATCCCACAAGGAGACAGAGATCCTCCTCTAAATCAAAGAACTTTAAACTTGTGTTAGGAAGCTCTAAGACTAGCAAAGGCTAAGTCAGAATAGATTTTGAGGTGTTGTTTATTTTTAAAAATATGGTATACTTCTGGGTAGGTAGAATAAAAGAGCTTGAGAGGCTGGGAATTTTGTGTCCTTAAAAATATTTTACAAAATAATACAAATAATTAATATAACAACTTATTAAGAACCTATTTCAGCACCTAGAACAAGATAAATAGAAGAAGCAAGAAATATTTTCTGACTTGAGCTAAGGATTATGATATAATTCAACTATGACTTCACAATGGGAAACATTTTCTTTTCATAAAATTGTTACATAATCTTATATAATATATAATGTTTTATACTGTTATAATTTTGCTCACGTTAAATTTACTTAGGTTTTCTGGAAAAAAGCAAAATATTTCAAATACTAATCTTATGAATCATGATTGCAGTCGCTGTGATTTGTCTGCTTTGATTATTAATGAAAATTAAATTAGATTGAGAAGAAAGGATTCTGTCGCCCTCTTGTGGTAATTTTGTTGTACTGTATTCCCCTGGAATTCCATATCAATAGATTTCTTTTAAAGAATCATAGCAGTTATTTTGATCATAAATTCCTGAACTTTCAAAAGCAGTACATATATTTTCTTTTATGAAATTGAACCAAATTCTATTTCAGTTCATGATACCCCCAGATTTTCCCTCCCACTTTTCCTTCTTGTCCTCTCTCCCCTCTCCCATTCGTTTTCCTCTACTCTACCAGACTTCCTTTTACTGGCCTATTAATTTATATTTGATTGGTTCTTTTTACCTATGTATAGAGGCAAGGTTACCTGATATACATTTATACATGCATACAACATAATTTTCTAAAAATTAATCCTCTTTCCTCCCCTTACCCATCCCTCCACTCAGCCTCTTGAACTCCTACATTACTGATCTTTCCTTTATCTTTATGTTATCCTACTCTCCGGTCTCCCTTTCTTTTATTATACTCTAGCTTCTGCATATTAGCAAAAAACATTCGACCTTTGAATTTGGCATATTTCACTTAGCATGGTATTCTCCATTTCCATCCATTTACCAGCAAATGCCATAATTTCATTCCAAAAGCAGTACATATACTTCTGTTCTGTGGTACACATAAACTTTCTGCCCTCCCTTCAGTTCAACCTCAGATATATGGTCTTTTCCTTGCTGTTTTACAAAACATTATTCTGGTAGCTTTCAAATACCACACATACCAAAGGAATTTTTCTGAAAGTTACTTTTCACATTAAATGCACATACAAAATAATTATAGTGAATCTCCATCATCATACAAAGGCTTTCAGTAAACGGAAATAACTCAAAGTGGCTGAGCTTTGCTTGCATTTTCTCCCCAATAGGTCTTGCTATCTCGATAGTTCAGAAATTTCAGAGGCAAATAATACTAGTCTGAACATTTTATGTTTTCAAATGTAATAAAATAATCTTTTCTTTAAGATGGTCTAGATCTTACATAATGTCTTATCCTGTCTCTCTCCCCCAACACCAATATATTCAGAGCTCCATATCTGCAGTTCCACACTGATGGGTTCAACCAACAGCAGACTGGAAATATTTGAAAGAAAAAAATTGTGTTTTCTAAACAGGTATTTCTTTTTCCCCTCCAGTCATTAAGTTAGAGATGATTTAAGTATGCAGGAGAATGTAAGAAGGTAATATGTGAATACCAAGTCATTTCAAATAAGGCACCTGAGTATCTGCAGATTTTGGTATCTGCAAAGAGTCAGGGAATCATGGACACTGAGGGACAACTTGGATACTGAAGGATGACTGTACCTCTAGCTTTGTAAAATTGGCAACATGTAACATATGCCACTGTGAAATAATCTGTATAAATAATGATGACAAGGTTCTGAAACAAGGCAAGGCTTTGATGACAGAAAAAATTTGAGAAATATTAAAAAAATCATTTGATATTAGTTATTGCGAGTATGGGGTGGAAGGCAGTTATCAAGTTTACGTTCTAGTTTTGGTGACTGAGATGGAAAATAATAGTTTCAGACATGTGGCATTTAAGGTGCCACCAGGGGACAGCAAATAGGTTTGAGGACATGGAGTTCAGCAGAGAAAGGATGGCAAATCATCAATAGCTAGATAACAAATAAACATGGAGAGTGAAAAGAGATGAAGCTGGGGTTGGGATTAGCAACTTTCAAGCAGAACTGCAACTTCCTGTTAACGGAGGCATATATGATGATAAACTTTGTTCGTCTTGTGAGGAAAAGGAAATGCTTTAGAGTCCCTTCACTTTTTACATCAGAAAACTGAGGGTCTAAGAGATTAAATGATTTTACTTAAAGCTACCATCTGTAGAAGTAAATGAGAATTCAGCTTTCCAGGTTGTGCCCAAGGTATTCCATCCTACCATTCAAATATTCTCTTTCTAGTATTATGTCATAATTATTCTGCTTCATAATTATCCAGAGAACAAGAAGTAAAAGATCCTTTCTTCAATAACTGTTTCATAGTTATTGATGCTTCTGTTATTTGTATATATCATTAAAACCAAAATGCTACATTTTTAAGCAATATAACTGGTTATCAAATAATATGCTAAATTTACAATTCAAAACATGTTTCATGAGTAATCTGGGAAACAGAGAATGCCCAATTCTATAATATGAATAGCAAAGGGCAAGTTTATTATACAGAAAATATTTATGAGACACTTCACAGAACAAATAGCTACAGTTGTTCTTTATTGTCCTTTCTGAAGCTTGGATGGTTGAGAACAGGATTCACTAGCAAATTTTAACATGATCCCAGCACACATTTTTCTAATTACACTCACTAAGAAAAGCAAGGAAGAAGAGATTTCTCTGAAATACCTGCTTGGTTTGGCCGTTGCCAGCTTGGTGACTTGATGACACTGGTGGATCCTACGGGCTTGAAGGCAGCAGCAGTTGTGAGGCTGGCCACCCCTGGCCTGCTGGAGCTTGGGCTTTCCAGAGTCTCCGGCATGCTCCGAGTTGAAGCTGCTGATGAAGCCAATTGCTGAGAAGGCTCCTGAGAATTACTGTAAAGGAAAGCAGGAAACGGTTTTGGTGAGAGCATAGCAATCTAATGAGCAATGACCCTTTCTTTTCCAAATCTATTGAATGTTTAAGGAAAACAAAATATTAATCAATTTAAAAAGTTCTAAAATCACAACAGGGATTGCTTCTCTTTGAAACAGAAAAAAAAATGTAAAGAAAAAGAAGTGGCTTTTTTTTTTTTTCCCTTTGGGAACTCTCTTTAAAAGGTTTACCATGAGAGAGTGGGCTATTGAAAAACATAGAACCAATTTCTTTAAATGATAGGAATCGCCCATCTCAACATTTCAGAAAAACCATCTATATTAAAATAATACATTACTGGAGAGCCCCTCATAAGCTCTATGAAATGGCATCCATGTTTCCCCTTCTGCACATTCTTCTGGTATTTTATGAACTGTTTCCTGATACCTCACCAGTTACTATTTTCACTTGCACGCTCACTCATTCAGTAAAACCTAAACCCTACTCTACTGCCAGATGTTATACCATGCATACAGGAATAAACAAGAAGCAACATACCCTGCCTAACATGATATGTCCTGTATTCTGGATTCCTAACACTAAGAAGAAAAGATGCTAGCCTACCATTATTTTCTCTTAACCAGAGTTATATGCTTAACAGAAACCTTATCTCTGCTGGTTCCGGTTTGGTTTAGAAAATCATATGACTTTTATTATCACTTTTTATTTACAATTTTACATAGAACATCTCCAAAGGAAGTAGCAATTTGAGGTGGCCCAAACTATAAAATACAGGCTTTGAAATGACAAAATGATAGTGGTTATTTTTCTAAAATGAAATATAATAATAATAACAAAACAATACTTCCTACAGCTAAACTTTTCAGTACTGGTAGCTTAAATAAATCTATGCACAGAAACTCTCTTCCTTCACTAACTGAAACTGATAGCTGGAAGAAAAGACTTATAAAGATAAGGTACTATATTAATGTCTTTAGTAAAATAAATATCCTCAAATTATAAGTAAAGATTTAAGTAAAGATTACTTCAATAAAAAGAATTTTCAAATTCAATTATGTGTACTATACTACCAAATGAACCCTTCTGGCATCTAATTTGCCCAATTCCTCTTGAATCTCTCCTGACACCTAATGCAGCAGATATGTGACTGCCTAACCTTAGGCATATAGGAACTTGACTGGTAAACTGTCCCCAACAGTGAAATAAAACTTTCTCTCAAAGACAACAGTGGCTTACCATGCCTCAACATTTTTTTTTTAATTAAAAACAATCTATACCATATAGATACTTTCTTTCTGAGACTTTGGAATTCTGATGCGTATAACAAGCAATTACTAAAAACCTTAGGTACTTAGACTCTGACCGGCTTATCTTGTAGATAACACTTGGTGCAGTTTGCCACAACTCCTTATTGAAGGAATTAAGGACGACCCACAAGACTCCACTGGGAGAAGACTCTTGGAAACCTGAGCCTTATTTCTTACAGGCGACTGTCCCATGCACCTTTTTCCTTTATTGATTTTGTTTTGTATTCTTTTGCTATAGTAAATCTTAGTCATGAATTTAACTATATACTGAGTTGTGTAGGTCCTTCTAGTAAAACATGAAACCCGGGGTAGTCCAGGGGCACTTCTGATATTAAACAATTTTGAAAAATCATATTAAAGATACTTTAACTTTCTTGAAATATTGTACCGTATTCTTTTTAATTGGTGCATTATAATTATACATAATAGCAGGATTCATTATGCCATATTTGTACATGGACATAACATAATTCCATTGAACTCATTTCCCACCACCCTTAACTCTTGTGCTTACTCTTGTGCTTGCAAATTCTAGTGTAACAGAGTCAGAGCCATCATCTTTGACTATTTCTGATCAGGTTAATGAGAAACTTGAACATGCTTGCCGTTAAAATAGACTATACAATGAAAAACTTACAGTACTTTTTTTTTTTTGTACTAGGGATTGAACCCAGTGACACTCTACCACTGAGCTACATCCCCAGCTCTTTTTCATGTTTTTTTAAATTTTGAGGCTGGATCTTGCTAAGCTGCTCAGGCTGGCCTTGAATTTGTGATCCTCCTGCCTCAGCCTCCTTAGTTGCTGAGATTATAGGTATGCATCATTACACCTAGCACTTTGATTTTTATCATACATAAAAAGTCTTTGGGGCTGGGGATGTGGCTCAAGCAGTAGCGTGCTCGCCTGGCATGCGTGCGGCGCTGGGTTCGATCCTCAGCACCACATACAAATAAGGATGTTGTGTCCGCCGAAAACTAAAAAATAAATATTAAAATTCTCTCTCTCTCTCTAAAAAAAAAAAGTCTAAAATTATACTCTTAATGAGAATGTTGAACACTATTATCAGTAAAGGCAACATAAAAAGCATTAATGGAAAGAAGCAAAAACATCATTGATTAGTTGTTAAATTGACACCTTTTAAAAGTTTTGTGATAAATTATTTTTCTTCTCCAAGCCTCAGTTTCGTACACTTCAAATGAGGATAGTACCTTGTTGGCTAGATTCCCATGAGACTTTGCTGTCCATGTACAAATTTACCACAATGAATCCCACTTTTATGTTTAATTACAGTTCACTAATTTAAAAAAAAAAAAAGAAAGAAAGAGAGACCAACAGAGTATAGGAAGGAGATCAGGGGAGAAAGGGGAGAAAAAGGGGAGGTACTTTGGAATAAAGTGATCAAATCATGTTATTTGCATGCACAAATAAGTCAAATGAATCTCACTATTATGTGTAATTATAGTATACCAAAAATCATTAAAAAAGATTTCCATGAGGCTTAAATGGGATAATTATATAAAAGTATTTAGCCACCTCTAAGGCACAGAATGTGGGATTAACACATGAAAAGGATAATTAATGTATTTAAATAATACAATTAAGACTTATTTTCAATATTTTTATAAAATAATTTTACATGTGTATGTGTGGTGCTGGATTGACTCAGGGCTTTATACTTGCTAGGCAAACATTCTACCACACAGCTACATCTCCAGACCATAACTAAATAATTTCTGAAACATACAACAGAAGTAATTTTCATTCTAGGATTAAATTATTCATTTGGATTTGACAAAATAAAAAACCCTAATAATCTAAATAGTCATAGTTCCAAGGAAAAAATTTATGATCAAGCAATACTAGAAATTATAAATGAAACAAAAGTTACAAACTGAAAATAACAGTTTTAATGTTATATGAAGAAATCAGAATTTAATTCCAGGAAAGTTGCCAAACTTTCTTAGAAGAGAGTAACCAGGATAATAGGAATTCAAAGCCAAGCCTAATGGATTCTGGTTGTGAGGATTGGTAATACTGGCCCAGGGTATTAAAAAAACTCAAAGAGAAGCATGAGCACAATCCTCGTATCTACCATGTGGATTCACTCTATGCAGCTACCTTCTCTTTGCCTAATGCCAGTGAGTCAAATCTACAGTTGAATAGATTTGGTTTGATAAAAGGAAGTACTTCCTAATATGTAAAATTACCCAAAGGAAAACATTTGTTCCTAAGGGTGCCTTTCATGAGAGCCCTGTCACCAGAAAGTATGTAAGCAGAGCATGGAACCATTAAAAAGGAACAGATGGACCATTAAGAAGGCAGAGGGCTAAGTTACAGATCAGCTTGGCATTCAAAGCCTTCTAGGCAAAGTGACAATTGATCTGCCCAATTATAACTATCTCTCTGTCACAGAAACTGTATTCTGGCCATCTCCATTCTCTGCCCCAAATTTTACATTTTCCAGGCATTATACACAGTAGGTACTTCTCCCACCCCTCGGTATCCATAGAAATTCTATTTATAATAAATAGAATAATAACACCCATCTTGCACTTATATTAAGTGCTCCATATTAAGCAATTAATGTATTATTTAACACTCAAGTTTCTAGAGGTAGAGACACTCCTTTTAATTCATGGCATTTATTAACCGTATGACATATAATTTTACATTGATTTGTAAAAGATGTTTTAAAAATTATCATTAACAATAACTTCCTTATGTATCTTGTCTCCTCCCTTACTTATAAACTACCTGAGGTTAGGGGCTTTTTTGCGACTTTGGGCATATTACTTAATACTAGTAAATTTCCTCATCTGTAAAATGTTATTAAAATACTATCTTTATTCCAAGGTTACCGTAATTAAATAAAATACTAAATAATAAACATCAAGTGCTTATTGGCACAATGTCCAATGCACAGTCTATGCTCCAAAAATGAGGGACTATTGTTTCTACATCCTGAAATACCTGTCTAGTTCAGTGGTAACAAGATTAGTGATAAATACATTTACTAAATTAACACTCCTCATGTAACAATTCTGCTTCTAAATGTAGTCTGTGGATAGTTTTAAATCTAGGATCTTGATCCCAGACACAATTTTGCTTCCTCAATTCAATTTTAAATAACATGATATTTTCTGAAATTCCCATGGGATAAGTAATCACATAAGCTTAAAAATATTTTAATTTTGGTTATATCCTTTGTACATAAATTGGTATATATTCTCTCCCAATAGGCCTGAGATGTTTAAATCTATATTCTTTAGCTATAAAGGGCTTAAAGTAGATTATAAAGAATCCATAAAAGTACAGGTTATAAGCAAAAAAGTTTATGTTTAAATTCACAATTAATGAGAGGTTGACTTTCTTTTGGAGAAACAGATCCCTAATTATTTAAAACATTTAGCATAGTAATGGATGAATCTTAGACTTTGTCTTTATTAATATTAGACTTTATCTGTCACTCATCACATATCTAAATATATGGTGCCTCACTTTAAAAATTTACCATGTCTTTTTTCTAATTTTTAACTACTGCCTGCTATTTAAAGAAAATACATAAATATTAGGTATGGTGTGCTACAAATGAAAGAATAATTAGGACAGTATTGGCAATACTATTTTATTTGGGAGGCAAATGTTAGTAACCACTGGTAGCAAAACAGCCTAAACTTAGTAACTAATTTGTTAATGGAGTATGGCATTGTTACCTAGATTGCTATCTTATTTCTGAACTCATGATTCAAATACATTTTTTCAAAATTTAAATTATTTAAGGTGCACCAACTTCTATGCAAAATAAAATTCTTTCTAAAGGATTCTAGTAAGAAAATCAGTATAAATTTCATAAATATTTTTGGTTAATATCACAGATACTAAGAATTAAATATGGTCATTTTAACTAGTCTGCCAAAAAATCAAAAACTTAAATGAAATAATAAATTAATATGAGTTCTAAAGTACAGTTTTTGATTCCAAAACTGAAAATGGAGAAAAATATACTAATAGAGAAAGCAAAGGATTCTTTTCAAAACTGAGCCAGTGAGGAAAAAAGAAAAAGGAATAAAAGTTAACTTTCAGTGTCAGCAATCTGATTTATCTTGAGTTTATATTCTTTTCTCATATTTGTTTAACTATTACAACAAATAAGTTCAGTTACAAATTGAGAACATTTTGGGAGGTGGCACAACATGTAGGGGGGCCGAGTGGAAGGAAGTTAGTTCACTGTGAGTCCTTTCTCTCTCTCTCTCTCTCTCTCTTCTCTCAAGTTTCCTGCTGCCATTTGTTGAGGAGTTTCTATTGCCATGCACATCCCACTGTGATGTTCTGCCTCACCACAGGCCCCAACTCCATGAAGCCAGCCCACCATAAACTAGAATCTCTGAGACCATGAAATAAAATAAACTTCTCCTAATAAGTGTTTATCTCAGATACTTATCATAGAGCTGTAAAACTGACTTACACAGCATTTCCCAGATATGGTGAAAATTAAGTTGCTTTTTCAAGGAAAACCTTCATGTTTAAGAACTAATAAGATAGTGGCCAATTAAAATCAAATTGTTATTTTTTTTTTCATTTTTTTTCCAAAAGGTATGTCTTATTAAACATTAGATTATTCTAATACAGTTATGTCCATGCAATAAAAGACAGGATTCCACCATAATATAAGTACTGTCACAATTATTCATAATTTCATAAGCAAATATCAAGTATACTAATGAAAGATGTCACAAACGATTAAAAGATGAGTTAATAGTCAGACAAAATAGCATGCCTGTGTATTAGCACTACATCGAAATTACAGTTAATTCAAATTTGGCTACAAATCAGGTCAGGGGTTTTCTCATTTAGTCTGTTAATGTGGTGGTTAAGTGTCGGGGAAAGTAGTGTCTTTACCAGCATAACACCACTTGCCAAATCCACTCCCACAGTACCTTGTTTGCTTAGCATGGACAGAGCCGGTGGATCTCCTGCAGGACTGGAGATGGGAAAAAGCTAGAGGCTTGAAAACAGGGCTGATGCAAAGTGCATCCAGCAGAGAGCAATAGTTTTCAGGACTGGAGAGCCTGGCAAGCATTTAGAAAGATTTTTAAGTTAAAAAATTGCACTACCAAGAGCAAAAAGTAGTTTTTTTAGGTCTATGATCTAAAATATTTCCTTTGAGAGTAAGTGAGTGGAGGAGAAAGAGGGAAAGGAAGCACTAAGCAGTGAGAGCATAAAGGAAGGGCCATGAATGCTCTTACTCATTAATATAAAATTAAATACGTTTTCACCAAAATCAAGCATAACAATCTTTTATTTTTTATTTTATTATTAAAAAAAAAGTTGGGGGGGGTATCCGGGATTGATTCCAAGGGTACTTAAACCCTGAGCTCCTTTTATCCCAGCCCTTTTAATTTTTTATTTTGAGACAGAGTCTCACTAAGTTTCTTAGGGCCTCGATAAATTACTGAGGCTGGCCTTGAACTTGAGATCCTTCTGCCTTAGCCTTCCAAGCCATTGTGTGCCGCCACACCTGGCAAGACAATCTTTTAGAAAGCATTTACACTATGAAGACTACAGAAATTATATAAAAATAGAACATAACAAAATCATACAAAAATTTTTTACCTTTTTAGGGTGGGAGGAGGAAGGGGTGCTTTGAAAAGTTGTTAGGCTTTCATTCACCCCCCAATGGTTTGGGGAGAAGAAACATCAATAAAAACTTATGTCACATTTCATTCTGTTTCAAATATAAAAAATGAAAATTGTAAACACCCTAAAGTCAACAAGTACATGACAAGTGAGAAATATCATACATAAACAGTAGCAATGGAAAGAGATAAAAAGATGATTTTTTCAAACAATGCTAACAAATACCATGGGCTTTACCCACAACTCAGATAAAACATCCACTGTACCACGAAGAGCTCAGAGCAGAGCTGTGGCTGTTCCAAATGAACAGTTCTCTGAAGCAGACGAGGCCACATCAGACAGACACTACACATGCAGTTAGTTCTACCTGGTTTTTGCAGCAATGACAGCAGACACGGTAGCAGCTGCACTGCTCAGAGCTGCAGCACTGTATCTAGCAGGAGAGGAGAAGGAGGAAAAATTTCGAGAACCTTCCAAAGAACCTTCTACATATCTTGTGGAGCTGCTTAAACTGATAAGTAAGAAAAGAAAAAAGATAGGAACACAAAAATAAAGTGAGAAGAGGTAGCAGAATAAACACAAGATAGGAACTGCACTATATTAATATTTAGGTATTATAAAAGTACACAAAGTCAGAGGTGTAATAGGAGCTTGAGTCATTTATTTACTGTGGCCATGATTTCTCTAAGAAATTAAAATCTCAGGTAGATTCTTACATTAAACTGTTTTTTGACATAGGAATGCTCTTGAATGTTTACTGTCTCTAGTTTGATTTAAAATTAAAACCATCTAACACACATTGAAGACTAACTTGCAATAACTAAGTAGAAAATAAACCTAAACATAAAGTTGAATTTCCATAAGCAGCGAGAGAAAGGTAAGTGGATTTTCCCAAAGAGTCCTTATATCAGGAATATCACCTTATAGATGCATACCAATAACAAGACAATTTAAAGAGACTTCTCTGTTTTCAGGAAAAACAGGTACACCTGGCTGCCTGTTCAGAAGCATCAATATATAATTTCACAAACAAGAAATAACTGTTTAAGGTATTGGGAACAGAGTTCCTTTTTTTTTTTTTTTTTTTGTGGTACTGAGGATTGAACCCTGGGGTGCTTAACCACTGAGTCGTATCCCCGGCCCTTTTTTTATATTTTATTTAGAGATAGGGTACCCTAAATTGCTTAGGGCCATGCTAAGCTGCTGATGTTTAGGCTTTGAATACATGATCCTCCTGCCTCAGACTTCCAAGCTGCTGGGATTACTGGCATATGCCATCATGCCTGGCAGGAGCAGAATTCTTTAGGGAGGGCAGGCACCTTTGTAAAAATAAACAGTAGTTACAGTGAACTTGATCAAAACATCAATTTTTCTGCAATTTCACATTTATATTTTCAGTTAGCTCTGAAAAGATTTTTAAACACTGGTATACAATTTCATCTTCAGAACCTGTATCACTTAAAATAATAATAATTTTCCCTTGGTCTCTTAGACAAGGTTATATACCTGAGCAGGAATTAACGTTCAACATTAGGACTGCAATGGTTTTAAAATTGGTAATAAAAATTGAGGGCTGGGGTTGTGACTCAGAGGTATAGTGCTCACCTAGGATGCATGAAGCACTGGGTTCAATCCTTAGCACCACATGAAATAAAATATATTGTGTCCACCTATAACTAAAAAATAAATATTAAAAAAATCACAATTGAGAATTTAAATTACACAGTGTAAAACTTATCTCTCTTCTTTCAAGTATAATTTATTAATGAAGAACATCACCATACTGTGAACACTTTTTTCAGAAGTTTGTGACAGTGGTTATCCAACACAAAGTAATCATGCACATGCCAAACTTAATACAGGTTAATGAAAGCTCACACATCAGAAACTGAAAGGGCAGACATAAATCTTTTCTCCCTATATTTGATAAAGCTGTTGTTCTTGGTTCCATACAACTTTACAAACCATTGGAAGAAAAATTAAAGGAACAATCTATTTCCAAAAAAATTATACATAACTGTTCATGTCTGGATGCCCCAGTGGCACTATCAGTTAACTGCACGGTACTTATACAGAATTATTCATGTATAATTTTTGCATGTATTCATTAAACTGAAGGTATGGTTAGGTTTTAACAACTGTCATGAATGGCTAGAAAAGAGAGAAAGGAAAGAAGCTATCGATGGCAGTGTCAGGTAATATGAATGTTAAGTGACATTACCAAGAGATGCAATTTTTAATTAATTAATTAATTAACTTTTTTGATGAACTGGGGACTGAACTCAGGGACACTCTCCCACTGAGCTATATCCTCAACCCTTCACATTTTTTATTTTGAGACAGGGCCCCCCTAAGTTGCCCAGGCTGGCCTTGAATATGTGATCTTTCTGCCTTGGCCTCTGGAGTAGCTAGGTTACAGGTGTGCAACACTGTGCCAAGTGATTTAACTTTTGAGTTTTTGAATCACTCTGCATCTTTGAGGCAAGGGTTACCTGTGTGTGGAAAATAATGGTGAATAATAAAAACTAAAAACTTGGGCTAATAAAAAGTCATATAAAAATATATCAGCTGGGGGCTGGGCTTGTGGCTCAGCGGTAGAATGCTCGCTTAGCACATGCAAGGCGCTGGGTTCGATCCTCAGCACCACATAATAATAAATAAAATAAAGGCAACTACCTAGGACATGTAGTTGCTACTTTAAGAAGTGTGGCTACTTGTCTACCAATATTTAACACCTGAGGAGTCACAGGCGGGTGAGGTTCACTCTTTTATAGTTGTCTAACTATAACTAAACAAAATTAAAAAAAAATCAGCTAAATTATCCTGTTCCAGGAAGAAAAAAGGAAACTTATGAATTTACGTCATCATATTGTGTCACAAATAATAATATAAAATGATTTATTCAGTGGAGTCTGGCAGTATCTTATAAGCACTATTATTTACCTAAATATACTCAGAATATGTCTGAGAGCTTGGGATCATATGACAACCTCTCTTTCTCTCTTTTAGAGTTAAAATCTCTAATTCAGAAAAGCAGACCTATGGTAATCTCAAAAGTTGCCCTTGCAAATCACCAAGTAAAGCAATAAAAGACACCAATTTCCAGATTATATATTAGAAGTTAAAACCAAACCACAATATATATGCAAAATATAAAATCAGGGTGAAACAGTGTTCTGAGGCCAAGTGCCAAGTGTTCTTATCTACATGTTAAAGATGTTAGTTCTGCAATTGATGATCACCTTTTCTTTTTCAGTCAAACAGTTTTAGTATTTAGGTTCACCACCAGCACTGAAATTTAGACATGCCAAGAAGGAAGACTCTACCTAGGACATGTAGTTGCTACTTTAAGAAGGGTGGCTACTTGTCTACCAATATTTAACACCTGAGGAGTTGCAGGTGGGTGGGGTTCACTCTTGGGTAGATCTTCTAGAGAACTGTCAAACCTAAGTTTTCAAAAGTAAAATAAACAAAGCAAAGGAAACATTAACAAACAATACAGGAGGCATTCATCATCTGTAGTATCTCTTAAGAGTATACTATAATGTTCAATCCTAAGAATACTGCTGATTTTTTTAAACTTCATTATTCTGCAAGAGGTTAAAACTAAAATAACATCTCCTCCAACACAAAGTATGGGCTATTCCCCTTCCAAAGCCTTTAACATGGCAACTTCCACTTGATAAAAGACAGTGCTTAAAGGGAGAAAAGATGGTAATTCTTATTTGCTGAATGAGAATACTTTTAAGAAAACTTAGGGTCCAACAAATGAATTAAGTTGTCCAATGCCATTCATACAGTAATAGTCAGATGAAATTTGCCTGTACTATTTCCACTACATAACACTTTCTGCATCTTTTGGTGCAGCTGCCTGACATGTGTCCTTTCAAGTCAAAATGTTGTTTTTGCAGACCTGAAATTACAGGGATGTTGTTTGTCTTGATGTTAACAAAGCACTGTATCCAGTCACACAGCAAATGGTCATAAGCAATTGTGGTGCTTTTTTTTTTTTTTTTAAACTTTGTCTGACACCTGTACCAATTTTTCTTTAGAATGCCAGAATTAAAATTTAGAACTCTAATTAAGCTAAAAAAAAAGATGAAAAATTCAATATCAGATTCAAAGGAAGAAGCACCAAATTTAATATTTGGGGGGAAAATCAAATATGAAAAAAATAACTTTTTATGCTAGGATATATAAAGAACTCAAAAAGCTAAACACCACAAAAACCAAATAACCCAATCAATAAATGGGCCAAGGACCTGAACAGACACTTCTCAGAAGAGGACATATAGTCAATAAACAAATATATGAAAAAATGTTCATCATCACTAGCAATTAGAGAAATGCAAATCAAAACTACTCTAAGATTTCATTTCACTCCAGTCAGAATGGCAGCTATTATGAAGACAAACAACAATAAGTGTTGGAGAGGACATAGGGAAAAAGGTACACTCGTACATTGCTAGTGGGACTGCAAATTGGTACAGCCAATATGGAAAGCAGCATGGAGATTTCTTGGGAAACTGGGAATGGAACCTCCATTTGACCCAGCTATCCCTCTCTTAGGTCTATACCCAAAGGACTTAGAAACAGCATACTACAAGGACACAGCCACATCAATGTTTATTAGCAGAACAATTCACAATAGCTAAACTGTGGAACCAATCTAGATGCCCTTCAGTACATGAATGGATAAAGAAATTGTGGTATATATATACAATGGAATATTACTCAGCAATAAAAGAGAATAAAATCATGGCATTTGCAGGTAAATAGATGGTGTTGGAGAAGATAATGCTAAGTGAAGTTAGCCAATCCCCGCCCCCCCCAAAAAACAAATGCCGAATGTTTTCTCTGATATAAGGTGACTGACTCATAGTTGGGTAGAAAGGGGAGCAAGGGAGGAATAGAGAAACTCTAGATGGGGCAGAGGTTAGCAATGGTGGTGGAATGTGATGGACATCATTATCCAAAGTACATGTATAAAGACATAAATTGGTGTGAACATACTTTATATACAACCAGAGATATGAAAAATTGTGCTCTATATGTGTAACAAGAATTGTAATGCATTTCGCTGTCATTTATTTTTAAAAAATCAATAAAAAAATAGAATGGGCCAGTCATATTAAACTGACTTTTAAATTGGAAAACTAACACAAAGATAAAGAAATAGAAAAGGAGATCATAAGATCTAAAAATTCTAATTTTTCATTTATAATAGGTCTTACCTTTACTTAAGTGTTGAAAAATTTAAGCAATTCAAGAAAAATGTTATGGTGGAACTAAAATATCATTTAAGAGGTAGACAGAAAAAGTTAAAAGAATAAGAATTATCTACAAAATGAGTCAGCAAACAATGGCTTAAAAGCCAAATACAGCCCACCATCTGTCTATGTATGGCTTATGAGCTAAAAATGGTTGTCATATTTTAAAATGGTTAAAAAAAAATAAAAAGAACATGTCCTATTATTTCCAACATGAACAACATATGACATTCAAATTTCTTTTTTTTTAAATTTTTTAGTTTTAGTTTTTAGTTGTTGATAGACTTTTATTTATATGTGGTGCTGAGAATCAAACCCAGTGCCTCACACATGCCAGGCAAGTGTGCTATGGCTGAGCCCCAGCCCCAGCCCCAGCCCCGACATTAAAATTTCAACATCCATAAATAAAGTTTTTTTGGAACACTGATGTACTCTTTTATTTAAAATCCTATTACTATTTCACACTACCCAGAGATTACTGCACATTACATGGCTTACTATCTGGAACTTGACAGAAAAGAAAGTTGCTGAGCTTTGTTCTAGAGAACAACTTCCCAACACAGTTATCAGAGTTAACTTCTAAAATATAAATCTTGTTGTGTCTGTTCCTTAGACCTTCTGGTACTGCTATATGGATAACTATGATCTTCGGCTACCTGTTCTTCATTTGTTCTTCATTCACAGAGCTCTTTCTTTCCCTCTCTCTTGCTCCCGTGCATCTGGCCTTTCATCTCTTCTCAAAACAGGCCACACTTCTTCCCACCTCAAGGTCTTTGCAGAGTCTACTACTTCTCATTTTCAAAACCCCTCTCTCTATCACACCTTCACTGCACCAATTCATAAGCATCCTCTGGCTCAGTTCAAATGCTGCTTTTTCAATGAGGTACCTCTGCAATTCCCCAAATCACCCACATTTGTCCCTGCCATATGCTTTCATGGTACTCTGTTCTTTTCTTGACAGAATTTGTCATTATTGTCATTATATAATTTGTGTGGCTATTTAAATTCAAATTCCCTCTGTAGACTAGAGGTTCCCTGAGGTCAAGGGTCATGATATTTACTGATATAAATTAAATATAATACAATGCTCACCATAAAGAAAACAAATAAATATTAACTAAATGCATAAGTGAAATTTATTGTTTTCAAATACAGAACTCATGATATTTGTATATTTTCTTAGAACATATTTATACCTTCTAGAATGTCACTCTACAGACTAAACTTATATTATTGTCTAAGTAAGGGAGAATGTGTGATCAACCAACGAAATGACCAGAATTTAAAAATACATGAATAACAATATCCCTTAGAAAATAAAAAAAAAATCTTTTTTTAAACATTAAATTGTACACTTTATTTATTTATTTATTTTGAGAGAGAGAGAGAGAGAGAGAGAGAGAATTTTTAAATATTTTTTATTCTTTAGTTTTCGGCGGACACAACATCTTTATTTTTTGTATGTGGGGCTGAGGATCGAACCCAGTGCCACGTGCATGCCAGGCGATCGCACTACCGCTTGAGCCACATCCCCAGCCCCATACTTTATTTATTTTTATGTGGTCCTGATAATCCCAGCAGCTTGGGAGGCTGAGACAGGAGGATCACGAGTTCAAAGCCAGCCTCAACAATGGTGAGGCACTAAGGAACTCAGCGAAACCTGTCTCTAAATAAAATGCAAAATAGGGCTGGGGATATGGCTCAGTTGTTGAATGCCCCCGAGTTCAATCCCTGGTATACCCCCCTGCCCCAAAAAAGAAAGAAAAATTTAAAAATCATTGATATTTTAGGAAAAAAAACTATAAAGAATCACCAAAATCTACATATTGACAAATAATGAGGAGAGGAGAAGTTTTAAAAGAAGGAAGCTGAAAAAGTTAAGTCTTGCAATATTTCCATGAACTATGGTGATTGGAAAAATTTAAGTACTACCTGAGAACAGAGTTCATATATTTCATGAAATAGTTTTAAAGCCAGATTTCCAAGTTTCTAAACAAATGTACTTGGGAGGTTTCCCATGTGCTATGCACACTGATTACCTATTTGTTACTTAGCCAGTCTCTAAAAATACTAGACTTATGACAAAATCTCAAACTTCTTTATTTAATATGGAACAGACATCAACATCTATTCTTATTCTGACATTTCCTAATATTTACTCCTTTTAGGGTTAGAAGAAGCTCTGATTAATAACATGTCTGCAGCAGCCAAACTTTCTGCTTTGTCTATTGCTTAAGTGAGTTTTCATTTCTCACCAGGGAGAGATATGCAGGCTTTCTCCTTCTCAGACATGTGTGCAGAATTGGGCTTGCAGCCTTTTGGCCTGCTTTTCTAATGAAAAATGACTTAGGAGAAATGAGCAAAAAATTATTTGTTTGCTGTGTCTTTGTCTGCACTGTTTTCTTTTAAACATGGACCCATACTAACAATGTGTTCAGGCAAACCAGCCATGAGGCTGTTCATTTACCATTATTATCATCCTCCAGGACCAAATGAGTGGAATTCTTTCTATTCCCCAGTCCTAACAATTGTTAAATTATAACATCCTTATGCTATGTACTCCATTCTTCCCTTATCCTCAAGTGTCTTGCTATGGTTTGGATCTGGGATGACCCCCAAAGTCCAGTTGAAAGCATGGTCCCCAATGCAGCAAGGTTCAGAGGCAGGGCTTTCAGGCAATGATTGGATCATAAGGGCTCTCACCATCAAATGGGTCAATCCACTGACAGCTGAATAGACTACTGAGAGGTGGGATCTAGGCTGGAGGAAGTAGGTCACTGGAGGCATGCTTTAGAAGCATTTATCTTCTTCCCAGCCTCTCTTACTCTCTTTCTGCTTCCTGGGTGCCATGAGTTGGGGACTTTTCCTCTGTCATGCCCTCACGCATATTCTGCCATGTTCTATCTCACCTCAGGCACAAATCAATGGAGCTAGCTGAACATGGACTGAATCCTCTGAAACTGTGAGCCAAAATAAATTTTTCCTTCTCTAAACTGTTCTTGTCAGGTATTTTGGTCACTGTGACATAAAGCTGTCTAGCACATGCCTCAAGTGACCTCTCTCTCCAGCACTGGATGTTCCATATCCTCATCCCAAAATGCTACAGTTTCTCTTAAAACAACAATAAACTACTTTTGCTTTCTATTTACCTATTCCCCTAAAATAGTCAAACTGAAATAATAGTACACTAACCCACCTGTCACACTTCAACCACCTCAACTACCTCATGCCCCCCAAAACCATATTCTTGTACAGGTCACTAATGGCCTCTAAATATGATTGACAATTTGTTTTTGTCGGGTTTTTTTTTAATTGTAGTAAAAACCACGTGACACAAAATTTGCTATCTTAACCATTTTAAGTGTATAGTTCAGGAGTATTAAATATGTTCACATTATTGTGAAAGAGAACTCCAAAACATTTTCGTTGTGCAATTCTGAAACACCATACCCATTAAACAACAAATTCCTTTTACCTTCCTCCCCTGGAACTATCCAGTAATTACAATGGAACCATACAGTATTTGTCTTTTTGTGTGCATTCCTCACGTTGCTGTCTTAGTACCTGACCTAAATGATCGCTCCTTTTATTTTTGTCTTCTGTGCCATGATCTATACACTTGCCTTTTTAAGCAATAAGTTGCTAGCTATTCTTTATTCTCAGAGTTTTCTGTCCTTGACCTGCTTTCTCTGTATTCTGCTATCACTGGTAGCAAACAATTGTATTCTTTAATAGCCTTAAACATTGTTTATTTACTAGTGTCCCAGGTTTATAACTCTAGCTTACCTCTCTCCTACAAGCAGCACCCATATTTTGGATTTCCTTCTTTAATTATTTTATTAGCTGTCTTAGAGCATGTAAGTGAATTATTTTCTCAAAAAACTTCTAAGACCTTTCCTGAAATACAGTCTTTCAATTGACATATTTACTATTCCTAAAAACCGGTAAGAAACCTTTTACCTCTAATACCTTTCTCTCCCCCTAAAGTTATTCATCATCATGTCCCAATCATTCCACTTCAAAATTTTAATTCGAATCCATCTGTCTGTTCCATATCATTGCCACCACTCTCTCTCATCTAGACTATTCAAAGCACTCACTTATACCTGTGTTTTAATAATTGTCTATCTGGTCTCTTGCTTTCCCTCTTGCCAAATCCTGCCCCATCCAGCTTCTGTGCTATCTGGTATGGCTTAGTGTAGCCATAGTGCCCTAAGAAAAAAGAAAAGTATACTTTACCATATCACTCTTTTCATTAAAACCTTGCAATAGATTCATACTATAGTTAAGATAATATCCAAAATCCTTAGCATGCTATACAAATCCCAAATACCAGAATGACTTGAAGATCTACTTCTCAAGTATCTTTCTATATCAATCTTACCTTTATTCACTAAACTCCATTCATGTAGATCAATTTTTCAATGTCCTAAACAAAGTTTTTTCATAATTCAGGATCTTATTCACTAGTAATGATTGTATTAATTTTATTTTAGTGTTTAACTTATATATAGAAATTGTATTTGAATAATGAAAGATAATATTTTCCTATCATTCAGTATGTAGAAGGCACATATAATCCTTCCCATAAACTCATAATGTAGGTACTAGAATTGTCCCCAGTAATTTGCTAAAGTGATTACTTCAGTGTATGGTAGAGCCAATAAACTGGTAACCATGGTAAGAATAGATTCAGTGGATTGGAGAGAATAGAAACTAGGTTGCAGAATATGAAACATTTTTATCAGTAATAAAATTTCTATACCTTAATTTGCCTCAAATGGATTTTAATGGAATTATATTCTATCCCCACATGACAAGTTTTTAATAAAAGGAAAAAATTCACAAACCTTAAAATATGTATTTTATAGCAGATAAAGAAGGGAACAAGAATAAATTGTCCTCAGTATTTTCACTCTTCCATAAAGCAAACTTTCACACAGAAATATTGCTAAAGCAGAAACTAAAAATATATCAGGGTCATAGCTGAAGTCTGTTCTTTTGGGGTTCAGTGACACAGGAGAGCTATTTACTTTAGCCAAGCAAATTGCCAGTCATCTCAAAAAATGAGTATCTTCTACAAGCTTCCTCATAATAAATATGGTGAGTGTGTTCACTCATAACTATGATCTTCCTTCTGGAAAATAAAATCTACTAAAACTCAGGTGTAAAGTTCTGGCACTCTAAACTACAGCTGAATTTATTAACTGATTTCAATGACTTCTGTGCTTTGCTTGTTGAGGTGCAAGGAGATTATGAGTTAGGGGCTAAAAGAGGGGTATGAAGTAAGTTAGCTGACATGAAAAAATACCACCCTAAATGAGGTTTACTTTGTGAAAGAAAAAGAAAAAAGATTCAATGAATTGGTGTTTTCTTTTTCTTTTTTGGCAGTGCAGAGATTGAATCCAGGTCCTCCAGCATAACAGGTACATGACCTACTATTGAGCTAATAGTCCTAGTCCCCCAAATAATTTTCCTATGAGCTTCCCACTAACCAAAGCAAAGACAGGAAGCCAAAATTGGATATTGCTGAATATCCAATTTGTTACTACATACTAAAGTCTGTGTCCCTCCAAAAATTGTATGTTGAAGTCCTAAATCCTTATGTGACAGTATTAGGAAGTGGGTGATTACATCATGTGGGCAGAGTCCTCATGAATGGGATTAGAGCTTTTTATTTTGGAGTACGTGGGACACAACTGAGGGTCTCAAGCATGCTCAGTAGCTGCTATACCACTGAGCTACATCCCCAGATTAGTCCTCTTAAAAAAGACACCTCAGAGAGCTCTTTGCCCCCTTACCCTTATGCACTCCTGGGAAGACAATGACAATTTATGAACCACAAAGTGGATCCTTAACCATCACTGAATCTACCAGAGTCTTGATCTTGGACTTCCCTGCCTCCAAACTGTGAAAGACAAAAGTTTAGTCTTTAAACCATTCAGCCTATGATATTTTTGTTATGACAGCCTGAACTAAGACATTTGTATTATGGGAAGAGTTTTCTCTTTTTTGATATATTCCATTTTCTCCTATCTTAACTCTTAACATATTTCTGAGGTATTACCTAAAGGAGTTACCATTATTAAGCATCCAGTCTTAATATTTTGTGAATTCTAGAGTTACCTATATTACTCCTTCATCTCCACAGAGACAATGTTCTATGCGTTAGAAAGATAAGGGCAGGTAAAGATTTTAAACTGTATGTATAATAATATAATATGAAGATTTTAATGTAGAATAGCAACTTAAAACTCATTTGGAACAACCCCTTTAGTAACTTCAGGGTACTTATTTATCACTAACCTTAGCTCCTTTCACTCTGTGATCACGTGATCATTCCTATCAGCATTTTCAGAGATTTCTACTTGCTAAAAATAGCTTATTTCACATGAGTCAAGAAATTTGTTATTTTGTAGTTTTAACATACTATTATAAAAAGAATTTATGTAACATTCAGGATAAAAAGGATAAATGATGCATAATTCTATTTAATAGTGTTGTATCAATTTGTTATTTGAAAATATAAGTGAATTTGTCTGCCTCACATTCAATAGCCCACCTACTATGAATCCATGAAGAAGCCATGTCTTGCAAGAAACAGAAATCTAAAGTCAGGATTCTATTCTTACTGCTGTTATTAACTGCTGAAATTTTGGGTCTCATCAGCTTAAATTCTTTGCACAACAGAGGGAAGGGACTAGGTGGTTTCTCCTTAACAAACCTTTGGATCTTACTAAGAATAATTGATAAAATAAAATTTACAAAAAAAAGAATCCATGTCTTTTGAGAAAGTCACCACAGTACCTCACCAGTGTCCTGCCAACATTAGAGTACAATACTTTCTAGATAAACTTTGTGGATCAGATGTTCTAAATGTTCCCATTCAATCATTCATGGCATTCATTCATTCATTCAACAACAAAAATGTGTCTGAATTCCCACATTATGCCAGGCATCCTCACACCTTCTAGGCCCACTTTAAATTCCTCCCCTCATAGAGTTTGCATTTTAGTGCTCACCTTCCTGTAACGAACCTTAAAGATGAATCCTGTCCTGCTTTCCATCTCTGTTTACCTGCCACAACCACATGTGCCAATCCTTTGGATTAACCATCATCTCCTAGACTCTTTCTTTACTACTCTGTGCATCTCCTAATCCAATCAATATCTCACCCCTCTAACCCTCTATTATTCTACTATACTTTTTCTTTTTCTTTTTTGGGGTACCAGGGATTGAACTCAGAGGCACTCAACCACTGAGCCACATCCCCAGCACCATGCCGCCATTTTGTATTTTATTTAGAAACAGGGTCTCACTGAGTTGCTTAGTGCCTTGCTGCTTCAGCCTCCCCAGCCTCTAGGATTATAGGCATCCACTGCACCCTGCCACTTTTTATTCTTCTTCACCTTCTCTGCAGTCTTTTCAACAGAGGTTGACTTTTCTTTCATATTCCATTTTCTTATGGAGATGGAACAAGTGTCCCCTTCATTATTTTTTTTAATACCATCAGCCACTTTCCATCCTCCAAAATCCTAAGTTCTTACAGGCTAATGCAATCTCTCTATAGTACCCACCAAAGACCCACCTCACTGTCTTGTCTCTGTCTCATGCAGTTTGCTTTAGCACCTGCCTTCCTCTTTACCTCATTCCTACAATCTTTCTTGATGACTTCAATGTCATCATGTTAAATCATCAAGTAACCTACCAAATTCTTTGATTTCTTCACTTTGATGATATTATTTCCCTGAAGGCTAAGTCTTAGGTCTGGACCATTTCAGCCATGTACTCTCTAATTCATAACCTTCACTTTTTCATAAACAAGTACAACACATCTGAAATCTAGATCTTAAATACCCTTCTTAGTCCTTTCCTCATTCACTTCTCTACCTCTTTATTTTATTAGCTTCTTTACTGAACTAAACTGACCCTTACCAAGTGAATCAATTCTTATCAAATTCAATAACATCAATTTTCTACTCTTCATCATCCCCCAATATTCCTACAATCCTGTCAGTTCTTCTAAAATTCAAATGTATTTAATGGTCTTAATCTTCATCAGTAACTCCATTGCTCAAGACACTGTCATTTTCTTGCCTTAAGTATAGGAATGCTCATTAATGGTCTCCTGCTTCCATTATTCCTCCCTTAAAAATAAATTTCCAAAGTATACACAGAAATCTTTTAGAAACATGTCAGATGCTACTCTGGTAATCATAATCCTGTTTTAGGCTTCTCATTTAATTGGGAGAAGATTCTAAATTCCTTAACACAACCTACAAGACAATAAAGGCTACTTCTTCACTCAATCTTTTATCACTCTCTCTCTCTCTTATATGTCATGCTCCATTCATAAAAGCCATCTTTAAGATCCTTAAGCACACCAAGCTGATGCCTATCTTATGTTCCTGACACTTGCTGCTCCCTCTGTCTGGAGAATTATCTGTCCCATAGCTGCATGACTGACTCCTTCAGATCATTGCAGCTTAAATATCTGCTTTTTCCGTAACTAGTGTTGAATTATCATCCCTTCATTACATTCATCACGTTGCCCTCTTTTTTTTTTTTTTATAAAATACACCAAATAAAACTTATTTTTTCATGCATGTCTTCTAGACCAAGTCCATGATAACACCTTGACTTTGCTGTAAAGTGGCACCTAGAACAGTGAGTGGAACAAAAAGTAAGCAACTGTTGGGTTTAATTATTACATACAATCTACACAGCCAGTCCTGGGTATCCTACACATACCAAAATCTGAGGATGCGCAAGTCTCATATAAAATGCAATACTATTTGCACAAAACTTATTCACACCTTCCCATGTATTTCAAGTCATCTCTAGATTCTTTATAATACCTAGTACAATATAAATGCTATGTAAATAGTTGTTATGCTATACTGTTTGTGGAATAATGAGAAAAGAAAAGTTTGTACATACACTATACAGATGACTTTTTACAAAAAGATCTTTGGTTGGCTGAATCTCTCAATGAGAAATCCACAGATATAGAAGGGCCAACCCAACTAAACATGAGCAAGGACCACTGATAAACTATGCGGTCTGAAACTAAGAAAAACTGTTTGGGGAAAGATGACTATGGGTTTAGGTTAAGGAACCAGCTCATAATGTCAGCTAATATCAATTATTCACCTAAATGCCTCTGCTAACCTTACCTTTTCTTCCCCACTTATTGCAGAATAACAAAATGTTTTGAGCCAAACTACACATAATTATACTAAATTTCATTTTTTCACTAAATTTGATCCATTTTCTTACACTCTCAAAATATTTTTGAAGGATGATTTGGTTATAGTGCACGTATTGTATATCTTCTTGCCTCATCCTGCAAAATTAGGCAGCAGATTATAGTGGTATGTATCCAAGTCACTAATTGACCTTTCAAATAATATTCTTTGGTTAAACTCCTTTGACTTATTAAGAATCTAAAAACTTTATAATCATTGACCTCATTTCATTATAAGTTGAATATAATCAGCTTCTTTAGAATGTAATTCTGGGTCTTGGCAATTCTGCCTTTTCTCAGTACTCACTAGCCGTGTTTTTAAGAATGCCTTCTAGATGTTTTTTTTCAAGTGACCACAAGTTCAAACTAGTTTATGGTTTAGAAATTAACCTGTTTCCCCTTTTGAAAAGCAGTACTATATTTGCCTCTTCACATTCATTTTATTTCCCATTCTCTAGGATTAAAGAAGAAAAAAAACCCCATAGTGTTACTTAGTGAATCTCATTTGTAATTATTCTAAGTATTCTGGACTACAAATCATTGAATAAAAGAACTATTTAGAATTACTTTCTATCAGTACATCAATTCCCTCAAGATGCAAATCAACCAAAAATGTTTCAGTATTTGCATCTTGAATTTGGGTTATTTTGATTGTGTCTTTCAAAAAAGACCATTAATGTTTCACCATCACCATTGATAACACCACTTCTGTTTTTTACTTTCTTTATTTCCTAAACTAATGTTGTCTTGGTTGTTTAATATTTCATACTTGAAGAATTTTTCTTTTGGTGGTGGATGGGCATTTTCTCAACATCATGTGGCGCTGCTCCAACATCCCTGCTTAAGGGCTTCACTTATTTTAACAAATATTTGATACCATTGATATACTCTAAGGATAAGTCTGAATCCACCAAGTTTGTTTAAAAGTGTTGGATCTCTGTATTAAAACCTCAAATTCACCCACTGTCTAACCAATGATGATATACAGCTTCCTAGAGCCACTCAAGTTGTTCAGAAATTCATGTTCAAAATTTTCTTATTTTGAATTATATAATTATTGATATAAAGAATGAGTGTGTAACACTAAATCAGAAATTCCACAGTATTATCCTAGTTCTAACATATCCTGTTCAAATAAGTGAATTCACACTTTTCAACAGTAATTAAGTATGTCAACGGAAGTACTATTCTCAGGAAAAACTGAAGTGTAATAAGTACTTATGTTCAATAGATGGCGATGTTTATATTGCAGTCACCAACCCATAAAAACTTGAATAAAATAGTACAATCCAGAAAATGAAGGCAGATCAAATACAGATGTGCCATATTTTGCAACTGAAAAAAATTACTTGATTGTATATTCATTTTTCTTTAACCTGTGATATTATTTCTAGGTTGACCAACATATTTTGTGGAAATGTCTATGATGGTATCAGCTAAGAGATTCTCAAGGGCTATATATTTTTTTTTTTTAATTAGGCTAGGGGCTGGGACTGTGTAACTCAGTGGTAAAGCGCTTGCCTTGCATGTGTAAGGCACTCAGTTTGATCCCAAGCACCACATAAAAATAAAGATATTGTGTGTCCATCTACATTTTTTTTTTTAATTAGGCTATGCTGTGGAAATATTAGTACCCTATCTTTTGGGAGCAAGTGTGATAGTTAATTCTCACCTCATAAAAATATTTGCAAATATAAGACCATGGAATGGTTCCCACTTTTCTTATATAGCATATGAAGAATAGTAATTTTGGGAAATAACTATCTATGCAACTGACATATGTCTTAGTAAGGATATTTAAAAGTGACTTAAGATGTTTGTGAAACACAACAATAATGAAGACAAAGAATCAGGCAGCAAATTGTGTTTCTTCATCTATCTCTAAGGAGAGATAAAGAGGGTCATAAATATCTATGAACAAACTGAAATTTTATAAAACTCATAAATCAGTACGCTTGGAAATATTTACGTAATTTCTCCTTTCTCAATTGCCAATGAATATACAAAGCTGATAGGTTTTGGTTTAAGAAGTAACTTAAGATTTATTCTTAGAGTGCCAAAATTCCATTCTGATGCCCATCAGCTAGAAACCATGTGGACATTATTTAGTGCTATTGGACAGCTTATAAGAGTGTATTTCTGCTAGGTGTTGTGGTACACACCTGCAATCCCAGCAGCTTGGGAGGCTGAGACAGGAGGATTGTGAGCCAGACTCAGAGAGTGAAGTGCTAAGCCACTCAGTGAGACCCTGTCTCTAAATAAAATACAAAATAAGGCTGGGAATGTGGCACAGTGGCCAAGTGCTCCTGAGTTAAATCCCCAGTATCCCCCTCCCAAAGAAGAGTATATTTCCCTTCCATAACTGTTTTGAATTTTTGCAATGTAACTAACTGGTGGCCTGAGTTTGAATTGATTTTCTACCAAAGAAAGAAGCAATCAGTCTTTCCTTAGTATTTTAATTCTTTGAAAACTGGGAAGTCAGATCATGTATTATTATTTTTAGTATAATACATGAAAAATTAGAATCTACTATTCCTTAGCAAAGGAGATAAAAGAAAGGCTGATAGAAGTATGTTCTGATCACAACAATTTTTTAGATGAAGTTTTGCTAAACTAAAATGCTACTCTATAATTTATATAGATCATTTAAATATTAAAAAATTAAACTGCATATTAGATTAATACTTCCATAGAGAAGAAACTGAAAAATGAGATCAAGAAAAAAATTATTTAATTAAAAATTATTGTACTATGTTTGATAAAATGATATTTTTTAAGTATACCCATGTTTTTGTTTTTTTAAGAGAGAGAGAGAGAGAGAGAGAGAGAAAGAGAATTTTTTTTAAATATTTATTTTTTAGTTTTCAGCAGACACAACATCTTTATTTGTATGTGGTGCTGAGGATCGAACCTAGGCTACATGCATGCCAGGCGAGCGCGCTACTGCTTGAGCCACATCCCCGACCCAGTATACCCATGTTTTTTAAGATAATTTTTTTAAAAGAGAGAGCTAGAGAGAGAGAGAGAATTTTTAATATTTACTTTTCAGTTTTCGGTGGACACAACATCTTTTATTTTATTTTACGTGGTGCGGAGGATAGAACCCAGTGTCCCACGCATGCCAGGCAAGTGTGTTACCACTTGAGCCACATCCCCACTCCCAAGATAATTATTTTTAAGTGAAATTTTCTACGGTCTCCCAAATGACTCTGTTCTGGTAGTAAACTTATTAATATCACTATTTCTATTATTAATATATTAATAATAAGATGGCTATTGCCTTATTTATTTATTTGTATTTGCAGTGCCAGGGATGCATACTAACAATGAGTTGCATCCCCCAACAGCTCTGTGGCTTCTTTTAAATGTTGTAGAATAGATTCTTGACTTTAAACATTTGCTTATTTAAGACAAAGTTATTTCTGTTGTTTTGTTTTCCAATTAGAGCATTAACTAAGCGTCTCATATTCCTTTTTCTACGATTAGTTATGTTCTCCTCCCAGGAGTCTCCATGTATTTATTTCATGCTAAAACACTCCAAAAATCCAAAGACGGAGGATTAAGAAATAAATGTTCATTTAATGAATAAAAAACTTTCCACAGCTTTTTAATAAATAGATAATTCCAGGGAGAAAGTGTTAACTTTTGGCAGTCAGGTTATCTAAAGCACTATAATTCTTATTTCAGCAACTTAGATATGGTATAACATTTCAACATAGATATTAATACCTTGACACTTTAATAAAAATTTGACATTATATTGAATCTGCAATTAAAATATTGTATACCATGCTGTGATTAATTTTTTCTTAAGAGTTCAATAAGTAGAGAACTGAAGAAATACGCAATTACATACTGTCAGAACTGTTAGTACCAAACATGGCAGGGAATACTAAAATGCTTGTATTTAAAGGACTTATATTCTAGCTGGAGACATAGGACATGGAGACAAATACCTATCTAAAGCAGAAAAGAAAGTGCCACAAGAAAGTTAACAACAATGCTTTCTATTGGGTCCAAGGCAGTGGTTCTACTTAAGAACAACTTTTTCTTAAATGTTAATCTGTCAAATCAGTTTAAGTATGTCATGGTCTGAATTGAGTCATCTCCCACCCACCCCCAATTAATTTAATCCTCAGTGTGAATAAATTTGGATATAGGTCCCTTGGGGTGGCAATTAAGGTTAAATGAGATCATAATGGTGGAACCCGAATTCGTGTGACCATGTCCTTAGAAGACAAAAAGAGAATTAATGTGTCTACATATCCTTACCTGCCACTTGTTTTATACTATGCTTTCCTGTGAACTCATCCAGAGGAAAGGCCATGTGAGCGCACAGTGAGAAAATGACCATGTCCAAACCGGGAAGAGAGGCTTCATTACAAACTAACCCTGCTGGTACCTTGATCTGGGACTACCAGCCTCCAGAGCTATTAGAATATTAATTTCTACTATTTAAACTACCCAATCTGTGACAGAGCCGCATTACACGGTGTATTTCTAATTTAAGAATACTCTGACAGAGATGAATCCTGCAATCCTAACACCTACCTTCAAGAGAAATCATTTCATTGTACATACAGACCTTTACTTACACAGTTATAGTTGCAGCCAGGAAGAAATACAATGCTTATCATTCGTTCCAATTTACATAATAGGAAGACTCTTGTCTTTGACAAACTCATACTCTAGTCAGAGAGTTAGGATACATCGTATCCATAATATAAATTAGAAAAAGAGGTGTCAAAAGAGAGTACAGTTAGTTCAGAAGTAAGATTATTTGTCCTTTGGTTGTGGAGAGAGTGTAGGTAGGTAAGCATGTGTGGTTAGAGTTGTGATGTGAGAATGATTTAAAAAAAAAAAAAGCAAAACAACAACAACAACAAAAAACACCTTGAGAGAGATGGCATTTTCACTCAGCCCATTATTCTCAGTAGTACAACACTGGAATTTGGTGCTGGATGATTTCTTGTTGATGAGGGCTATTTATTTAGCACTCTAGCAGCCCCCTCCTGACTTTGTGGTATCTACATATTACCAAAACTTCCAAAAGCTACTCAGCATCAGCATCTCCCCCAAGAGAGAACTGAGGAACACTTATAAAAATGTAAAATTGGAAAAAAGCAGATTGTGGGCTGGGTTTGTGGCTCTGTGGTAGAGCACTTGCCTAGAACATGCGAGGCCCTGGGTTTGATCCTCAGCACCACATAAAAATAAATTAATTAATTAAAAGTATTGTGTCCAACTACAACCAAAAAATAAATATTTTAAAAAACCCAGCAGATTGTTCATTATTAAGTGACTGATTAAAGAGGTAACAGGTATGATTCTAAAATGCTACATATAGAAAATTAAAATTTGCACATGCAAATTATAATATTTTCAACACTGCTTTCCTATTTTAAGTGTTCATTATATTTATTCAGTCTCATTTTCATTTTGAAGCTTTTTATTTCCTTGCTTCATTGATACAGCTCATTGAGTATATTTGATTTCTAAATACCTTTACTTACTTTTTACTCCTACGTGGGTAGTCTCTGAAGCTATCAACAAACACTCTACTTAAGACAAAAAAAAAAAAAAAAAAAAAGCAAAGGCATCTTCTTCCTGACTTCCAGGCATCTCAACAGATCTTTTACTTTATAGACTCCCTTAAATTATATGATCGTGATCTGGGCTAAAGGTTTAGGAGAAGGGATAAGAAGTGGCAAAGAGGGGCTGGGGTTATGGCTCAGTGTAGAGTGCTTGCCTCACACATGCAAGGCCTTGGGTTCAATCCTCAGCACCACATAAAGATAGATAAATGAAGGTATTGTGCCAACTGCAACTACCAAATAAATAAATAAATAAATGAAGAAGTTGCAAGGATACTGGAAATGATGAGATGAATAAAAAGGAATCTATGCAACTGAGGACCAAATTGGGATTCAAAGGATTATGATTCTCTTGCAGAAAAGGGTCTTCAAAGAGCAGACTTCATGGAGACTTAGCATGGAGGGTGTTCATTAAGAAGTGCCTCTAGGATTAGGATCTGTGAAGGGGGCCCGGTAGCAGAAATGGGCAGAAGTTGAGCTACCACTGAGAACTTAGGACAGCTTCAGCTGACCCTATAGCACCTCTGGAGCTAGAGGATTTCTCCCAAGTTGTTGCTAAATAGGGTGAAATGGCAAGGCTCTTCACCTTTCCTTCCTAGCACCTAAGATCAATGAGCTCACTGAACATGGACAGCTGAGGCGATGGTGAAGGGGCTACAGGAAGGCTGCCTGCGTTGTCCATTCAAGTTATGTTATCAGTGGGCACAGTGTCCAATGCAGATTTTAACTTCGTATTTTAAAGAAATGGAAACTCAGGAGCAGAAAGTAATCAGTCAGTCACAAATTTGAATTTAATACCCTCAATTATTTATCATTCCCTATTTCTCTCTATTTCTAACAACAACATCAAAAAGCCTATTTTGGAAGAATGATCAGGAACTATTACTTAGCTTAAGGAATTTCCTTCAAAAGGAGAAACAAAAGGAATCAGTCCAAATAATTCTTGCTAGGTTTTTATAGAGAGGACTAAAATGTCAAATTCATCACTAAATTATGAAGAGTATATGAAATATCAAAATTTCAGATGTCCAGGTTTCATTTTTGTGTGGCTTTATACATGCTTACAGGACACTGTTTCTGTACCCTACTAAGGTTACGAACATGTAGTACCTTTATGCCTTCTCTTTTTAGGTCTTCACTGGATCTCAATAAGACTATCAGAAATCAGAAATCAGGGTTGGCACTAACTAGGTGTGCACTTCATTCAGCAAACTGACAAACCTCCGTGACTCTTCATTTTTCTAATTCTACTTGAAAGTAGTGAGAAATGACAGGATAATTTCCCACTTGAAATGCTGTGATAGAAATGGAAATATGCTATTTGCCCATATTCTTAAGAACTATGGTTTTATGTCATGCTTCCCTCCTGAATGTTTCAGCTACACTGACTTTCTGATCTGAGTACTTGCCACAGTACTTTCCACACTGCTTCCTCAGCCTGGAACACCGTCCTCAAAAATCATCATTCAGCTGGCTTCTCTTCTCCAAAGAGTCATCTCCTCCAATCTCCACATAATCTAAAGTAATCCTGCCCTGCCTAAGACAAATTTCTTTCTTATTAGCCTATTTTATTACCTTGCTAACAAAATTGCCTCTGATCATCTTGTTTTTATATTTAACTGTTATTCACTACTGTATCTGTAGTACATAGACTAGTGTCTAGCATGTACGTATGTAGTAATTACTTGGAAGAATGAACACAGACAATAAATGAATATTTATGATTCATGATTTTAAATACACATCAGAATGACAATAACTAGGGGGAAAACCATATCATTTTGTATTTTTTGAATAATACTGAATAGTAGATGAAACTCCTATTTTGTATCCCAATATCATAACTTCTATTCAACAAGCTCTGAGATGTTTATATATGTGAGCCTTCCTAAATGGCATATAATGTACAAAATAAGTGTTTCTGTTTCTACAATTTTTTTTTTTGAGGTGACAGAAAAGACACATTCCGTCTTCTGACTGGTAAAACACTGTAAGGAAAAAAATGTTCAAAATTCTTAAAGAGTAACTTCCCAACTTTATATTTAAGAAAAGCTTAGGACTAAATCTGTATAAGAGAGACAAACAAAAATAAGTCATAAATTAGGCCATTAAACTTACAATAACATTTTTGTAATTTTTGGCTAGCTTTAAAGCTAGGAATATAAGATGTCCCAAAAGATCCATTGAGCTCAGGAATTTAACTTCTGACAGGGTCAAATGGAATGTCCTTTGTGATCCTGGCTGAAAATTTGTCCTTCTACTCAAATATGAATCATTTCATTAATCTAAGTCCGTTCTTGTGATGATACATTAAAAATTTTAATTATACATGGTATTAAATTCTTATTTTCAATAGCCCCTATTTTGAGTTACATAATTCTATGTATGCTCTCTTGTCTGTATTAGGAAAAAAAAATTTTTTATTTACCTAAAACTCTTTTTAGTAGTTCTTTCTATCAATTCTGTAGTTATTTTAGAAACTTGGTTCTTGGTAGAAAATCCCATGTTAACACTCTCACATTATTTATTTTTATGTGACTTTAATTCAAACTTTTTTCAAACATTATTTTTTGAGAAAAGAATTATTAGGTATAGAAAGGCCTAGTCTAAGAAAGTAGATTTTCTTACAGAGGCCAGAGACAGAGTAATAACTGGAAGTGATGTCAGGATCATAAAAGCCCAACTGGGCAAAACTGCTTGGTGTCTGAAGAAGAACTGATGCAATAAAGTAAGACATCTTATATCTGGATGTATAGTGGAAATGAGCAACAATAAATTCTAGAATTACTTTTTAAATACATTTACTAGGTGAAGTTTTCAATAGGAACCAATCACTAACTAAAGTTAATGTTAGTTTTTCTATGTTATTAGGCAATTATCCTACTAGGGTGACATTCAAGTGTAGATATCCTGGAAAAATAAAAATGAATCCTTGAATGCAGGCAAGAAGTTTCAGTAATCATTCACAAAGAATAATTTTATGTCATATCATAGTTTAAGTGATCATATATGTTATTCACGTATGATGTTATGTTAAATAATGTAACAGTTCAAGAGAAAACAAAAGTGGGCCTTTGCCATGTTTTACATTTAGTAATGTCACAAAATTAAAAACATTTTCCAAAAGAAATATCAAGGTAATTAGTGATTTTACCCCTGTGATATTGTAATATGTACTGAACAGCAAGGTTACTAGCCTCAAGGAAACAGAACAAGTACAAAGCTAAGTTAAAGGCAACTTTATTACAATAATTTTCCAAACTTCAAACGCATTTATTACTGCATTTAGATCTACTATATAATACATTATATTACAAGGCAGAAAGCATTTCTCATAGATTTTTAGCTTCCATGTACTGCCCAAAACATTGCTTCCTAAGGATAGCAGCAACACACAATAGTTTACAACACTAAATAAAATATTTCTCTGAAATCTCAGAATCGTTCATATTACAATGTGTTTTATTATTTTCCTCTGATTTAAAAGTGAAGCAAACTATCTTTATATGTTTTAATAGTTAATACCTAGAAATTTCCTGTACCATAAAAATACCCACCAGCTTAGATATATTTTCTTGGTAGAAAACAGGATTTTGAATCTAACCAACCCAAAAGAACACTGTATCTCCCCATTGCAAACAGGGGTAGAATCTTCTTTCCATGTTTAGAAGCCAAATCTTGGCTTCCTCTTCTTCATACAACCCCCCTGAAGAGTGCCTGTTTTAAAAGATTCCTAAATCTACAATGGACTCTTATCTAACAAAGTCCTCTCTGTTTAATCTTTCCTCCTCCTATTTGTGTACTTAGAATAATGTACAATCAACTTTGACTATTCCATAATAATGAACTTAAAAGTAATCTCAGGAAAAGCAATCACATTTTAAAGGAAGTATTTTCCAAATTAGACAAGGACATTATTCTTGTTCATATGCCTCTGCTTCAACTAACCAAACAAACCCAACTTATGAAAATAATTTTTTTCAAGGTTTGTACCATAGTAACAATAGAAACAGATGTAAATCCTCTGATTAGATCTAATGCCTTCATTTTTTTTCATTTGGTTTTACATTTGTGAGCTACCACCTAGCACAAAACATGTTCATCTTCTTATTTTCATGAAAACAGGAAATTGTTAGAAAAGTATAGAAAAGTTTCTATTTTTTTCATCAGGCAATTTTCATACAGATTTTGCTATCAAGTTGAAAAAGAAAAAGTGAATGAAAAGGTATGTGCTGACTGCTTGGGGGGGCAAGGCTCATAAATCACTGTACGTTAAGAGCACGTGCTGAAACTTCATGGTGCCAGTCACGTAATTTTGTGTATTTGGGACTAAAGACGTGAAGGGGTATCTTTTCCCTGTGGAAATAAGAGAAAAAAAAAAAAGAGTGATAGAAGAGTCATAAAAAAGAGAGAGGAAAAGATTCTACACTAATTCCATCATGCAGAAAACATGCCTTATAAAAGCTTAATTTCACATAGCTTTTTGTTAAATAGCAAAGATTTTAAAGGTAGAGCAGTTTTAGAAATACAGAAATTAATCTACAGAGCCCTCCTGGAAACATCAATTTTTATGCCCAAAATAAAGTGACTTCAAGACAACACATGAACTCATTCAGAGAGATATATTCTGTTAGCAAAGCATTCCCAATTGCACTGTTTAGCCCACCTCTTACTTCAGTACTAAAGAGAATATGCCTTAGCCAAGATCCAGACAATATATACTACTTTAAAAAGCTGTTAAGTTGTACATTTAGGTCACACTAAAGGCACCACAGTTAAATGCTTAGCTTCTATTTGCAAAGACAAAATGCCATATCATTCATTACACTTGAAAATTTGAAAAACCAAATTGAGACCATTCATGAAAGAAAAGCATTCAACTTACAAAAAGATAAAGAAACTTACTTTGCCTTCTTTGCATTATCAGCTTCAGATTCTTTCACTGAAATATGAAAATATGCAGTATTACTTTGTCTTTTTTAACTTCAAAATCTCTTAAGCAATTATCTGTGTCAATATCAAACACTCAAGTTTCACAGAGCCACTAAGAAAAATTCTATACCATGTTCTATTGGTTGTAACTATTCAATACTCCTTCTCTTCTCTATGTAACTCTCCCAGACTGACATCTCATTTGCAGTACCCATATTATGCATAACTAATTTAAAAGTACAGTGTCCTAGGGTTGTTTTCCAGTAACTGCCAAATTAGTCTAAGTACTATTCTCTGGGGCAAAGAATATCATCCATTAGGATCCCTAGAAGATCACTTACTATGTTCAGTCCCAGTGATCTGGGCAAGGATTCGGAAAGAGCGAGACTGAGTTGTTCCAGTCCTTGGGCGCCAGTCTTCAGTATCCTCAATCAGTCTCTTCTTGCTGGCATCACTATGAGTGGGTATGTGATAAAACTCTGTATTACGCTCCACAATGTGTTTTCTTGGTGGCCTAGGGAAAATATTTTTTTAAAAATTATTTAAATATTTAATCCTCAATATTCCTTTTATATAGCTTGCTTATGCAAGTACTGTCCCAGTCTCAATTTTTTTTTTAAAAAAAGTACCTTTCTAAAATAGGCTTAGCTTTTCTTTAATCAGTTAAAAACAATGTACTTAACAGGTTCATATAAACTAACATTATAAAAACATATTCAACAGAAACATTACCGTTTAGGTGGGGTTTTCCTTTAATTGACAGAAGAAGGCAGCAGAAGAAAGATTTCCAACATGAAGAAAAGGAAAGGAAAATAATAAGGAAAAAAGGAAACTAGAAAATGAAAAGTCTAAAGTAGTCAAAATCAAACAACTGAAAATTACTTCTATCATTCATCATATGCCACATAAGACAAAGGTATGAACTATGATTTAACCACAGTTTAATATCAATATGCTGTAGAATGTGTTGGGAGTTACCAAAATTAGATCACCTCTTCACTAAGCCTAGGAACCAAGACTGGTTTAGTACAGGCTAAATCAGTAATTTCAAACATAATTTTGAAAAGGGTCAGAATTGATTTTCTTCATTTATATATACAGATCTCTTTATCCTGAATAAAACTATTGGGCAGGATTAGTATACTGATGACAATTGCGCAATATTAGAAACCACTGAGATATTTATGAAAAGAAAAGGATTGAAAGTGTAGCTCTATCACTTTTCGGTGTATGATTTTAGTCAAATCAGTTTCACTGAGTATCAGTGTTTTCCACTGATAAAGCAAGAATATTACATTGTTCTGAGGATTCAAGGTAATAATTTATATCAAAGAGAGGTATAAACTATAGAGTTTGAGAACTCCAGCTTTGCTAAGAACATTCAGTTTTCTATTAGCATAGCATAAACACTAAAGAATTTACAATGTATATTATTTTAATACTTTAAGCTCTACTGAACATTATAAACACTCCTTGTTTCTCTTTCTTCAAAATAGGACAAATGCAAACAGTTGGAGTTATGAATTTAAAATTTAAAATTTCAGAAGAGGAAAAGTAAGTAGTCTGCTTAGCAGACTACTGGCCAAAGGTCTATGTAGAAAAAGTGCTCTCAATGTGGTCAGGTGTGGGTGGCAGGATCTGCCAGGTTTTACTCACTGCTGAAACATCACAGTGTGATCAGCATGTCAGGTGATTGCTATCATTTTATAACAGTAACACTATCAAAACTGCCCAAGTACACTGGAGTTTTTTCCCCACAAAGAACATGATAGAATTAAAGTCAGTAACATTGGCTTTAGAATCAGATCAAGTTGCAACACTAAATCCTTCACTCAGCGTGTTTCTTACAAGTTAGTTCACTTCTCTGAGTCTCTGTTTTCTATGTGAGACTTGTGAATTAAATCTTTAAAGGTTATTCTGAGGAATAAATAAGATTCAAAATGTACACAAAGTGCTCTCTACAGTTTCTAGCCCCCAATAATGATCATCATCACATGTTATTTTATGATGATCAGAAAAACAATCACAACATGTCTTCTAAGATGATGGATCATCGGCATATAAAAAGAACAGAATCAAAAACATTCATGCGCTAAATGGAAAGACATATTATAATTTATGGTAAGATTTCATAATCCCTGCAGTAAAATATTTAAAAGATCTTTACTAATACTCAACAAAATCTAGTCCTTTTTAAAATAGACAAAATTTTTAGAAACTAAGAAATAGAGATTATTCCATAAACACATTGTCTTGGGCACATATAAAATAGCTCTTATGTAAGTACTTGAAAAGTTTACATTCAGCTTCTAAATATTATAGTTTTAAACTGCTCTACAATTAGTGAATGTAGTTTACTCCCAAATATTGCCAATTTCAAGTATAAGACTTTTTTTTATCTTTTGAAAAAGGTTTTGTCTATAAAAATACAAAACAATGTTGTCATACTAAGAACTAAAATACTAAAATGCCATAATTGAAGTAGTATTTAGCTACAGCATACTTGCAAAAAGTAGAATTTATCTTAGATTTTGTTGTTAACCATGGCTAAAGTCTCATATTAGTGATATGAATTTTCTAAACATTTACTTAACATTTTCTGGTTCTGAGACTCTGACTCTGATGACTATGATTAAGGAAAACAATAATTTTAATGATTTTATTTTAAAATATTTTGAGATACAATATAAACTTAACTCTCAAGAGCAAGTAATTCATTTCAAAATATGGACTTTCAAAATTAGCAAGTTCATTCAATTTTTTTTTTAAAAAAATCCAAACTATATCTCTAACTTCAGTGTACACTGTCCAGAACATTTACCCATCCCCCTGAACATAGTTAGCTTATAAGTTTTTCCACTGCTAAAGGGTGGATGTTCCAAACACACCCAATGATTCATAAGAAGTTCTCTGGGGGGCTGGAGCTATAGCTCAGTTGTAGAGTGCCAGTCTCATATATGTGAGGCATTGGGTTCAATCCTCAGCACCACATAAAAATAAATAAACATATTGTGTCCACCTACAATTAAAAAAAAATTTTAAAAAAAGAAGTTCTCTGTCATGAAAACCATGATTCTTATGCTCCTTAACATTTTTGAGACTTCTTGTAATGAAATTTATATTAATAAGATTTGCTGGTGGTGTTAAGTTGAGAGCAAGATGAAAAGTTACAGACACACAATGATGAAATGAGCCATAAGTACTTACACAGTGCCAGGATTACTGAAGGAGGAATAATACACATAATAAAGACGTGATAAAGATGAGATTGATATTCCAAGGATGATGGAACACAAGCAGAGATGAAGAAAAAAGAATAGTAAGAGAAAAAATGAAATAGCAAAATTCAAAGCAATGAATTTAAGAGAAGATGTTATATAAATACCATGCATCAAAATAATCATGCAAATGTAGACAAAAATGAACAAATGTTAGTCAAAATTCCATCCTATTATTATTACTACGATAACAGTTCTATGTTTTTTATCCCCTAAACACTGAAAATCATTGCATGTACTAATGCTAGTTCAAGTCTTCATGTTACTAAATACCAAGAAAGATCCACTACAAAAAAATCCAGATTTTTATAAAATTCACTTTAATATGAGTTCAAATTCTTAATAGTATTCCTAACAAAAGGCAGAGAATAAAATAGTTTGATAAAACATGAAGAAATAGTTCTGCTTACAATCACTTTTAAAATCAACAAAGAGAAAAATGTTTCAGTCTCATATCAGAGAAGTATAATATTAACCACCAGTGTAATCTCTTTACATACATTATCCCTATCATACACTGCCAGAGAATGTTATACTGGAAAAATTTTTTTTTCTTAAATGTAAAATGTCTGATGAAGATGTAGAATAATGGGCTCTCTCTCTCTCAATTTTCATACTTTTCCCTGTTTCTCAGTCTCACCTCCCTCAATCATGAGCAAGTAAGTCCCGGTAACTTCAGAACTGGTGTGGGAACTCCACAGCTCTGTATTATCAGTGACATAATTACTTCCCAGAAAAGTATATCTGATTTGATATGCTAAAGGAAATGGGTTAATAATACCTGAATAGAGAGAAGGTCAAAACAATTCATTCACATAGCCTTTTAAGGGTAGAATTGTTAAAAACAAATATATTTACGTTCCATTATGGATAGAAAACAAAATATAAACTTTGTATTATTTATCAAAGAACACCTTGTAGTGTTCTTGGATCCTCCAATTACGTTTAGTCAGAATAAATAAAAATTCATAGTGAGAAAAACTGACTGTCAGCTTTAGTGTTTAAAAAGGTCTGTGTGGCTATAATTCCACTTTTAATTAAGTTGACAAACTCAACACACAGGGTTAGGTTCCACTCAATGAGGGTGGGACACAGGAGTAAGTTGATCTCAACAGTTTGCCTGTCTATATTCTTTGCCAGTCATAGTGTAAAGCATTCTCTTCTCTTTTTTGCTATTTTAAATAACAGGAAAATAGTTTTGCAAAATAATCTCTCTGAACTGATACCAATTTTAGGCATATATATATTTAAGTATTTTAAAGCTGAGGGAAAATGTTTTATCTCAACATGAAGTTGCAGGCAGATATTAGATACCGCATATTTCCAATTTTACTTTATAAGATATCTCATATTTCCAATTTTACTTTATAATATGGATTAAGAATTTCAATACATGCTCAGAATAATCATAACTTGATTAGTGCAAAATTATTTTAAGTTCTTATCTCATGTGATTTTTCCTTAGCTTTAAAGCTAGCTAACTACTAACCAGTTTTATGTCAATATTAAAACAGCACAAAAACAAGGTTTAAAGTTATACCATAGTGATTCCCAATGCCTATGTTAACTCTTAGTGACATTTATTAAACATGGCAATTATCTCTCAACTGATTTCAATAGTGTATTGGCTGTCTATCATTCACACATATAACTGCACATAGAAATATCAATATCTTCTAGAAACATTTACTCAATTAAAACTCCGAGAGAAAAAAAAAACACCAAAAAATTTCTTGGAGAACTTAATCTAGGAAACACTAACTTTTAATATTAATTCAGTTTTACATATGCTGCTTACTAGTGATACAAATGTTTATGCTTTTTCTTCTATCTTTATCTTCTAACAGTTTTGATTGATATAAATTACATTCCCCCAAGCACTGCCTCTTTTCAACCTTTCCACAGCAAACTCCACATATATTTAATGACATAACTTAAACACTACTATTTATTACTATAAAGCAATTCACCACAACATAGCAATGCAAACCAAACTTATTCAAAACACTATATGTGGTTATTTTAAATTATAGCTCTTTTGCAAAATTTAACTTAATTTTGCAAAAATATAATTTAATTTTGCAAAAATTGGGCATTCATGCTGTTTACTCATATATAAATCACCATATTTCCTCTCGAGTAATGTGGATACTAACTTTGTCACGTGTGTTTTCTGCAAAAATAAAAGCATTTAAAAATATTACTACTACATCATTATTTTTTGTATATTCCAAGGCCAGGTTCTTCAAAACACCATATAAAAATTGTTACAAGAAACTGCAGTCCAACCACATTGAAATTAATATAGGATACCAGAGAGACTTACCTTCAGAAAGCAGTGGCACATTATAATGCAAGGACAAATGAAAAGGGAAATTAGTTAATTACTTGACAAAAAACAGCTTTCCTTTTGCTCTGGAAAATAAAAAGTCCCATTCTGCTCTTCAGAGTAAGCAGAGTAGTAGAGAAAACAGAATGCCATGACCAATAATGTGTACATGTAGAAGAAAGATTTAAACTTTCTGAAGTGCCTTAATCATTATTACTTGTAAGAAGGAATAGGAGTGATTACCTAGTATTATTAAGAAATATTCTATAAATAGCAATATAATTTCTAGATTTCATAATATTAAGATGAATTATTAGCTAATTAATTCTTAGTAATGATGCTTAATTGAAACACTCTTTTTTGTGTCTAATGTTTATCAATCCCATACAAATTTGAGAGGCAAACTAGATAGCCACTTTAAATCACTTTCAAAAACTCAGTCTTCGTGATGCCTTAAAGAAAAAGATAACTCAGGCATTTAACTCTATATCCTTCTGAATTTTTAACTATTTGGTCATGGGTATGGACTATTTCTAAAATAAGAAATAATTAATAAAAAGCAACAACTCTCAATATTATAAGGATTTTATTCTGCCAACATAATAAATATCTGGGAAATAGAAGGGTAAAAACTTCGACACTTAAGTATAAAAAGTACTTGACAATATCCCCAAACATCTACTCTCCAAGATGAAAAATCAATGACTAATAAAGGATGTGATTTATTTTTTATTTCTCTAAACATAGTGAGAGAAGGAGCATTACAGATTTGTCTTTGAATTTCACAGATAACACACTTTTGTTTTCAGAATAATCAAGTTTTCCTTGTCCTAACATCTGGACAACATTTGAGATCAAGTTATTTTTAAACACATCCAGTTTGCAAAGGCAAAGCAGTAATTTGCTTGTTAATGATGCAAAACATGTAATAATCCCTTTTCTCCTAAATTTTGCACAGTGCTGAACGCCAGGCATGTGCTTAACGAACACCTGTTGAATGACTGAGAAGCTACCATAAGGCCCTGAAACTACATCACTTCCTTGTTTCAGCTCAAAAATAATGTTTTAAATCATTTCAAATTTAACCATCAGAGTTGTGTTAATTTATTAAGCACAAAACTTAAACTTGTTTTAAATCCAATCTAAAACCTCAATCTGCTTTTTACGTCTACAATTTTCTATTAAGAAGACTTTCTAATACATTTCAAGATGTGTTAGGAGAAAAGACTTTTGACTTTAGTGGGCTTTTTTTTCCTACTGAACCTGGAATTTAATAAACAATAAACTTCTGTTTCAGTTTCTTTGTGAGGCTAGCATTTAACAGGCAGCATCTTTCTTTTCAGGTTATCTACTCTGATTATTCCAAAATTTGTTATCTTAAAATAGACACACAGGAAAAAAAAATTTTACAACCAAACACACCTCAACCCCATGTACTGTTCCTCTTCTTCACAGGAAAGAAGAAATGACATTCTTTGAAAGACACTAGTTTTTCTCAACATACAGTTTACTGAAATGTAATTTTATAACTATGGGGTTCAAATGAGTTAGTAACTTAGACCATTTTTAAGTGTACACCCAAAAAGGAAAAATGAGGAGTGAATTTTCAAAATCTTCTGCTAAACATTTCATATTTAATGTCCATGGGTTTAAATTCATTTATTTTACAAAAATCTTTATAATACCTCTGATGCAACCTAAAAGGCCCCCTCTTATTTTTCATTACTGTTTGCTTTTAAAGAAGAAATCAAAACTTTTGAGCCACTCACAACCATAAAGCCATCTGTACAGCCCAGTAGCTGTTCCTGCAGAGCTCCTGCACTCTCAGCAGCAACCTGGAACCCTGCCATTTTCTCTTTCAAGTTCCCAAGTTACCATGGCAGCAGTGCTGCAGAAAGCATTGCTTCTTCATTATGTGAATTAACATTCTCGGAAGGGATTACATCTAACAGAAAGGATCTATCCACACAGTCATTTTAATTATATTTCCCTGGGAACTGACATGGGAGAAAACCATCATGTGTACAAATTATTTTCCTTTTAATGTACATTTTTGTCAAATAAATAAAAATCAAAATGATTTTGTGTAAATGGCTTTGCTTTAAGGTGCCTTCATTGAATCCCTAAATAAATGAAATGATATAAATTACGGTTGCTGAAATTACAACTATGGGGCTCAAATGAGTCAATAACTTTGACTTTTTCAAAGTGTATCCTCAAGGAAAAATTATAAGGAAATAACAAATTTTCAAAAACTTCTGCTAACATTATATATCTAGTTTCCACTAAATTTTTCATTCATTTTTTAAAAAATGTATAAAATGCTTTGGACACTATCTAAACATCCCTTGTTGTTCTGTCCCTACGATTTGCTTTTAAAGAGTACTGGTCCATGCATTACTTCATATAGACATGTGTCAAAAACTGATTTGTTTTCTATTTTCTACACTACTTCGTGGGAGATAGGGCTTCTTAAAAACTCCTCATTTCCCCTTCCTATAGGGTGACATACGTAAGCTGAGAACAATTATAATCACACTGTTTAAGCTTTTGGTGAGCAATAAAAGGATGGAAAATTTGAGGAAAAAAGATTCAAGATTTTCCTTGCATTATAAGTGCCAGCTGCGCAATGTTGTGCCAGGAGGTGGAAGAAGAGTCACACAGCATGTTACACAGTTCATAACACATTAAAATGTGGAATTAGGTTTTGATTAACCTATAATTGCTTGGCAGACAATGTTGTATATATGTAATATAAGGCCACATGTTAATGAAGCAAACATAACTCCACCTTCCTTAAAGTAACAGCTGAATGTGGGAAAGATAGATTAAGAGTTTCTTGGAGATTACCTAAAAGAAGTATTCTGATAAGAACAGAAAGCCCCCTTGGTCACCTACCCATTTTGTTGCTTAATGTCACCCTGGGATCCTCTTCTCTGTCCCTCTGCTAGCTCGTGAGCAGTCTCGGAACACACGCTGGTGACTGTGGGCTGCCGTGGGACATTAACTGCAGTTTTACCAGTGCTCAGTGCAGATGAACACTGGTCAGCACTAAGATTGGCGTTAACATGCAGTCCAGATGCAGAGAATGGGGGAGGAGTGACAGCAGTCACAGGTGGAGGAGAAGCATGTGATGAAGTGGTTGCATGAGCTGGGGTGAAGGCAGACGATGGTGATGGGATGGATGTGACTTTTTGTGAAGACACAGAACCAAAGGGCCGTGGTGCCTTATTGTAGGCCATGTTGGTTGTGGAAGTGACTTTGGACACAGCAGGAGATGTAATGGGCACAGGTTTAACTACTTCTTTAGGTTCTCCCTATGTGAAATAAAAATAAACATACACAAAACACGCCAATACATGCAAACATAGTCACTGAAAAGAATGCACAGCTGATTTTTAAAAAGACAAACAAAATTATGTTAGAAGCTCAAATATCACACATTTCCAGTAAAAACAATGATTTGATATAGCATAACATGCACACTAACTGGTCCCAGCATGCATAACATGGAGGTGTATACTAAGCATATTTTTATTTATAAAAATAAAAGGAATTCCAAAATATTTAGTAAACAGCAGGGAAACCATCAAGAAGCATCAAGGCCATCTAAGTATCAATTTAGCTACATTACAAAGGAGAAGTTTTTAAATACCCAATAATAAACAAAACATTGCTAACTGAAATGTTTTTAAAATAACCAGAGCTTCAATTATAATTCCATCTTTCAAACATGTTTAATTTCTTTCTACAGTACGATTACTTGATTCATGCCGAAGCGGCACATTTCAAACTCTCCCATTTAAAAATGAAGGATGAAATAATTTTCATCTAACTCAGAAACATATACATTCTAATTATCTTAAATAAAGAATTTTTTTAAAAACTTAAACAGATAAACAAACCTAAGTCTTTCCTCCTATAATCCACGTGTTCTCTCTCTCTGAATGTTTTAAGATATGATTCAGAGATAGAATTCTTTCCCTTTTCCAAAATAAATATTTAATAGTTTCAAGAGGAAAAAATTATCTTAGATATTTCCTCATTACCATTAGCCAAAGAAAAAAATAACTCGTAAGAAAGATCAATTCTTGGGATTGGGGCTATAGCTCAGTGGTGGAGTCCTTGCCTTGCAAGTGTGAGGCACTGGGTTTGATCCGCAGCACCACATAAAAATAAATAAAGATATTGTGTCCATCTACAACTAAAAAATATTTTTTTAAAAAAAGAAAGATCAATTCTTCCTAAGATTAACAGAATTTATCAATCTTTATCCCAAAGCATATTTACTAATGTTCTTCAAAAATCAAATTAAGCCTATATAATATTCAAAAATAAATCTCTATTTACCATCTCAAAAGAAAAATTTTAAGAAAACATATACAATGATAACTCTAATATGTTTAATTTTAAGAAAAAAATAATCTAAATGAATCTTAACAACAAGAAAGCTAATTGAGAAAAATAAGTAGCTTAAGGCCTAAGTAAATCAATGTAATAAGTAATTCAATGAAAAGGAAAAAAAAAAGAGAGAGAAACTTAAAAAATATATAAATCAAATGTAGATGAATAATGGTTTGGGACAATTTGAGAATGTATTTGAGAAAAAAGGGTACTTTCCAATAACCTAATTCAAGAATATTCTGAAATGTAATTTTTGGTTGTTATTAATGATTTATTATGATACACATTTTGAGTAATCACTTATTTTTCTTAGCAAACAAATGAATAAAGATGGAAAATTTTAAATTAAATATAAAAGAAGAAATTTGGATATAAATTATTAATAACATTGGCTTTAGAAATAACGTTTTAAAATAAAGGTACAATTACACATGATAATTCTGCATGTGTTGATTTCCATTTTCCCCTTCTTCCTTTTTTTATTTTTTTGGTACCAGGGACTGAATACAAGGGCGATTTACCACAGAACCACACCCCCAGCCTTTTTCATTTCTTATTTTAAGAAAGGATCTCACTAAGTTGTTTAGGGTCTTGTTAATTTACTGAGGCTGACTTTGAACTAGTGATCCTCCTGCCTCAGCCTCCTGAGTTGTTGGGATTACAGACATGTGCCACTGTGCCCAGCTTCCTCTTCATTTTTAAGAAAGAAAATGATGGGAATTGTAAGACTATAAATTAAATGTCTGTATGGCCTGAGACCAAAATAGAAATTATAGAAACTCAGGAGGAACAATCATGTGGTAACCTACTGATGCTAGATTAGAAACGCACCTTTGGAACAGAAGCTGGTTCAGGCTTGGGTGTTGCAGATGCTCTGGTGGAAAAAAGAAAAAAAAGCCATGAATTTTTGCAAACCTATAATTTCTTATTAGTGTATAGTTTATTATAATATATCGATTTATGGTATATCACCAGAATTTATATTTTCATAATTCCTAGTTTTGTCTATTCATAATTAAGTCAAACACTGCAAGAACCAACGTCCTTACACACAAAGTACTCATTAGCAGTTCACTATAAACTCAAATGAGGAAAGATAAGTATCAATCTTGTTTGCTAACACCCCTTTTTCAATCTTTAAATTGAGGCTATTCCCCCTCTTAAAGCATAAGGTAAAAACATGACACCTTAAACCTTGAGAGGTTCCTCAACCATCTAACTTGAATCTTAATCTTTAGCAGTAACTGCCTTTTCTCCTAATATCCATGAACATAACCACAGGGTGCTGGGTCTGTGAAGATGATTCAGGTTGAACTGAATCACTGAATGAGTATTTTGTATTTATATTCTTAAGTGTTTATGCAAATTAAAGTATTTACTATTCTAAGAAATAAATAGTAATTTCTTCCACTAGGCTATACTTTTAATAAAGGCAATGAGAATGTGCCATCTTTATAACTTCGCACAGTGCCTGGCATGTAATAGGTCATCAGTAATGAGTGTTGAAGGCAGAGAGGAAAGACAGACAAAAATCCATGCATATAAATTGAATATTTACAAATTCCAAGTGAAACTTTATTTTTAACATATGTTTTCTGGCACTATATACATTTTGGTTAGTGTGAACTAAACAGCAACAACTGGTTTGGAGGAATTATATAATCATGACAATAATGAAAGTAAAAAGTATTATTGTCCTCATTTTCAAATGAGAAAATTCAAGTTCATGTAAACTGCTTTGGAAGGCATGGAAGCCCTCTGTTTTTATACATTACTGTGTACTAGCTGTATTCAACTAACACAATGACTGAGAAAACCAGGGATACTTTACTCAATGCTAAGGTGTGGGTTACACTTAATATGCCAGAAGCAATTACACTCCTCTCATATCAGACAGTCTGAGGATAAGCCATAAGGTGCATAATTTAAGAAATGTAAGCATAATAGGTAAATACTATGTGATAATAATTTTATTCTACAAACCAAGAGATTGTTTTACTTAGAAAGACAATAGATCACAATTAAAAGACACTAGGACAGGATATTGGATCTCCATGAGCATAACCTAACAATGAACTCTGATCAACACATTCAGCAGCAACTGAATTTTCCAACAACTACTAATTTGGTTCGCTAGGGCAGGCACTAACTGAACAATTGGCTAACCTAATGGAAGGCCACAATGGATGCTAACATTCAATTACAGCAATAGGTTCTACTCTGTGCAGTTGCACAACTTTCCATGGGTACTCAGACAATTTCTCTTAGCTGAAAGGGTTATTATAACAAGCAAAGGAAACAAGTTCAAGTACAGAACAGTGGAATCTTCCTTTCATTGAAATTTCACAATACGATGTAATTGCAAAGGGTTTACTTATTAAAACCACCCAAAACATTACTGAAAGTTTGCCAAAGCATAGAAGCCAGTATTCTTTTTCATCTGAACACTTTAAAATACATGGAGCACTTCTAAAAACATAAAAACAATTGGTGAAAAAGAACATGATATTTAACAGTTGCTAGATCTTTAAACATGGGATAAAATACATATATTCTATGTCTAGAAAAACAAACTTCTTTGTTTTTTAGAGCTGTTAGCTCTAATTTAAAGAGTATAAGCAACAACAATGCCCCAGAATGGTTCGTTTCATTACATTTGGAATCCAATCAATGTATTTTGTTCTGAACAAACAGAATGAGTCCTAACATAATTTACCATGTAAAGTTCTACAGAAATACAGTTTGAAATTTTGAATGCACACAAAAAATTTAAATCTGCAATTTAAATATGGGCCCAATTTGTGTCCTGATAAAAACGTCTTACAAGTGCAATGACGTGAATTAAGACAGGGAAAGAAAGGGCAACATGCCTTCAAAAACCTAGGACTGAACTCATTACACAAACACCCTTTTCAAGGAGGGGAAAAGAGACAGGCATGTAATTAAATGTCAAATAAAATTGTCAACACTAGATGTAATAAAAATTAGTTTTCTTGTTTTAAAAACTAACCACCAAATGAGTCATAGAATTATTAAATTCTGAAAAGATTCCTTACTATTTATTTATTTATTTATTTGGTGCTTGGGATTGAATCCAGGGCCTTATGCATGCAAAGCAAGCACTCTATCAACTGAGCTATGTCCCCAGCCCCAGGTTCCTTATTTTATTACATGGCAATCAGGGGGTTGTTAAGACTTCTGTATGAATATTTATAGAAGTTTATAATTTCAGCAAAATTTTGAACTCTTCAGTTAAAATGGATGCTAACATTCAGTTACAGCAATAGGTTCTACCCTGTGCAGTTGCACAACTTTCCATGGGTACTCAGACAATTTCTCTTAGCAGAAATCTCTTAATTTCTTAGCTGAAATTCTCTTATCTTTACTCCGAAAAGTAAAGTAACACATTTTAGTGTGTTACTTTACTTTTTGGAGTAAAGATAAGTCATTTACATTAAAAGCATGTACCAAAATCTGTATTGTAGTAGTTATATTTGAAAAGATCAGTAGGCTACAAAAATTTTAGACATGAGTATAATTAGACTTTTTTTTTAAAAAAAATACTTTTTAGTTCTAGATGGACACAATGACCTTTGTTGTATTTATTTATTTTTATGTGGTGCTGAGGATCAAATCCAGTGCCTCCCAAGTGCCGGGCAAGCACTGCACCATTGAGCCACAACCCCAGCCCCACAATTAACACATTTTTATGACACTAAAAGTATTGTAGTTCAAGAAATTTATAATCCATTACAAATGAAACCTATAAAACATAAAAAACAAAGATACTAGTTTTAAAAAGCAAAAGTTACTATTCATCAAAGAACAGAATAAAAAGATATACCACCTTTTCCTTACAATTGTATAAAGATTTAAAAAAATATATTAATATATAATACTTGTGAGAATACTTATATGTTACTGGGAGATCTATGTAACTCTTTTGGGAAATACTTTGGTATTTAATAGTAAAAAATTAGAAACAAAATATTAAATACACAACAAGAAAATGGCTAATTGGAATATAACCACCAATGAAAGATGAAACAATTAAAATATTCTTAAAGAAGAATCTTTCATTGCATGATAAAATGTTTCCTTTATATGATACCAAGCATGATACCAAGTAATGATAAATATATGAAAAAAAAATGGGTGAAAACACAAAAATTTTAGAAGAGGGTCTCTCTAAGTGATATCTTATACAATGTACATGCACTACTTTTTGTAATTAGAAAACTATTTCTCAAAGCACATTTCATGGAAAACGACTTCCCCCAAAACAAAATACACACACAAACATGTTCTGTTATCAAAGATATCTGGAAAATATGGAGTTAAAGTTACACAATATCTTTAGCTGCTAAACTTCTCAGAGACTCTAAATGCCTAAAAGAAGAGCAGACTATGGATTATTGCCCATACACTTTGAAGGAGAACTCATTATTTAAGAAACATTTCTCAAGATTGGAGTTGGGAGGGGTGGCCCTCTGGGAAACACTAATATATAACCAAGGAACAAGTCTGTAAAGTCTGAAATGTTTACTTGAGTCCCACAGTGGCTAAACTTAAAGGAAAGAAATATTACAGTCCTTAAAATTCTCAAAAAAGTTTTTATTATACAAATTATCTTTTTTAATGAAACTACTGCTTTCTTGAACTTTATGTTTAATAAGATACTCAAAGCCTATGAACATAATTTAACCAAAGTTTAAGGAAGAAAATTCTATTTCTTCATCAAACTGGAATATCAATTTTCAATAGTGCCCAGGGAGAAAGTCCTAACATAATAAGAAGAAAAAGCATTTTTCAAAATTAAATTAATCATAATTATGGTTTTCTTTTTCCTTTAGACAAATATTGTCAAGAAAGTGTTCTTTTAGAAATGGCACCGGTTCCATGAAAAAGACTATTTTTCAAAGATATTTAAATAAATGAATGGTTAAAAACTGAGGAGTAATTATAAAAAATTATTCTTGCATTTTTCTCTTCATTCATAATAGGATAATATATCTCCCCTTTGAACCACAGTAATCATCACAAGTCACTTTCATGTAGTGTGTGAGTTTCAAACCACCGGAGAGCTGGCAATGGCTTAGTGCCACAGGCTCAACAATTTGCTTATTGTTCTCTCTCCCCTTGGTGTGAAGCCACTGTACAGGAGTAGGCCATGATGGTGAGATATGAGTGCCTTAGCTCAGTCCCACCCTTGGCTTGTGGAATTCAAAGAACAAAGCCATCAGTGTGGCTCAAACAATCTATTTGAAAGTTGATTGGTTCTTATAAAAACAGTATCCAAAATAAAAATCCTTGATTCATTATAACCAGATTCAGAGTTTCTGAATAGTTGAAAGGAGTTCTGATTCATGACAGATTTATTAAAAATTAGAAATGTGATGTCCTAGTTAGAATAATAAATAGGGGAAAAATTAATGAATTAGCAATGTCTCCATCATGAATTAGATTCAAAAGAATCAAGCAAAACTTCATCTTACAAACACCCAACAAATGATGCTATACCTAAATTATGCTTTTAACCAATGCATATATTTTTTTAAACTGCTTCACAAAATAACATGTTATTTAGTTAATAAAATATCCATGAATGAATTTTCATATTAGTGTTTAATAATGAGGAATTAGGCAACAGAACCAAACTGATAAAATTATTCACACTGCTCACTGTCTTGGCGACTCCTTCAATCACATCTAATATACTAAACTCATAAACAGTCATACAGTAAAGAGTAGGGTGTGTGGTTCATCTTCTATGAGATGAGTTCTATCAAAGTTTCCCACAGCATGGCCATCTTTGGGCCCACTGACCTTAGGACCCAAAAACACTAGGGCACATCATTAATCACTTTAATTGCAAAGTTGTCAATTTGCAATAACAAAGACACTCCAGGGGGAAAAAGTAAGCACTCTATAGAGTGCAGAGATGTCTCTTTAAACAATTTCTCCAAACTTTATTGCTCTTTCATTCAATCTTCTATCCCCAAATCTCAAACCCTAAACATTTAGATCACACTGTTCCAGTGTTTTATTTTTTTAATCCAAAATGACTTAAAAATATGTAAATATTGTATTTCCTACAAATGAAGATTATAGTGTGCATCATTATGCACACTATAACAGCTTTTAGCTTATCAAAGGCTGCGCTCACCACACACACACACACACACACACACACACCACACACATACTCTCACTTTTGCTCTGCCTTTTTGCATCTTCTCTATCTTACTACAAGAACTAATAGAGTAGATTGTTCCCCCTAGTGAGAGAAAGAAATAATCCAAAGTTGGACAGACTTTCTGAAGAGAGAAAGAAGGAAAGAGGACACAAGCAGGGGAACTGCTCTTGCCCACCTGAGTACATGAGGTACCCTGTGCTTGTGGCTCCATTTAAATCAGGTGAGGCTCTGATACATATTCACGATGACAGTTACCACTTGATAAGTACTTCCTTAGGTAAGAATGAGTGTTTCTGTTGTAATGATCCTTTTCAGGTGGCTAAAACAGACGATGAAGGTTTGACAAGAAATTTTCATCAACCAGTTATAAATCAAGCTAAGGAGCTGATGGATGGATGCAAAGGAACAAGGAGAAAGGAGGAAGTAAGTTAGTTCTACTGAGCTTCCCTGATCCAAAAAGGGTATACCAGTTTCAAGGAGGAAAAGAATGGGGTGGGAGAGCATTAGATTAAATTCTAAAAGGTTAAATAAATATCTGCCATTATTACAAATAATGAGAGCATAAAAGTCAGCAATACAACTATCATTTACTGGGCTCAACAATGAATTAAAGGCTATATATATATATATATATATATATATATATATATATATATAAATAATATGGTGTTTAGGTTACAAAAAGAAAAACTTAGAAGTGTTAAATAACTCTCATCATTAGTAAGTTTAACACCAATGTCCACGTTTTTCCCTAAATATTAATCTCATAGCAAACAATGCTAGTTCTTTAATAAATATTTCTTCCACTTATGGTATACTGCTTTATTTTCTGTGACTGAAGACTGAACACTGATCAACTTAAATAACCAGTTTTGGTGACAGTTTTGTGTTACTTGACATCTCCCACTTGAGATCATCTTTTCATCTGTCCATCCATCAAATAGTTATTGAGCTTTAAAAACAGTTCCAGAAATTGGAAACAAAGTGGTAAACAAGTCAAAGTTCAGGCTAGAACCTACAATGTAACATAGGAAGCAGACGTGTCAATATAATAAGATAGCTGCATATGATACACATGCTAAGAAAACGATCACAGTAACAAGAGTGTAAGTGATATTACCCTGACTAGTTACTTCAAAGTTTAAATAGTTAATGCCTAAATACTTAAAAATCTCTCAGAAACAAACTATTTTGCAAGGTGGCAATTCAAGCTAATTTAAATAGTATAAGAGGAACTCTAGATTAAATAAGAGCTACCTTAAATTTATAAAAACAATTTTATTCCAAATAATCCTGTAATATAAGTGCTAGTGTCTTACTTTACAGATGAAAAATTGAAATATAAAAGGGTAAAATTAAAAGTCATCCATCTAGTTAGGAGTGGGAGACTTATTATCCCAAGGCTTATTCAAAGACTTCATTTTTCAACACAAAACAAATTTCATCCATTTTAAAGATATGAATCAACCCAAGCAAAAAGGCTTTCCAGTGATTCCTTCTTTTCTAACCTCTCAGTAAGGATGTGGTTATTTTGTAGAAAAACCTCCAATATATATGGATACAAGTACTCTTCAAAGGTAACAAGAATCCAAAATTATTAGAGACTAGTTTCATAGAAGAATGAGAATCAACTAAAATATCATTCTACTCAATATGAAGGGAGGGATTTTTAAAAATTAACTGGGGCAACCCTCAAATTGACCTTGTGATATTCCACATAAACGGATTTGGTCAAGGCCTAAATCTTCTAGAATATTCCAAAAAAGATGTATCGATTGTTGTCTTTATGTATATTTATTTAAAAAATTATCACATTAATAATAAGTATTTTTGTATAGTCTCTCATTTATTTCTGCAAATCTTAAAATTATCTTTAAATTTTGTGCAAAATTTCACAATATTTACTTGACTTCAGGGGGAAGAAATTCATTTTTTTACTCTATGTTTATTTCCACAATATTTTTTTATATTTATTTTTCAGTTGTAGTTGGACACAATACCTTCATTTTATTTATTATTATGTGGTGCTGAGGATCGAACCCAGGGCCTCCCACGTACTAGGTGAGTGTTCTACCATTGAGCCACAACCCCAGCCCTCCACAATATTTTATGAGGATAAAAAAAATTCCATCTATCCATTGTGCCTCATGTCCACACTCAAAATAACTTGAGAGGAAAAACAGCACTTTCTGGCTGGTATTTAAAAATATTCAAGTCAAAAAAGAATATTAAAAATATTCTATGATAGACATGCTCAAGTTTAAGTAAAAGGAATTTCAAAGATCAGAATAATTCAGTTTTACTATTAATACAATTCCATTATTGTGAAAATATCATTTTAATAAAGGGTTTTATATAAAGAATAATTTATTATGTCCCATTGTAAAGAAATGACAAAATTTATTGTAAATGGCCAGACAGTAAATATTTTAAGCTTTGTGAGCCACATTATCTCTAATTCATCTACTTAGCTCTGCCACTGAGGAAAGAAAGAAGATGCAAATAAAACCTAAATGAATGAGATGGCTGCATTCCAATAAACTTCATTCATAAAAACAGGTGGTAGGCAAGATTTGGCCTGTAAGAAATAGTTTGCCAACCTCTGGTTTAGATCATTTTATAATTTAGATTATAACAAATGTTCTAGAAAGTAAACTCACATGACCACAGCTCCTTTGGTTTCTAAGCCTCATAACCATTCCTGAACAATGAAAAGCCCAACATATTCAGGCATCCATAAGCATCAGAAATAAGAGTTAAATTTCCATTATTCCTTCTGTGTTATATGATACCACTTTTCAGTTCCTCTGTCCTACTTTATTTCAAACTTTTATACTGAGTGCAAATGAATGAAACATCTAGACTTCCAAATCACCCATTCAAATGAAATTCACACTGCACAGCGCTGATTCCAAAGTTTAGTTGAAGGGACAGATATTATTGGACTAGGATAACATTTTAAGCCCTATTTTTAACTCCGCTACTCAGAACCTCAGTTTATTTGCTAAGAGATTACTAAATACCTCTTATCTTCTGATTCCATATACTATAAATGGGACTATTAGTAATGTAATTAAAAATATTCTAAAAGAACAAGTAAGATTTACCATGTTTTTCATTCTTTCATCTCTCTCCTCCCCCTCTTTCCCATCCCCTTCTTTTTCCTTCTTCCTCTCTCTTTACTGGGGAGTGAATCCAGGGGTTTTTATACTATTCAGTTATATTTCCAGTCATTTTAATTTTTAATCTACTAAGGCTGGCCTCAAACTTGTTATCCTCCTGCCTCAGCCTACCGAATATCTAGAATTACAGATATGCATCATGACAGGCTTGTACCATGCATTATCATGAAAGAGAAGAGGCTGACAAATATAATTCTCCTCTTTCCCATCAAACTCTACACTTTATTTCTTATCAGCCACAGGCTATAATAACTTTAGAACTGACAAAAGCAAGCAAAGTATAACAGAGTTATATTCCCTGAAAATCTACTAGCTTCACATCTTCCTTTAGGCACCACTGATAAGTACAAACTTCCACTTAATGTATCTTCCCTTCTAGTTGTAATCAGGTAGGAAAAAAAAGCAATATTTTTATTCACATAGTACTTCAATACCAATATGAAAATAACAGAACTTGAAAAGCAAATGATCTGCCTGTGAAACCGAGTTCCATTTATATGTCTACATTTTACTGGCTCTATTGAGACACTACTACAACGCCCCTGAAATAAATATGGTTCATATTAGGAGAATACATATCAATAATAAATGATACCTATAACTATATTTATGCACAATTCAGCAGCAAATATAAAGTTAACTGCTTCAGGAAAACCTTGGTAAGATCAAATGCTAGCAAAGATCATATAGAGGATAAAAGTGGTATTTTCCAGACAATTCATAATCTGAAGTCTATCTTCTTAATTTTTTCATCGTTTTAGGGAAAGCTTAGAACCCTAAAGAGACAAAAAGATCTTGCTAAGCTCTCTCTTAATCAAGCTCTTCATTGATACTGAGTGATTCTTTGAGAAATGGGATAAATAGCTAAATGAAGATTGCAAGCTTATGTTACCAAGAAAAGAAATTAGGTACTGGTTGGCATAATGATAATGGTACTGCCTCCCTTGCAGAACTGCTTTGCAGAATGTGAGCAGGGACAAATGTTGATGTAGAAGACTGTCTAAGTAGACTACTAGACCCTGCAGCTCTGGAAATTGTTCTGTTCCTGATTATATACTGTTCCAATTACATTATCTACTAGGATAAATTTCAAAACAACAACAAAAAAATCTAGAGATGAGCAAGAAAATATCATTATTGAGCACTTACCAATGCCAATTTCACTTAGCTTATTACATAAATTATTCTTCCTGAGGAAGTAGCATTGTTTTAATTTTAAATAGAGAAAGCAGAATTTCAAACAGACTAAGTAATATGATCACAAATTAGAATTTGATAGTGGCAGAATCACAATTTGAACCCAAGTCTTCCAGATGCTATTACTTTTTAAGGAATAACATCAAACAAAGTGAAAGTCATAAAATTAAACTCTGGTAAAGGAGTAGAGAGAGTGATGATTTTAAACAGTGAATAACTATTAACTTTCAATTAACTATAACCACTCATTTTCAATCACAATACTGTGATTGAAACAGAATAATTTCTGTTATAATGTGATTGAAAATGAATAAGCTAAAAATGAATTTATGAAATGTCATCTTTGATTTAATTAATATAAACACAAGTTACTGTATGATATACACACATACATATCCATGTGAATGGATAGACTGTTTATGTATCTAGTGCACATTTTACAGTTTGGACAATATTTAAATAAGCGTTTAAGTTTTTCAGAAAATTCCCAGCTGAAGCTTAATAAAAAGATTAAAAAACAAATAGATAGGTCTCAGCCCATTCCTTATTTTTCCAGAGTTGTACATATTTTTATCCATAGCAACTGAAATTCTCTAATGACTTCATTTTGCAGCAGGATGGGACTAGAAGTTTCTTAATGAATATCTTCTGTAATGTCAACCTGTGTATGTGCTTGAAACAGCAACCAGCTTCTGAGATTAGAAGCCATGTGGATCCCAAGGTACATCATATGATCTTCTTGTGGGTATGGATCTAGAATCCTATGTTTATACCTCCTCATCTTCACAGTCTTGAGCAAATAAAGGAACTTACATCACAGTCCCCATCACAACTATTAATGGCTATTTGCTACCAATGACTCAAAATTAATTAGATTTTTTTACTTTAGTGTGCCTAGTGATGCAGGGAGTGGTGTATACTGAGCATTTATAATTACTGAAATAATCATAATGGTTCCTGCACAATTTGATTTTAACCACATATTCACACAATATGTGCATAATCAGTGCATAATACATTTGTTACAACATGTAACTATTCTTTAATCAGGCTGTATTTTCATAAACAACCTTATATTATGGTCAGATTCTAGTTCCTATTAAACACTAGATTTGTCATGATTAGAATTGGCCTTCTATATTACCATAATTATTTAAATAAGTACCTTATCATTCATGAGTGATATTTATTATACCAGAGTCAATTTAAGTTCAAAGAAAACATCTGTGTTATATCTTTTTTTCCTAAATTAATTTCATGAATTTATTAAATCATTCCACAAATATTTATTGAATCTCTGATGGAACAGGCTCTGCTGTAGGGAGTTGGACAATAGTAAAAATAAAACACAAAATCCCTCCTTTGAAAGTGCTCACTTGTACTTGGGAGAGGTAAACAAAAAACAAGCAAGCAAAATATGTCACGTGGTAGGCTGGGAATGTAGCGCCCGGGGTTTAACTCCCAGCACCATGTAAAAGATGAAAAAAGGTCATGTGGTGATAAGTACTATGGAGTATGTTATGGTTTGGATATGAAATGTGCCCCCAAAGGCTCATTCAAGGCTTAGTCCATGACTAGTGGCACTATTGGGAGGTGGAGTGACTTTTAAAAGTAGAGCCTAAAAGAAGGATGTTAGGCAACAGGGGTGTGTTCTTGAAGAAGATACTGGGATCTCCAGTTCCTCCTCTCTTTTGATTTCCTGGTCATCATGAAGAGAGCAGCTTCTCCATCACCTGCTCCTTGCCAAGTCCCTCAAGCAGGAATGGGGCATTTGAACTAAAATGGTTCCAGGAATCTCAACTGGGGAACAGCAAGAGATAAAGCTAGCAACAGCAGGGAGATAGAACAATTAAGGTACATAAAACCTTTATAAGGATTTGTATTCCTTTATGAATGAAATACAAAAGTATCTCTTTTAGCACAATACTTCATTAGAAGAAAGTTAAACTAAATCCCAGTGCTGAACAATAAATTCGCCTGTTTACACTTTGAACTGTATAAACCTGCTTATTAACTGAGAAGGAAAAGGATTAAAATTGCCAACTTATAACATATCTTAATAAACAAAATGCAAATAGAAATTAACAAAATACCTAATTGTTCTTGCTCTTTTTAAAGTGTGAGATATGGTCTTTGTGGTTCATATTTGCATGCACCCTGAATTATGCTAATAATGGAGGCAGAATTTTGCCAGTAACTTTTTCTAGGCATCCTTCTCTTTTTCTATTCATATCTTGGCTAAAAACATTAAATTACAAGGTGTTTGTTTTTTTTTTAAATAAAGAGGGTATTTTTAGGTATTTCAATAAAATTCCATTATTCAACATAGCCTTATTAGGAATACACAGTTAGTCTGCTATCTCTTGTGGAGAACCTTATGAAATGAAAACTTTTCATTCATAACTCTCAACTTAGTTTTCCCCAGTTAATTTAACATTAAAATTTTTTGATAATTTTAGACTTTTTAAAAATCTATTTACTCAAAGTACTTAAAAATAAACGATCAAAAGTGGATATTCTAGCAATAGATAGGCTAGATTTGTTCTTGTTTAATAATTTCTAGATGAGTCCTTAATTTCACATTCATTGATTAGTAAGTAGAATCTTACTCTCATTACTGAATCTTAAATTAGTTCAAAGGTGATAATAATATACAAATCCAATAAAAAAATCAAGTAAATTTTTAAGTGTTTATTTTTAGAAGTTCTATTATTTGTGATTTACTTCACATTTATACCATTATAGAGAAAAAAAACCAAACCTCATTCAAGTGTTTCTTTTACTTCATAAGAAACTTTATTTTTCTTATATAAATTATTTTATTTATAAAGGAAGTTAGCATTGCTTATATATCTGGTTGATAATTTAATGGATTTTATAAAATACAGAATAAATTAAAATTCCAAAGCTTTTTAATATTAACAAAGTATTAGTATCTTTTCTTTGTATAAAGGAATCATATAAAACAAAAATTACATTGTCCATTCTGATACCTTTTCTACATTACAGATAGAAAATCTGAGACTACAGAAAATTAGGAACACATGATGCCTGATTCACCAAAAGATAAATTCTTTATCCTCTGAAAATTAATGTACCTTCTCTCCACCACTATTTGAATCTATTAGGAAGTGACCTAAAAGAACGCTTAGTATTACACTACTTATAATATATGTGACTCACCATGGAACTTCAAAACCCTAACTGGTCTCTACACCTGTTCAATGGATAAATCCTCTACGAAAAGCTTAAAAACTAGCAACGTCAAACTGCTATCAAAGTTTCTAAATGCTTATTCTGAATTTTAGTACTTATCTCATTGAAGACCAGACCAGGAACAAACATCAGACTAGGGCTGGGCCAATGCCCTACAAAACTACTTTAAACACGCTCTACCCAGTACAAATCTGAACATATAAAATACATATTTTTATATACAACCTGTGAAAATATATTCTGTTCTAGTTCAATACATTTACAAAAAAAAAAAGAAAGAAAATAAACAGCATAGGGGAGTTGGGGTGCTGCTCCTAACCCTATAAACTGAATGTGTAACCTCAGTATGATAAACACTAATCTGGACTCAAAGTCAGAGAACTCAGAAAAATCATTTAATAAACAGGAAGGCTGGCTAAGAGTGGTCATATACAAATGTTCACTGAATTGTACTGAAACAGTCCATTTGTAAAACAACATTAAACTACCTTTTTAAAATATATTTTTAGTTGTACATAAACACAATACCTTTAGTTTGTTTATTTATTTATTTTTATATGATGCTGAGTGTCTCACATAAGTGAGGCAAGCACTCTACTGCTGAGCCATAAACCCAGACCTCTAGTTTAACTTTTGAAAAGTGATGTATACAATAATATCCTCAAAGGCATAAAATAAACAGATCTAGAAACAATAATAATAATTAACACAAGGATCTGGCCAGGACATGTCTCTCATCCACAGGAATTTGCTTATGAAACTGAACTACAGCTAGGCATTGTGGCAAACACCTGTAATCCTAGCAACTAGGGAAGCTGAGGCAGGAGGATCACAAGTTCAAGACCAGCCTCAGAAACTTAGCAAGGCCCTAAACAACTTAGTGAGACCTAGTATCAAAAATAAAAAATAAAAGGGGCTGGGGATGTAGTTCAGTAGTAAAATGCCTCTGGGTTCAATTCCCTATACCAAAACAAAATAAACAAACAAAGAAAAACCCAAAAACTGAACTATATAATGGAGATTTCCCCTAACAATGGACGCAAATATAGAGAAGTCAAATATGATGGCTAACTCTTATGGTCAATAATCTGAAATGTACTAGATTCTATCGTAAAAGAAAAACATCACCTCTAATCTGATATTTTTCCTAACATGTGCTCTAATGATCCATGTGCTAAAATGATGCCACCTTGAAGGGCAAGGGAATCATATTAATTTCCTCTCTATGAAATTTGTGGAAGTATGTGAAATTTCACAAGTAACTTAGTTTACAGAAAAAAAAATACTATGTTCTATGCTGTGGTCTTTTCTCAAAAAATAAACCTTGACAGAATGACAATTATCAAGAACACAAGTAACAATAAATGTTGGCAAGGATGTGGGGGGAAGGCAGGACTAAGGATTGAACTCAAAGGCACTTTACCACTGAGGTCCTCAACTCTTTTTAAATTTTGAGACAAGTTTTGTGATACTTATGCCTCAGCGCCCCAAGTAGCTGGGATTATAGGCATGCATCACTGTACTCTGCCCAAAACACATGTTCCTATATATCCAACATGTCCCTTTCTTTTATTGGCATCACTAGTTATACCTAAAAGCCCAGTCATACATGGCAATAAAATATAATAATTAAAGATCAAAGTAGCAGCTGTGTTCAGGGACCACACCCAAGCCTGTTAGTGAGCTGCATACCTCAATTAATAACGAGATCCATATTTGAATAAAATTGAGCTTGCATTAAAATCTTTGTTCCCGTTTTGACACGCACAACATCTAAGAGCTTGGCTGCTTTCACCCATGGCCTTGTTTTCAGCTGTCTGTCACATAAATTTGCAATTTAGCATCTCACTGATCTCCTTGTTTTCTAGGGAACACTACCCCCCCCCAAAAAAAAAAACGAACGCTGTCATATGCTTATGCTTTGGTGTTTCTATGAAAACAAGATGCAGCATGACTCACTGCTCTTGGTGAATTACGTGCCTCATGTGAGTTTAGAAGAAAGAGAACAGCAGTTACATGTGCTAGGATACTGATGAGCATGGCTGTAAGAAGCCAGTTGTTTAGAGGAACATTTGTAGAGAAAGAGCAGTTGGTATAAACAGAATTAGACAGTAAGTCTGTGCTATGGTTTAGATGTGGTGTCCCCCAAAAGCTCACAGATGAAACAATACAAGAAGGTTTTGAGGAGAAATAATTGGGTTATAATCTTAACCCTATTGGTGAATTAATCCCTGATGGGATTAACTAGGGGCAGGTGGGGTATGGCAGGAGGAAATAGTTCATTGGGGACATAGCTATGGGGTATATATTTTGTATCTGGAGAGTGGAGTCTCTCTCTCTGCTTCTTGATCATCATGTGAGCTGCTTCCCTCCACCACACTCTTCTGCCATGTTGTTCAGTCTCACCTCGAGCCCTGAGGAATGCAGCCAGCTGTCTATGGACTTAGACCTCTGAAATCATGAGCCCTCATATAAACCTTTCTTCTTCTAAAGTTGTTCTAGTTGGGTCTTTTAGTCACAGCAGTGAAAAGGCTGACTAAAACAGTCTGGATCAGATAATTACAACTTTCCTTTTCAGAACCATCAAAAAATATTTGCTATAACCTAGATATCTGATGAGTCTGTGTTTAATAAAGTTAGATAAGAGAACTAGGCCAGTTTTTAAAATTTGACAAAATACTCAGTGATGGTTTGAGATTAATCATTGACAGATCATCCAAACTGACCTTCTACAGAATCAATATCAAAATCATACTAGATCTTTTTTCAATTTTTTAGGTTTCATAACTGCTAACAAACTGTTGTTCTATGTCAAACTATCACAATTTCCCACTAGTCCAATTAAAATCCTTATCCTATAAATTTATTTTCTTTTTTTACCAAAAATAATGAGCAGGAAAATCTATATAGACTCAAATATACCACTGCTGAAATGCTCTAGACAAAATAACAAACACAACAACAAAGTTCATTATAACTATCTGCAGAGGTGACCCAATGAATGGCCTTATAAAAAACACTCAAGAACAACATTCACATACGTAACTTGTTAAAATTTATACTACTCTCAGGAAATTGTCAGCTAATTTCACAGAAATGTCAGCTAATTTCACAGAAAAATGGAAAAGAGAGCTAATTTACATATAAGCTCATCATCTAGAATAAAAGAAGCAAACCAAACCTAAAAGCCCAAATTTTTATTCCCAAATTAGGGTGATGTTATAATCCTTGACTACATTTGAAATATTTTTAAGGTCCAACGTATAAAACAAGTAAAAGTATAGCTTCTGTCATTGAAGTACAAGCACAGGCTGGAAACTCAGAATGTTTTCCACTGGCCTCCTGGTAGTACCACCTAGGATAGTTCAGGAAAGAGCTTGATAAAGCTGGGTCCTCAAGTTTAAAGACAAGAAAACTGAAGTCTCAAAGAATAGGCTGAGAAGTTCCCTTTCTACTACACTTGAATGCTAGCCTTTTCTGGGTCTCTATTTTCTTATTTGAAAAGTAAGTATAATCATTCCCAATCATCTACCTCATCATTATACTTCATTATGAGAAAACAGCTAAATGTCAAGAAAATAAAAGCAGAAATTTGACTTGCAGCTAAGTAAGACTTAGGTCTCAATACCATCTTGTCAGCAGTTTGTCCATATAATTACTTGAGTTTCCTCATGTGTAAAAGAGATAAATACCACCAACCTCACCTGGTAATTCGTGGATTAAATGGGGCAATACATGTAAATTATCACACACTTTACCTGCAGCTTGTAGCTGATTAATAAAACAGACTAGAGTTTTTATATCATTTCAATGTATTTATAAAATGCATATACTTAACATTATAATCACTCTATAGAAGTTTCAGGAGCAAATTCATTATTAACAATCTTACCACTTTGGCATGTAGTGACTGAAATTAAGGACTGAAATGAAAAAATTTATAAGCTAAAGCAAGTGGGTTTTTCCACACTAATATTTTACCACATCACAATTCTATAATGAAATAATATTTGACAAACTTATGCACACAGGGAATAACTGGGTTTTTGTTTTCCCTCTCTATGTACCATAGGTTGAGCATTCTCTATCAAAATGCTTCATCACCAGAGTGTTTCAGACTCAGTAAAACTGAATAAGAATAAAGCAAAGAAACCCACCAAAACATCTACCAACACACCCATCTTTACTACATTTCTAGTTATCTCCCTCCTGCATCAGAAGCATGAATCAGACTAGAATACTCAGTCATCCATTTCAGCTGCCCTCTCAGCTTTCTTATGACCACTGTACACTTGTCTGATGTAATCCTGATGTGTGTTTCTACTGCCACCATATGAAACAAGATCACTCTTTATTAGCCAATTTCAACTTACTTCTATTTTATGAAGCAAAATCTAAGAGAAAAAAAGATTTTTTTCCTTCACTACTTTTTCTTAGAGTCTCTCTTATGGAAAATCTCCTATTCTGGCTTTGTGTTCATATAAAAAAGTATATATTAAAATTCAACTTTAACCTATAGGTTTTTATATCTATTTTTATTTAATTGGTCACATAATTCATAATCAGAAGTTAACTTTAATACTATCTCTTCAGGACTCCTAAATATGAACCAACAAGATTTACAGAGTTAGAATTCCATCTATTTCATTTTTATGTTAAAAAGACTCTAAATCTCAGACATAATCCATTTCATAATACAAGCTTTAAAAACAGCTTTTAAACAATACTTTCATTTCCCCTCATTTTTTCCAACCACAAGAATGTTGCCATATTTCTTTAAACAAATCTTGCAGCACTTGTCATGACAATTTATGAATATTTTAAAATTAACTATATATTACATTGTCAAGAAACAGTTGTCAGTAAATACAATATATAACTTATTCTAGGAGATAAGTTCCTCAGATTCTGAAAAGAGTTAACTGCAATGATACATTTAAAAAGTTATCAAAGTGTCTGTTTTACAACTGAAGTAATAAAAATGTGTACATGTTCACAGGTCATCTCAGCTACAGAAGCACTTGTGAGGTATTAGGTGGCTACTGAGAACAAAGATTAAACTTCAAAATCTTTAGGCAGAGTCAAAATTTCTATGTTCTTATGAATAAACTTTATTATGTAATCTCTGCCTATTTAATACATTAAGAAATAATCAGTTCATAGGGAAAAAATGCCAGTCAAGTTCTTCTGTAGAGATGAATAACGTTATTTCCTAAAGAAGAAAGAAAGGAAGCCTCTTCCATTCCATTTCCTCCTAGAGAACAATTTAGGCTCAGCTGTACAGGAAGACTTTTCTTTCTGATCTGACCTCAGTTGTTATCACTTTTTCCTTTAATAGTCATATACTGGGAATAGTGGCTGGTTAGGCAACCATTATGTTGACCTGATTGAATTCCTATGTCTCTGCATATTTTAGCATCATCTGTGTTTCAAGACTCTTGTTATGGGTACTGTAAGAAACATCACATAGTGGCGTAAGAAATGAATCCTCTGGAGACCATCAAGTAGAGGAAGGGGACCAGGAGGAGGGAGGAAGAAAGGGTGAAGGGAAGCACTGAGAAGTGAAACTGAACAAATTATGCTGTATGCATGTATGAACACAAGGCAACGAAACCCACTATTCTGGATAACTAATATGCACCAATTAAAAAAAAAGAAATGAATCCTTTCAAGGACCTTAACACTTATTTCAAGGAGATAAAATGAACATGTACTGTGTGACTGTGATTAAATATTGGGCTGTGTAGTAGACAGATGTGATTCTAGAATCAAAATCTCTGCTCACTGGTAGAGTGCTTGCTCACCTAGCACCTGAGAGGCCCTGGGTTCAATCCTCAGCATCACATAAAAAAAAAAAAAAAAAAAAAAAAGGTATTATGTACAACTACAACTAAAAAACAAATATTAAAAAAAAAATTTCTGGGGGTGGAATCCAGTAATCCACTTCAATTTTTAAGCTCAGTAAAATTTCAGGGCCTTGATTTTAGAGAAGCTAAGGGATATCTTTTCATTTACTATACATCTTTAAATTCATTAGGGTACAGCTTCTGCAAAAATTATGGGGTTTTTTTTGATGGTTAAATGGATATATTGAGGATAAAAAAGAGAAATTAACTTGAATCTGATCAATAAGTACTGATTCAGCCTATTTAAATATATACCAACAGACCTGAAAGAACAGTACAGCCAACAAGGCTATTAAAAGCAAGACAAACACCTGTTAATACATATGAAAAAACTCACAAACATGCTTCTGCTCCATGGGTTTCTTTTCAAAATCAGACATGAGCTGACAGATGCTCCCTTGTTAAAAAAAAAATTATTGAAATTAAAAATTAAAAGATGCATACCATTTTTTCTTGTTCTTTTTAGATATATATGTTAGTAGAGTGTATTTTGACATATTATACATATTCATAACATGGATTATGACTTATTGTAATTGGAATCCAATTCTTGTTTGCACAAGTAATTTATGTGGGGCATGGAGCAGGGATACTGTGCACTGAGTTAATCTAACAGTTTTCAGACTACTAATTTTCCTGTCCTATGCACTAGGTGATATTATTGACATAAAACAGATATATGATAAACTTTAAAAACATTAATAGATTAAATAGTTTCACTGAAGAAAAACGTAGATTTAATTGAGCTAGAGCCAGACTAGTTAGAAAACTGAGAAGCAAATGATCTTTTATAGCAGAAGCATTAAATACTTCAGTAGCTGCATACTACTGATTTCACAGTATCCTTAGCTTTATATTTTGACATATGACAGTACAATCCTCTTACCTCATCTTCAAAAATTTCTAAATTTTTCTTGCTTTTAGTCCTTTCACATTTGAATTTTCAAATTGGCAGACTAAATTCAAGATTTTATTCTGTTTTGTTTGTTTATCATTTCCTGTTCTTTCAGTTCTTTTTCTTTCTATAATTAATTTTATTCCCACAGGACCTTAATCCCAGGTAGAGTCTATTTCCAAGAAAAGTTACATACTTTGGCCAAAAGAAGAGGCCAAAATACTGTGGGTGGTGATTTTTAATAACAGAAATAATAAAAACATCATTAACTGCAAATATCATAATTAGTCTCTTTTGTCCCTCAAGTACAGAGAATTTCTGATAGACATTACAGAATTTCAAAATTAGAATTTTAGAATTCCAAATTCTTAGACTTTCAAAACTAGACATTTATGGAACTTCAAGCCATCAAAACTTATGTCCACCTTGTGTCAACAAAGCTAAAATACCACTAGTGGTAATATGCCAAAGTTATTCTGAGAAGTGATGATAAGATGTAGCCAAAGCCACATTGTTTCCTTGCATCTTTCAATGTGTGGCGATATCCAGAGCTTAAAAAAATTTTACAAGGACAATGGCACAAGTTAAATGCTTGCTTACAAGTCTTAAATTTCTTATCTGTGATTCAATTCATCCTTAAAAATTAGAAAATAATTGAAAGGTTTCTACTAAATAAATAATGCACAAATATTTCTGAAACATGCTAACTTTGAATCTAATATGTGAGAATAAAATGTATTGCATATAATTGTATACAATTATAGATCAGGACAGAATATTTAAATCTAGAAAGATGTCTTAAACCAAACCTTAAAAAATAAACAGTAATGTACATAGATGAAAATTCCACTGGATTATTAATTATGTAATCTTACACTATTATAAAATTTGCATATAATTAATATGTGTACATACTGGATACCATACCAGTGACTCTCAAGGAAGCATATCAAAAAAAGCTTTATATTCTGCAAAATCACTAACAAATATGAGATACTGGTATCACCATCATTTTACTGACCCTTTACAAAGGATATAAGAATGTGATGTGTACAAGACCTCACCAAGTCCCAAGATTTGTTACAATTTTCTGAACTCAATTGTCCTAGAAGCTGTAAAGTACCTGCACCAGGGATGCTTAGTAAATATTTAAGAACAAATGAGTAAAGTAGTTGGAGGAAATCTCTACTTTAATAATAAAGAATAAGTAAATTTCTTATAATAGAAGCAAATAAATATGACTGAGAAAAGTTAATATACAGTTCATTATGCCAAAAGAGAGAGGCACTCTACGGGATTTAGAGCCTCTATACAATACCAATAAATAAGAGGCAATAAGATAAAAAGTTTTTAAAAGAAGGAAAATAATACTAGAAGGTCATAAGCTCTACTAGCAGTGAAAAAAAAGAGACCAATAGAAACAATGTCAATTGAACACAGATAGTACTTACCCAAAGAGCACTATGATATCTACCTATAACTATAATACTATCTGACATCTTGCTTTTTTAGCTTTTAAAATTTCAGGTTATCTTGGGGTTCTTTCTATAAGAGTAATAAAAACTTGCTCATCTGAAAAAGAAGATCCATATAGTTCATTATACAGGTGAACCAAAATATATGGAGAGTCTCCTATTGATAAACATTTAATTACCCTTAACAATGTTTTAATGAATTACTTTAAGCATGTGTTATTTCATAAATGTGTGAGAATATCTATGGGATAAAGTTCTAGAAATGAAACTGTAGGTCAGAGGATGTGTCTATTCTTCATCCTAAGAGGAGAATGGATCTTATAGATGTTATGTCCATCAAAAGCCTTTTCTGGGAACACATACAAATAGGCACTCAAACAGGAGAATAAAAATACATGTATTAAGATAGAGGGAGAAAAAGAGTATAAAAGTCATTTAGCAATTAATCACATAATCTGTACAGATCCGTCTCACTGTTTATAAGAATATGAAGCTTGTGGGTATTATGTTGCCCCAGAGTGCTGGCATGCAAGTAAAGATCAATTAACTTTTCATACTGCAAAGAATGCTCTAAACTTTGGGACCAAAAGCAAATACACACAAAACTGATGCTTCCTGCAAATAGTTTCTTATGGGAACCAAGAATATAGGAAACTAAGAAGAGTAATCCATTAAAGGAACCTATGATAGGACAAGATAACTATCAGTATGTAGATACTTAGCACCTTGAATAAAGCTTTCTCAACTCAAAGAAACATTGCCAAGGCAATGGAAAGCTTAGGATTAGGTAAAATATTTGTTAGATATTTATTTATATAAGGCAGAAATTGAGACAAAATAGGAAGTCTGGTCATCCATAGGACATCAAGTCACCACTGGCATGGTAAATGCTGAGTAAAAGTGGTGAACCAAGAAAGACCAATTTATCTGTGAACTGTATTGACTTAGAGGGAAGTGGGTGTGCCCTGAAGAAGATTAGATGAATTCCTAACATGTTTTTAAAACAGAATCATGTGAGTCACTCCCAGGGAGTAAACAGGCACTTTATATCTGATGTCTTTTGGTTCACCCTTTTATTTCCTTTCTCATCTTCCCTTAGAAAAATGTCATGAAAACAATCCAATTCTTTATCTTCTCCTAAACTAAAAGTTGGATGCAATAAGCTATATCTACTCAAGCCACTAAAACCGGTAATATCCATCCAATTTCCTATAGTAGTCCTCTAACTGGGTGAGGCAAAGTGCAACTATCATTCCATCTTATTCTTACCTTCTTGCCAGTAAGTTTATGTACAAAGTAAGAATTTTTCTTCTAGCTGCATAACATCTCTTTAGAAAGATGTAATGACAAACGATTTAAAAAGTAAAGTCTCTGGATTTGAATGTTGGATTGGTATTCAGTTGAAGGGCAAGCATGGGCTTTCCTAGATTAAGCAACCTGGATTCAAATTCTGAATCAGCTGCTGATGAGTAACTTTGTACAAGTTACCCAAGCTTCCACTTCTTCATCTTAAAAAAAAAAAAAGAAACCAAAAAAGTGCTCTAAAATATGAAAGAACAAAGGATACAGCAGACAGTAAGACAGAAACAGTAAAACTAGAATCCCATGGAGATCAGAAGTGTCAAACACTGGTACTCTCAATAATGAGACATAGCAGCTATAATAATGTTGAGAGAAGTGATAAATAAGGAAAGAAAAAGACTTTTTTATGATAAGAGCAAATAACCAAAAGATTACTTAATAGCACTGTACTTCTCAGGAGTGAGAAGGGATGTCCTAATAATAGCCCTTGAAAATCTATATTATGTTTGTATAAATTCAGTTGCCTACATAAAATATCAGCAAGCCACATGGAGGCCAAAAAAACAATCTGAGGGGAAGTAGAAGAAATTCAATTTCACTCTGGACAACAGATGGTGATTAAAAAAAAAAAAAATCTGTCAGTCCTCCTATCTCATGTAATCTACAAGATTATAGTCAATTCAGAATGTATAACACTATAAGAAGGCAAAGTGTGGCAGACAAAATAATGACCTCCTAAAGATACTTGTAATGCCCAGAATTAATGAATACTTTAGTACCAACAAAGGGAATTAGGGTACCAGATGGAATTAAAGCTGCTAATCAGATAACCTTAAACTGGGGAGACAGTCCTGGATTATCTAGTGGACCCAATGTAATTACAAGGTTCCTTAAATATAGAAGAGTGAGGAATCAGTATTAGAATGATGCCATTCAAGACAGGCAACTTTGCCAATGTCACTTTAAAAACAAAAAAACATGCAAGCCAAGGAATGCAGGCAGTGTCCAGAAAATGGAAAAGTAAGAGGGTGGGTTCTCCCTTTTTTAAGAGAAAAGAGAGTCCTGCCAACCCCATAATTCTAGCTCAGTGAAGTTCACTGTATACTTCTGACCTTCAAGACTATAAAAATAATAAAATGTGAGAGATGTTTTTTCATCACTAAGTTTGAAAAAATTTGTTATAACAGTAACAGGAAACTAATACTCAAAAAATAATTTTTGAGAAACCTTTATGAAAATTTTACAGTAAATATTTTTAAAACTTGAGGAATTTGTTGTCAATTTATCTAGCAAATTCAATTATTCAGAATTATCCATGCCCTGAGGTTTCTGGAATAACTGAAGCTTTACCATCAACTTGAGATAATTTTTTTTACCCCCTCTTAAGTTGTAAGATCATTAACAAATAAATGCTAATTGATATAACCAGATTATAAACCACATGTTTCCAATACTTTAAGTCCAATAATAGGTAGGACAGAAAAAGGAATGACCAAAATGAGTGCTAGAGTTGAATATATAAGTAAAAATGGTAAGTTACACACACACACACACACACACACACACACACTCATACACATATATACACATACACACACAAAAAAAATAAAAGCAATTTAATATCCTTGACTTTTTTTGGGGGGAGGGTGCTGAGGATTGAACCCAGGGCCTTGTGCATGCAAAGCAAGGACTCTACCAGTGAACTATATCCCCAGCCCTTCTAGATGTTATTGTATCTCTCACTATAAGTTAAATTTACATTTAAATTTCAAAAGCACTTCAAGCTATAGATGGGCTGTTGTAAAGCAGGAACACCTACATCTACTTCAAAACATCTTCCATTGATGATAGCAACTTCAATGTATACTTAATATCAGATAAACAATTATAGCACATTAATGTTCTTCCCTAAAGAGTAGAATATAATTAAAGAGAATCTGCCTGGAATCTCTTCAAAGTAAATTCCAAAGACTGGCCAAAAGCTTTTGTTTGACATCAATTTTGAAGGCTGATGAAAGGAAAGAAATACACACACACAATTCTCCAGGCAAAATTTATCTTCTTTTCTTACATTGCTACTTCCAGTTTAAAACTATTCTGCTTGGAGCAGAAGCATGGCTGTGAGTTCACAGATGGTGGGGGAGGTGATATTTAAATGGTCTGTGGCAGGAAACAAAACATTTTCTACTTCAGGAGGAAATTAATAGCAGGAACAGAATGGTAATGTGACATCAATTGGGTCAGAATATTTTAAAAATCCATCACTGCATTCAGTTCTATGAGAATATATTCCTCCTGCAGCAAGCTTACAAATGCTAATGTCAAAACAAATTTTATATCCATTATTTGTATCATCTGTACAAAAATAGAAAGCAAATATTCATAAATACTACTTAAATGAGCTTACAACTTCACATGATTTTGCTTTATATGATCAATAGTTCCATTTAAAACAGATTAAGACTAAGTTATTATAAGATGCCAAGAAATAAGTCATATTCCAAAAAACACTTTTCTAAAAAATGTTTTTTGATAATTTCTATGATCAGTCATTTAGTAGTATGAGAGAATATAATATATTGAAAACAAAGCCAGTCCTTTCATAAGAAAATAGATGAAAAAAAGAATAAGTACTAACAACTAGACTAGGCCACTTTGTTTTACCCAGAACATGGCATTCTCAACAGACATCATTCTCAACAAACATCTACTAAAAATGGCAATAAAAAAGAAAGATGATTATGTTTCCTGTCTTGGAAATATCATTCAAATTTGGAACACAGTGCTCTTAAAAAAGAAACAGTGACCTCCAACCTTAACAAGAATATCTTCTTAGGAAGGTGCTATCATTCACTAAATGCCAAAAGTGCAACAGCCCAATGATGTGACCTGATCAACATTCTTTCTTGTAATTTTTCCCTTTTTGGTATGTGTCAGGCACTGGGAAAGAGGAATGATCTTTTCCCCCCTTTTGAGGAAGAACATACACAAACAATAAAACCAATGTGTGTTGAGGGAAATACCACAAATAGGCAAATATTACTGGGGCTGCTAAAAAGATACCATATATGTACATGGTTCAGGAAAGATGCTGATGTTATTACAATTTTAAAATTTTAAACAGCAAGTTCCATTATGTGTGATGTAAAGAACTGTTTAGAAAGTATAACTTTCATTACTAGGTTAGAAGCATTTAAATCAGCCTGAAGAAATTCATAGACATTGGAATTATAGTTTTAAAATATTTACATGCTTAAGTTAGGCAAACTACTTATCAAATGCTCAAGCTTTACTTTTAAACTCAACTAACCACAAAAGAAGGATTCCTATCTTCTGGGTAAATAAACTAAGTTCGAAGAATTGAAGCAACTTGCTCATAGCCAGTAAGTGATGAAGTCAGGGTTAGAAGTCTGATGTTTCTGATTAGTCTCACTAAACCAGAAAAACAAGTCTATGTTGTTTAAGTAGTGAGCTGCATTTCTTCTGCTGGAGTTAACCATGGCAAAATAACACCTGTCTTTGTTATTAAGAGATTCATCAATAAATCTTATGCATATTTCCCCAAACAGAAGTCATTCTACCAGAAGCAAAAGCTGACCAGCTAAAAATTCATCCTTATTTAAAGGACTAGATATCATATAGAAAAATATAAGAGTAGAACAAATTAGCAAGCATCACAGTGTGGTGGCAGAGAGGTACAGCTCCTACTTATAATGCAGGACCAGTGCCAGACTCATCACTTACTCAATGTCTCCCTGAAAATGGGGGTAAAAAGAGTGAGGCACAGAAAGACAACTATCACATGTTCTCACTTAAATGTGGAATCTAAAAACACTCAACTCAAAGCAGTAGAAAGCAGAATAGTGGTTGTCAGGGACAGGGGAAGTGGTAATGGAGAGGTTTGAGAGACATTGGTCCAAGGATATAAAATTTCAGTTAGGGGCAATAAATTCAAAGGACCTATTGTGTAACATGATTATAGTTGATAACAAGGTACCATATTCTTGAAAATAATGAAGAATATAGCAATCAATTGTAGAGTATGGTGATTACAGTTAATGATATCTTCTCAAAATTGCTAAGAAAATAAATTTTAAATGATCACACTACAAAAAACTGATTAGTATGTAAAATAATGTATATGTTAATTAGCTTGATCTCGCCATCCCACAATATATTAGTATAAAATTTCAAAACATCATATCATATACAATATAAATGATTTTGCCAATTCAAAACATTAAAAGCTAACATTTTTTAAAAAGGAGTGCCAACAGTTACTGGAAGAAGAAAGAAAGGACTCTCCCAGAGGAAAAGCAGCCCTGCCAGCAACTTGATTTCAAACTTCTGGCCTCTAAAACTGAGATAGAGCCAGGCACAGTGGTGCATGCCTATAATCTCAGCAACTCAGGAAGCTGCAGCAGGAGGATCAAAAGCTCAAGGCCAGCCTCAGCAACTTGGTGAGACACTTAGCAACTAATTGAGTGAGACCCTGTCTCAAAATAAAAAATAAAAAAGGTGGGCTGGGGTTATGGCTCAGCAGTAGAGAGATTGCTTTGCATGTGCAAGACATGGGTTGGATCCTCAGCACCACATAAAAATAAATAAGTGAAATAAAGGTATTAAAAAATAAGAGGCTCTCTTAAAAAAAAAAAAAGGACTGGGGATGCCGGTCAGTGATAAAGCACCTCGGGGTTCAATCCCCATTACAAAAAGAAAAAGAAAAAATACCCACAAAAACCAAAGGACAGAATAAGTTACTGCTGTTTCAAACCTCTCCATTTGTGGTCATTTATATGGCAATCACATAATAATTACATAACTAATCCACCACCCCAAAAAGTATACTGAAAAGATTTGATGAAACAGTGCATGTGAAGCCTCTTGAGGTATAATTATGCAATAAATACTAGTGATTACTATTAATGAAAGAACATATACAAGGCACAGTTATTGTGTATAAATGTAGTCTGCATTTGTATTTTCTTTGAGTGGAAAATATTACACATTTCTCTCCCCATTGTCAAATAAATTACAAAAAATATACTTGGCACCCTAGGAAATATTTTTATATTAGCAATTGTGTAAGCTTTCCCTTTAGTAAAGACAAAAAAATCTCTTAATGATTTTTCATTTATTTTGCTAATTTATGCAAAAGTTTAGATTTACAAAGAAACCTTATACAAAGTATGGTTCACTCCTAACCTACTAATTAGATGGAATAAAATGATTAGAGGACCCTAAACCTCCTCTCACTTTAAACATAAGATGTTTCATAAAACTTTCTTCTCTGCAGGTCATGGCCTACAAACACTACAAGCAAATAAGAAATAAATGTTAACTCTTAAGTAAATTCAAGCCCTCCTTAAGTTCCCAAATGTAGGGCTTTTGGTTTACACTGGAGCAAAGAGAGGCCTCTTGTTTTAAATTTCCATTCCCCCTACTCCATTCACTCATAGAATGAGTAGGTAAAAACAAACAAATAACAACCAAAACAAAGAAACAAACACACACAAAAAAAAGAAACAGGGAGAGAGAGAGAGAGAGAGAGAGAGAGAGAATGTCTGCCACTTGTAATTCATTCCTACTCCTACAAAGAGTTTTCAAAATAAACATATTCAGCTGTGTTGAGTACAGGTCTGGAAATGCCCTGGGGATGAATGTAAAGATGGTTCACATTCGTGAAACTAGGAGAATAGCATATCTTTCCCCTGACCAGTGCACCTGCCACACCCAAGGACAGGAGGCTACAAAGTCAACTTGGAAACTGACCTTGTTAAGGCACAGTTCACTCCAGCCATTGGCGATTAAGTGAAGATCAAGTGAGAACCAATCTGCCACACACTCTCAGGGGAGAGCTGATCTGGAAGACTGAAGTTGTAAGCACCACTGGCCTCCTACAGGTGGGCAGAGAAGTATATGAAAGTCCTATTGTGACAATGAGCAGTAGCAGTGGAGAGGAGAAAGAATGCCTCACTCCTGAGCTGGTACTGGACAAAACAAGGGATTGGGTGTATAACATCCCCTAAAAATGAGAATGTTAAGTGCTGGCTCCCCAAGGGGGAAAAGGCATGTGGTTCTGCCTCACAGAACTGCCTTTGGTCATCAGTGACTATCCTTCAGCATCAAACTTCTGCTCATTAATTTCATTCATTTCTGTGCTTTAATTTCCTAATTCTCAATAAAAGCACTTTTAGGACAATTTCACCCTTGAATGCAGTGCTTAGTTCAACAAATATTCTAGCACACAGCATATGTAACTGCAGGACAATGTCAACATACCACTGAAAACAAGACAGCAATGGCCTTTGCCTTTAGGGAACCAAAGTCCACTGACAGATGAGAATAAGGTTCTACATGGATGAGATTGTTTTTTTCCCTCCAAAGGTCAAGAATGTTAGGAAATTGGGAAGGGGTGTATGTTAGGGATATGAAGTATTCCTTACCCATAGAGAGAGGATGTTAATGCTACTAAGAGGCCAAACTATGACCTTTGAGAAACCACAGAACTGGAGACCTCATAAGCCCAGTTTCATCTCAAATATTTTTGAAAATACAAAGGGACAATGAATTATACACACAAAGACACATGGCTCTCCCAGAAGCTTGTATCATTTTGATGGCCTGGCACAATGATTTGTGTACAGGTCTTGTACTTACTCTACCAGTTATACAATATCGAACACTCCTGAAAAGCAGGGACCCTTTTCTTTTTCTTTCTGTAGCTACAAAGCAATTAATGTAGATCACTTCAATAAAAACCTGACAAATATTTGTTTGAATAAGTATCACTGATGGGAGGACAGAAGAGGAAAAAAAAAACCTAAACCAAAGAAATGGAACACAGTTTTAAAAGGAAGATAAGCAACAGAAAGAAGGCAAAGGGATCTGGATCTGCACAGTTGCTCAATACAAAGTTACTCGACCAGTTTGGGACTTTCACCTCTCTTCATCAGAAGAATATTAGCTCCTCCACCCCAAGTCTCTCCCAGCCCGGGGCTTCAGCAATTCCCGCCTACTCATGTGAAACAGGTTCCTAACCTCTCTCTTTCCTCTCCAACCTACTCAGATCACACAGCAGAATAGCTGTAATCCTGGCTCTGAGACCTCAGGCAAATTAGTTAGGCAGTGGTTCCCTCCCTTTCCTCATCTTTAATAAGAAAATAATATCATCTATATCTCATACAGTTCTTGCAAAGTTTAATGAGTTATACATAAAGCATTTAGAAGAATCTGACACATAGAACCTGCTTAATAACAATTATCATTATTAAATCTTTCATTATTATATTATAAAAAACCTCTTCAATAGTTTCCCATTAACTAAGAAACAAACTTCAAAATTTTACTTATAGTAGCCAAGATCTTTTAACTGAACCCACCCAAACCTCCACTCATCTCTCACTCTACCCACCCCCTCGAAAAATGCATTTCGGCCATAAGGAACTATGTTAGTAGTCCCCAGAACTGAGCACAGCTTTGCTTATGCTTTCAGCTCTACAAAGAATATTCTCCTTCCTCCTACTATCACCATTTCTTTCTTTTCAGAACCTCAAATAGGAGACAACAGAACAATGCTACTCTGCTCCTTTCTGACATCATCATTCACCCAAACCCACATAAAAGGGGCTGCTCTTGGTTTTTTTTAAGGTCTCTATTTCCACTGAAAGTTATGTAAATAACTTTCCAATTTCTATATTTCAAATACATCTGGTTTATTCAAATTCTAGAAAATATACAGTTGGAGAAAGACATTTGAGCACCTTAGAATCAAGTGGAAGGAGTTTGTGACTCCAAAGAAGGAAAGAAATGCAGGAAAATGAGCAACTTAAAGTGGGAGGAGAGGTTACAGAAAATGGGAAACATGTTGGTTTCTTAATAGCTATGGTATTTTCTATTAACCAATTTGCTACTAAATCCAGAATTTCCCATTCCCATCATAAATACTGATGAGACAGTTAAAAGAACACTGAAATTGAACCACAAAACGGATGGAAAAAGCAACAGACCAAAACAAGGACAAGAGGCATGCAGGGTGGGAAGGTTAAGATCATAGGCTAATGCCCGTCTGTTCTTCCTTCCCTCCTCCACTGCATAACTCTAATTCCACCGTTACTACTGCGACAGAGTTGTGACAGGCCAAAAAAAATTTTTTCGAGTATAAATAGAGACAAATGGAGTTGGTGGACTAGGGCTATAAGCTGACAGATGGCTGGTGGTGCTTCAAACTGTAAAATACTATGAATCTAAGAAGTGTGTTCTTTATACTCAAACTTAGTCACATACTTTAATTCAACTAAAAAACTTTTTCACAGATGAAGACAGAATTAAAGCTGCTTCAACTTATTCAGAGAATACATATGTCAGAATGCAAGGGGAATGAATGAAGTACAACTGCCACTGGAATATTTTCTAAGCTTCTAATAAAGCAAAATTTTTCAAAGACCACTGACTCCTTGCTAATGTTGCCCATGGAACTGAAATTATTGGAATATCATAAATGTCTCCAAAACTGACTCTTTTTCTGCTCCTAGTAAATACATTTAATGGCAAAATGCCTTATTGTGTTGTATTTGGAAGAACAAAATGACCTTTCAGACAGAAACATTTATTGTGACTGTGCAGTAACAAATATAACTTCTATGTTTTAAAGAGACAGTGGGATGACACAGAAAAATCATTACATTAAGAAGGAAACAGACCAGAGATTGAATTCTAATTTATTTACTTACAAGCTGTGTGACTCTAGAGTATCTGTTTAAATCCTTATAAAGTAGGATGATGACACCTGCCATAAAAAGCTGATATTAAGATTAAATGACTGGAGGTAGGGGGATGAGATGGACATTATTATCCCTATGTATGGGTATGATTGCACGAATGGTGTGACTCTACATCATGTACAACCAGGGAAATGAAAAGTTGAACTCCATTTGTGTAAAAAAATAAAGTTAAATTAATTAATAATTTTTTTAAAAAAGATTAAATGACTGAGCCTGGCACAGTAGCACATGCCTGTAATCCCAGTGGCTCTAAAAGCTGAGGCAAGAGGATTTTGAGTTCAAAGCCAGCCTCAGCAACTTAGCAAGGCGCTAAGCAACTTATTGAGACTTTGTATCTAAATAAAATACAAAATAGGGCTGGCTCAGTGGTTGAGTGCCCCTGACTTCAATCCCCAGTACCCACCCCCCACCAAAAAAGATTAAATGACTGGAAGATATCAAGATGCTAGATTAGTGACGTGTTAAGAACAAGAATTTAAAGTACAAGTTTCTTTTTCTTTAGTAGGCTTTACTTACTAAATTCCTATGGTGTACTAAGAAACAATATTGACATTACTTCCCTACAACTTTAAGAAAAACTTTTTTCATGTTTCAGAAAAAAATTAATAGCTAAAGTTCTTGCAAGAATCTTGTTATAGTAGATATAAGCTTCTTCAAATGAATAAAAAGGAAAACTTTCCTGCATAATGCTAAAGTAATTTAAACTGTAAACATAACACATAGCAAGAGAAATTACATGCAAACATAAAAACATCACAGAAAAGTTCCACTAGAAAAACACACATAATTGCTTGAAGACAAGTAACACTGAAATGGAAGAGGCTTCTCTTTAGAAAATAAAGTCTACACAAACATTATAGAACCCGTGAAATCTGGAAAAGAGATAATATTCCATATTTTAGTAAGGAGATTTAAATTCTACTTTGAAAGAGGCAGTTAACTAGCTTATTTCAAAAATAAAAATATTCTTAGTTTTGAGAATAATTTGGTAGTCAAAAATATTCTCACAATAACACAAATATTTGGGACTAACAAGTATTCATTCTTTCAAAGCTTAGCCTATATAACATAATTCAAGTAAAACAAAAGACTCTGGAAAGTCCCTCAGATTCACTGTAATAGAATGAATTACACAGGAAAACAATGTTACAAACCTCAGCAACAAAAGCCAAGGTAAAGACAGAGGAATGAGAGAAAGGTATGTTAATTCAAGACTATGGACTATGGCTTTTATTGTAATGCAGAAATGGACCCTGACTGTATTACCAGAGAAATTAAATCCATACACACTTACACATGAATATAACACTTTTTCATAGGCACTTTAGTTTCAAAGACTATGAGAAGAGATCATGATGAGTAAAAGGAATTTATTAGGAGGGGCTTAGCAACATTTAGAAGCCTATTTATAAGGCTGATTTTTGGTGAAAATGCTAAGTACATTAAACAAAAAGGTTGACAGTATAAATAGTGTGCCACATATGTGTTTTACACAATCACTCCCATTTACTTTTCAACTCACAAAAAGCCTAAGTTATTTCAGTCTTTGAGACAATAATAGCTACAGCAGTCACTGAAAAACAGATGGGAATGACCTGAATTTCAATCCTTTTGAAAGCTCTTAAGCTATGGACAAAAATGTTTATTTGGAATTCTAAGGACACTGCTACCATAAACTAGACTGCCATTCTTTATCTACTAATATCTTCTCATGCATGATTTCTAAACTTATCAGGCAAAAGTAGCAAAAATTACTCTGTTTCAATAAGACATTATCTACAATTCAAGGCAATAAATATGTATTGATTATGTAATAAACACGTAGTTTCTGATCTTGAAGAGCTGAGTGTGATCTTACCACTTAGTAAACATACTGAGTCTTATTTAGATTTCCCTTTTCATATGAGCAAATATTGTTTATTCTCACTTTAAGCCTCTAATTAGCTGTTTTTGTTTAAAACAATAAAACAGATTAGGTTAATCTGGTGGAATCCTCCTCCTTGTAATCTGCCAATAAGCAGTTGCTGGCAGGAGATCTTCTCAAGGTATTCTACACCTTTAATAGTCCTGTGGTCTGTGTCTTTCCATCTGCATCTTTCTCCCCACCCTTTTGCGGTACCTCCTCTGCTTTCCTGTCTGTCTATATTCAGATGTTTTGAAGTATTTTTGGCCAGTGGTTCCCAACCTGACACACATGAGGCAGCTAGAAGTAACTGGCACATCATTTTCTTTTCACAAGTTATCCATCAATAAAGTCTGCCTAAATCATGTGTATATTTGTAAATTCTTGGGCATAAATGTAGAAAAATTACATCTTCATTTAGAACTGCAATTAAAAATTATAAAATCTGCAGTTTCTAAAAAATGCAATTATCACCTTAATATGGGGGAAAGAAGGGATATCTATAAATGTTTTACACACAAAAAGGAAGGTTCTTACATAAGGTTAGAAACCAGTGCCTCCTTGCCTAGCATGTGTGAGGCCCTTGGGTTCAATCCCCAGCACTGCAAAAACAAAGAAACCCTGAACTTGTCCCGTGAACTCCCTGAGATCAGGTATAAGGACATCCTTTCTATGTCCAGTGATCAGCACAGTAAGCACAGCAAGCATTTATTTGTAATATACTCAACAAATGTAAGATGTCAGCACTTAACTAGGAGCTGAGCCTCTCCCCACCACCACACAGTGATGCCAAACTAGTTTATTCTACTCTATTCAAAGCAATCTGTTTTGAGGCATATTTAAAGGCTAATTATCAGGTGGTTGTAGATGAATGTGGGAGGTTCAGGGAAGGAATGAGTCTTTTTGATCTGGGTAATGGGGTGTCTGGGCCATTTGCCAAGGTAAGTGCAGGAGAAGGAGATGTGAATTTGTAAGACAAAGAGTAGAGTTCTTTTTAACCTTGTGGCTGAAGGGATCTGTGAGACATTCAAGTGAAAAGCAGTTTCAGTAACATGATGAAGCAGAAACCAGACCACAGTGAGCAGAAGAACAGAGGAAGGTGAAAAGAGCAGAACACCTAGCCTGGGCCCAAGGAGGCTAAAATCCTGAGACATTGCAGCTTTTAGAATTATAAGTTTTAATTTCTCTCATTTCTCCTCTGCTTTCTATTTCAAGTCCTCACTTTACTCAGGTAAATGCAATCCTTGTCTAGTTTCTGTGCTCTGGTGTCTCTATCTTCTTTCAAGTTGTCTCACTATGTATTGTCCATTCAAGTCACTTTTCTGATTAAAACTTTGAATACCTTAGACCCTGCAAAGTAATGTTCTAATTTCTCTTTCCTTCTATTCGTATCTATTTCCAGTTGCAGTAACACACTCATTTAACATGTGTGGAGATTAAAAATCTCCACTTCAGGGTGCTTTCCTCCATCTGCAGGATCCTCCTCAACCTTCAAGCCTGGCCCATGTTTCAGCCGCTCCAAGCAACCTTCCCATTTGAATGGATTCTCCCTCCTTCAAACCCCTGTGACACATTCTGTCTCTTATCCCAATGAAGAGATTATAAATTCCTTAAATGCAAAGATTATAAATCACTCTTTATTATCCCTTAAACTACTAGTCATAAGGTAGCTCTGAAGGAAACATTCAAATTTTTTTTTGTTTGAGGAGTATATGAGAATTTAACTATACCTCAGTAATTAATGATAGTGTTAATGAAAGAAATGTATTCTGAAAGTATAATAAAAACAGTCTGAAAGTTAGAAATTTTTAATGTTACTCAGAAAATTACTAAAAGGAAATATACATGGATTTGGATGGGAGGATGAGAGAAAAAAAACTCACCCTTTTAGTCTGTTTATCTTTCTGACTTAACCAACACTAAAAGAGAATTACAACTGTCCTGGTCCTCTAATGAGAACAAGAGGAGTTAGCAGAATAAACAAAACTTAGGTGTATACTGGTTTCTCTTTGCAATATTATTTTCCCTGCCAGATGGGCCATAAATTATTGCTTAAGACAATAATTCTGAACCAAAGCAGTAGTTAGCAATAAGTATAATGTTTGTATCCATTACACTTTTGAAAAGCTTTAATTACAATTTTATGACCCAAACCCACTTATTGGACTGAAGAATCCTTTCTTCAAGCACTTGCATCTTTCTTTTTCAGATAATGACCTACCTGACTTCCCTTTCTCACTTTCTCCCTATTTTCCTCCAGTCACACCCAATTTTGTTGCTAAGAAACAAAACAAATATTATCTCCTAGAAGTAAGTTTATAATAGATACCATATTAATACTCATTTATCAATTGAGGAGAGAAGAAAGGAAAAAAAAAACTTCTCTGTATCATGTCTTAGGTTCTTTCCATATGCTATTTCATTTATTTTAATGGCCTGACAAGACAGGTAAGACTATGCCCATTTATAAATGAAGAACAGAAACTCACATAACTTGCCTAAGGGCACACAGCTAAGAAGTGATATATCCAGGATGTACACTAAATTTGCCTAATTTCATAGTTAATGTTCTTTCCATTCACCTTATTTTATATCTTTATTTCATGCCCCTTCTTTTAAAATTCTCCCTACAAAGAATTCTACATATTAAAATTTTCTGTCACAAGGACTATTTTAGGTATGATCCAAAAAAATTTATAATAAATAGTTGAAATTAAACGGGTCTTTAAAATAACTGTTTCCTACAATTTTTCCCCAAAGGCCTATAGATTTGAAATACTTTTTTTTCCTTTATAAACATAAGACTTTTACATACTAAAAAATAACTGTACATTTTCAAGATGTAAAGCTAAAAGTATAAAATTTCCAAAATTCAAAATACATCTTGACTGACCCATATTTACCACATCTGCTTACTGTCAAACTGCCACAAACTATTCAAGAAAGATAACTTATGTTGGTCCTTCAAATCTATTTCAATTATCTTTATTCCTATTGAAGAAAAAGAAATATATAAGATAAACACTTTTTCATCTATAGACTTTTTGTTGACAATTACAATCTATTTTTTAGTGTTAGTGAGCACACAGTCCTTAAAGACATAAAACTTCTAAAATTCTTGAAGCCTTAGTTATACCTGATACATACAAAGAATCCTACTAAAGAATTAAGTGTTTGAATTAGGACTGTGGCTCAGTGGTAGTGTGCTTGCCCTAGTATTAAGAAAACAAACAAAAAAACAAAAAACAAAAAACACAGAACCACCACCAGAAAGGGAGAAAAAAGTCTTCAAACTTGAATATAAAAATAAATTAGAAAATACAGTCAACTGTCTTATAAACTTAGGAAAAAAAATAATATTCTGATTTAGAATGGGCAACCATATACACAAGTCAATAATCAAATGAATGTTTGCTCCTATCTAATAACTCAAACCTATTTAACCCTTTTCCCTTCATTGTAATATGTAGTGTCTTTTTAAGAACACAAAATAATTCATTGTAATTGTTACCATAGAATACTGATAGATGTGAATAAAAATAAAAAGTAATTTTTAACAGAAATGTTGGTGCCTACAAGTAGAAGATAAGTTATGGTTATGGTGCTACTTAGTCTGTTTTATAGATAATAAATACGAAATCTACTCACTAAGTCCTTTGCTATAGCAAAGAAAGTGAAGAAGCCACAGATTTTAAGCTACCTGACTTTGTTAGGCAAATCACATATACTCTCTAAACTATTATGTACTCATCTGAAAAATGGGTATGCTAACTCCTTCCTCAATGGATTAATACAAGGATTAAATGACATAAGTAAAAAGCCATGCACAAAACAGATATCCACATGCTTGTCCTCATCCCCTCTCCTAAGCAGCACTTTTAATTTCAATGATGTGGGTTTGCGGGGGAGGGAGTCAGACTCACTCCTTCTGAAAGGCAGCATCCTCCAACCTAAGAATTAAAAACCAAAAGCAACAAGCAAGCAAAACAAAGTAAAATCGAAATCACAGAACAGATATTAGACAAGCATGTAAAATACTAAAGAGAAAAAAATAACTTTAAAAGAATGAAGTACGACTTTAGTTATTAAAAAGAGAATCCAAATAAATGTCTTTTAATTCACCTGAACTGAAATATCCAAGAGAGTAAAAACTTCAGGATTATTTAAAAAACAAATCTAAAATCCTGCCTCTGTGCTATTATAGTGAAAGTAAAACGGAGTTGAACCCATAAAGCTAACAGTAGTAGGACATTAAGCAATCTGTTAAAATGAAACAAAAGATGGCTAATAGCTTCAGTCTGGTACAATGGCTACTTTTTCTTTTTTCTTGTTACTCAATGTGCTTATTAAATTATTCCAATCTGTCATTCATTAGCAGTAGTTATTGGATTTCTGACAATTCTTCTGTTGTTTGAAGGATGAGAATGAGGACGAAGAAAGTAAGTACATCAATATTTTTCAAAACTCAACCGTTCTAGATCTTTTATTTCCAGACATAACAAGTTTCAAACTAAATGAAGTCTGAAGAACAAAATAAAAACAAAACAAAAAAAGAACCAATAGATATACTATTATAAATAATGTAAAAAACATGGAAGATTTGAAAAGCTGTATGTATGTTCTCTGTGATTCCAACAAAATTAATATAAAAATATGAAATAAGGATAAGAGTACATGGTATTTTTTTGATGATGAAATGCCATTTGAGTATCTTATCTGACCTACCTTTCACCTTAAAGTCAGCAGAGTAGTGTACAAGTCACTGTGCTAACCTGGCATAGTTTAAGACAGCACCAACAAAAAAAGTCTCATTTCCTTATTCTCTCAGCCAAAATAAGCAAACTAAATTGGTTTGATCTAATACCAAGTTCTAGGGAATTTATCTATTTACAGTTGAAAAACCAGAACAAGAACCAGGATTTTTACTACAAAAAGGGAATTTAGAAATCATTCCTGTCCTCATTCTTTAGACAAAAAAATTAAGGCCAAGAAGCTGGTTTCCCCAAGTAATCAGTGAGTTAACAGCAAGTTTATCTGTTCTATGTACATAAACATAGAACATGTTTATTGAATAAACAAAAGTAGTTAAAAATCTTATCCACAGAAGCCAACTCTAGTATAGTTAATAGATATTAGACATCAAAGCTTTTGAATGTAATGTTCTTCTTTTATTAGTTGAAATAATATAATTTTTTAAATGATCTATTTTGACTTAAATCAAAAATTATACACAAAATGGATTTGGTATTTAAAAATAAGCACACTGCTATTTGACCAATTTCTCTGAGAAGGAAAATAATTTTAATAAATTTTTCATAGTCTAGTTTTAGTTCTCCTAGAATTAGTTTCAGTTGTAGGAGGAAAAAATTCCAATCCTTTTCAAGGATAGAATACAAATTAAAGTCTCCTATAGCTCTATATGCATTAGACACCCTATTTTAGGATATTAAGTTTGACACATTTGAAAACAAACAGTTTTTTTAAAAAAGTAATGGATATGTAATAAAAGTATTTAATAAAAGATTCATAAAACAAAATGGCTAGTAATTTTCATTGGGCTTTCTTTCTTAGGTTCTCTCCACCCTTATATTCTTGGGCCAAGGAGAAAAGAATTTGCTAATAGTGGTAATCATCAGGTGTCTCTTCCCCTTCCTCCTCTCCTTCCTTCCTCTCTTTCTTTCTTTCTTTATTCTGGATATTGAATTTAGGGATGTCCTGCCACTGTGCTACATTCCCTAGTTCCTTTTTCTTTCTTTCTTTTTTTTTTTTTTTTTTTTTTTTTTTTTTTTT
>NW_026000057.1:25719945-25731864 GCF_001458135.2 Marmota marmota marmota | reverse complement strand
TTTTTTTTTTTTTTTTTTTTTTTTTTTTTTTTTTTTTTTTTTTTTTTGAGACAGGGGCTTGCTAAGTTGCAGAGGCTGACCTCAAACTTATGATCCTCTTGCCTCAGCCTCCTGAGTAGCTTAGACTACAGGTATACACCACCACACCACACATCATCATGTGTTTCTACAGTGTTAGGTTTTTTGTGGTACTAGGATTGAACCTAGTGGCACTGGTACTTTATCACTGAGCTATATCCCTAGCCCCTTTCATTTTTTTATATCATGAGACAGAGTCTCATTAATTTTCGAGGGTTGGCTTTGAACTTGCAATTCTCCTGCCTCAGCAGTGCATTCCCTAATAAACTAGGGATGGGGGTTGGTCAGCTCTTTCCTCTAGCTTCCATTTCTAATAATGAAGTCAATTTTCTCCTAAATCTTGCTCTAGCTCTGGCCAAGCAGTTGTAACCTTCCAAAGCCTTCTAACAATTTTTTCATAGGCCCAAGAAAACTTACATTGGAACCTTGCAGTGACTGACAAATTCTATTCCACTTCTGCCCCTTTCATACTACCTCTCTGACCTCACCTCTTACTAGTCTGTATCCACTCACTCTGCACCAAAGGACCACTGCACTGGCTTATCTCTCTGTTTGGCACTGTCAGGCCCCAGACAGCCAACAACCTCACTGGGGCTTTCTTCACCACTCCATTTCAAATTGCAATTCTCTACCTCTGCACTCCCTGTCTCCCTTACGTGCTTTATGTTCCCAGTAATGCACACCACATTATATACAACACATTCTCCTTTGCTGTTTATTGCCTGTCTGCCCACTAAAATGTCAGTATTATGAGGGCAGGGATTTTTGTCTGTTTTGTTCAGTCTTATGTTCCCAGCATCTATAATAGTACCTGGAACATACTGAAAGTTCAATAAATATTTGTGAAATAAACAATTCCATGTTTGGCAAATAATGCTGGTTATGTATCAAATAATTATTCATTAGATATCAAAAACACAAAACTATCCAAGATGTTGCTAAATAAAAATGAGCAAAAAAACATGGTCTTTGCTTTCAAGGAGCCTATTTGGAGAAATAAGATTAAGTAAGTTAATTACTTAATAATATAGATAGCACTGGATATAACTATTAACCAATTATGTTTATTTGTACATGACTCTAAGAATGGATCTTGTTATTTCTGATTATACTTATTGTATAATTAAATGTTGAAATGAATGGCATAAACTCTTTCATGTAAGTTCTGAGAGGTAAAACATGAATGAGTTGCAGCAGTAGGAACGATAGGCAGAAGACAAGGGTTGATATAGGTTTTGTGGATATAAAGGCACACAAGGGCAGTGAACAGGTGGTAGGCATTGCAGATGAAGCAAATTTCACAAAGGGCCATAGGGGCATGTGAGAGATGCTGAGAAACTTATTCTAAATGGAATGGAGGATATTTGACAAGGATTAGTGGTGACATGGAGAGAGCAACTTGAGTGGGATAAGGTTACAGAGAACACAATTTTTTTGTGTATTGTACTAGGATTGAACCCGGTGGCATGGGTACCTCATCACTGACCTACATCCCCAGCTCCTTTCATTTTTTAAACCATGAGACAGGGTGTCATGAAGTTGCCAAGGTTGGCCTTGGACTTGCAATTCTCCTGCCTCAGCCTCCTACATTTCTAGAAAAAAATAGACATGCACTCAGTATCCAAGCAGAGAACATCATCTTCTAAGCACAGCATTTAGGTCTGGATAGAGCTCATAGTGTACACTCTTGCACCCAGCCTGGATCCTCAGGAACCTTTCTGTGGATGTGGTATACTCATGCCCCCGGTGATCCTTGCTTTGTTGCTAAAGGTCCACACCAGAAACTTTTTGTAGAAGCAACAGAAACCCCCTCCTACTGCAGTGTAGGCTGGCTTGCGGGTACTTGCTCTCGCTCTCGCTCTTGCAGGACAGCTGGTAGCCAAGAACTAACAAATGCAAGGGAGGGGTAAATAACCCAGTTCCTTTGCTTCAAGGCAAGGAAAACTCTATGGTACAGTTTTGTTCCCAAGTTTCCTGATGGATAAAATGAGGAAATTTGATTTCTCAAATGAGAAATCACATCTTTGTTCATCTCAGTTTCTCCTGCTCCTCAATCCTTCTTTACTCGCTCACTATGAACAACAAGCAACATCTGAAAGGAGATGCTTAATGTATCACTTGCAGAGCAACCCCCATCTCAGGTTCTGCCTCTAGGGAAACCAAAGTCAGACAAGTCTGTCATGGAGATACTACATATTCATGAGGAAAACTATATTTATAAAGAAAAGAACTGCACAGAGAAAAGTACTGTTGTAGGGGAATTCAGAGCAGTCTGATTGGCGAGAGGTGGGATAAAAGAGTAACTGGAGGCCAGATAAGATGCTGCTCAAATTCAGAAATATTGGCTATAACAAACAGAAAGAACTTAAGAAAAATATGGCCTTGCTATAAAAAAGAATCAAATATAACTCTTTAAAGTTGTATTTCTTCCTTACAAAGCAAAACTTTCTTCAGTTAACATTGTCAGTGATATACCATGAATTTTGCTAAATACAGACAACATTGAAAAAGGCTGATATTATTTTACATGAAATGTTCAAAAACATGAAGAGAATTACAATGAGAAGAGGACTCTAAAATTCTCCCTATTTTAGGTCTCTGACTATCTATATTTAGGAAAATGAAGATAAGATTATGTAGAATTACCAAATGTTGGTAACAAGTTGGTTTTGTAAGTTGATTTGTTAGATTTTATACTTCAGCAGCTTAAAAGAATCTTTATTAGAGTCAGTAGCAGACTGCTTAAGTTGGAAATGCATAAAAACAGAGTAACATCTGGTTTTCATCTATTCTTATGAGGCCCAAAGTGTTTTCAATAGAAAATAAGATACTAGGTCCTGGTTATAAAATAAGAAGCACAATGTGAAAACAAGCAGGCTAGTATGAAAAAAAAAAAAAAAATGACACATAGCCCAGAAAAAAAGAGCTTAAACAATTATATACACATGTGATTTTAGAATGTGAGAAACAGACCATAATCATTTGTATTTGTTTTATTTTTGAGATATCTCAGATAAGTTAAGTTTCTTACATTCTTGGTTCCCTTTCAAGATTCATACATGGTACAAATGCCTATAAATAAAAAATGAACACTTCATTTAATTAGTAACAACTTTTATATTACATGTCTCAATATATAGAACAGAAGGATAATATTGAAACAATTGTTTTTGCAATAGAGTACTTTTCTCATTGATTATTTTTTATTATTAAAATGCATAGCTGATATTCATCAAAATGTAAAATACATATAAACATCAATTCAGCAATCCTACTGGAAGGAATTTCTTCCATAAAAACAAAAACACACACAAAAAAAGGACCCCAAAGAGAGAACTAGTTAGAAAGTCATAATACATTGAAGTAGATCTAAGTCAAAATTAAAATGTAAAAAAAAATTTTTATTCAACTAACTTAGTACTCATCCAGACAAGCAAATATATTTTACTCCATATAAATCCTTTAAATAGTAATCCTAGGACACCTAGGATAGCAGTGGCAAAGAACAGAGAAGCATTTCCAAAGTGCATTCCACAAAACTCTAGTCCCACAAGAGGCTCCAAGAAAAAAGATTCCATAACCAAAGATAATGGTTTATTGTGAACCTTTTTAAAGGTTCACAATAAACATGGTAATTTATGGAAGACTGTGAGATGTTTGGGGAGGGTCTTGACGGTGTTTTCCAATTTTGACAGAATACAGTGCACTTTCCATTATCATCAAACACAAGACTTGTTTAAAACCCTCCTTAACTATGACCAAGCTTCCTTTCTTATACACCTAAGATTCTGAGCTATCACTCAATCACCCTCTCTCCCTCCATTCCCTTACTCGCTTCCTTTAAACTAAGCCCAGGACACTTCAATAATTCTAACTTTATAATTCATTAGCATCAAGTAGAATGTAAATGTAATTCTTGGTGCTTACCTTCAGAAATTCTGATTCAACACAGGAATCAGTATTTTTAACATACACTACAGGTGATTTCAATGCAGGCCTAATGTTGGGATGTTCTAATACCTAATATAAAGATGACTATTTTATAAGTGAGTTCAAAATAATGTAAAAAATAATAAATTTTTAAAATCCAGCCTTCAAACAAGTATATAAAAATTATTTGTGGCCAGGTAAGGTGTTACACACCTGAAATCCAGCAACTCAGAAGGCTGAGGCAGGAGGATCACAAGTTTGAGGTCACACTCAGCAACTTAGCAAGGCCCTCAGGAACTTAGTGAGACCTATCTCAAAATAAAAAATTAAAAGCAGGGGGGAAATGCTGGGGAGTGATATTGGCCAAATTATATTGTGTATTGTGTATGTGTACAAAAATGTAGCAATACCCTGATATCAGCATGTACAATTATAATGCACCAATAAAAAATGTGGGGAAAAATTAAATTAAATTTCAAAAAATAAATTAAAAAATTGAAAGGGGTGGGATGTATTTCAGTGATACAGCATCTCTGGGTTCAATTCTTAGTACAAAAAAAAATGTATTCAGGAAGAAAAACATGGGAAAATGATAAACTAAGAAAAGTTTCACACTTCTCAGAGGGGGACATACAATCAATCAACAAGTACATGAAAAAATGCTCACCATCTCTAGCAGTCAGAGAAATGCAAATCAAAACAACCCTAAGATACCATCTCACTCCAGTAAGATTGGCAGCCATTATGAAGTCAAACAACAAGTGCTGGCAAGGATGTGGGGAAAAGGGTACACTTGTACATTGCTGGTGGGACTGCAAATTGGTGCAGCCAATTTGGAAAGCAGTATGGAGATTTCTTGGAAAGCTGGGAATGGAGCCACCATTTGACCCAGCTATTCCCCTTCTCGGTCTATTCCCTAAAGACCTAAAAAGAGCATGCTACAGGGACACTGCTACATCGATGTTCATAGCAGCACAATTCACAATAGCAAGACTGTGGAACCAACCTAGATGCCCTTCAATAGACGAATGGATAAAAAAAATGTGGCATTTATACACAATGGAGTATTACTCTGCATTAAAAAATGACAAAATCATAGAATTTACAGGGAAATGGATGGCATTAGAGCAGATTATGCTAAGTGAAGCTAGCCAATCCCTAAAAAACAAATGCCAAATGTCTTCTTTGATATAAGGAGAGTAACTAAGAACAGAGTAGGGACGAAGAGCATGAGAAGAAGATTAACATTAAACAGGGATGAGAGGTGGGAGGGAAAGGGAGAGAGAAGGGAAATTGCATGGAAATGGAAGGAGACCCTCAGGGTTATACAAAAGTAGATACAAGAGGAAGTGAGGGGAAAGGGAAAAATAATACAAGGGGGAGAAATGAATGACAGTAGAGGGGGTAGAGAGAGAAGAGGGGAGGGGAGGGGAGGGGAGGGGGGATAGTAGAGGATAGGAAAGGCAGCAGAATACAACAGACACTAGTATGGCAATATGTAAATCAATGGATGTGTAACTGATGTGATTCTGCAATTTGTATACGGGGTAAAAATGGGAGTTCATAACCCACTTGAATCAAAGTGTGAAATATGATATACCAAGAACTATGTAATGTTTTGAACAACCAACAATAAAAAATAAAAAAAAAGAAAAGAAAAGTTGCACTGTAAGAGAATACCCCATAAGGGGCTAGGGTGGTGGCTCAGTGGTAGAGCGCCTGCCTAGCATGTGCGAGGCCCTGAGTTCCATTCTCAGCACCACATATAAATAAATAAAATAAAATAAAAGTCCACTGACAACTAAAAAATTTTTAAATTTTAAAATATTTTAAATTAAATAGGAATACACTCTAATATACTGTTCAGAATATTAAGGTAAAGAATTTTTTCCCCTACATTAAGAATTCTTGGCCCTTATAAGAAATTTCAGGAATACTTAAATTCTCTGAAACTATAAACTGTACACACAATTTTTATGAATATGCAAATACATGCCTTTGTGTGGAGAAATAATCCAGAGCTTTCAGCAATTCTCATACTGCTCAATTATCCAACTGAATAGTTACTACATTTTTTATTTATCTACCTGAAACAATGATAATAGAAACTGCTTCTTAGTTAATGGCATGAATCATACATACACACACACAGAGAGAAAGAGAGAGAGAAACACACACACACAAATTCTTGAGTATCATTTTCTCTCTCAGAGCCAAACTTAAAACAATTTACCTTTGCAGAGTCATATTCAAAGAGCCGGTACAACCTTTAATCTTGTTCTGGGCCTCGAGATGAGTCATTCCATGGGCGCTTATTCCATCAATGCTGAGGACCACATCGCCTATTCTTACATTGGCCTGGAAGGCCTTGCCGCCATCTTTTAGCTGTAATAAACAGATTTCATTAGGAGCATCAATCTTAAAAAAACAAATAACAGTAAAGGCAGATTAAAAATCATATTTTTCTTATATCAAACATATGTTAATATACTTTTAAAATAACACAAAAAATTATACTGCTTATCAGGTAAAAGCCCAATGATTTTTACATATTTCTTAAATTCTTACTCTGTAAAAAAGTGAAATAATTTTCTGAGAAAGGTTCCTGATAATTTCTCTATTTCTTTATTATGCAACAGTAATAGGCGATTTTTATGAATGAGGAAGAGAAGTAGTCAAGGAAACTTCACATTTTAGCAGAAGAGTAATCTAAATGGACTTTTTATACTCTTTTAGAACTAATTTTTAAAAACTCTTTAAACAGCTGTATTTTTGTTTGAGCACAGAGAGTAACACAGAGGGAGGATCTATTGAACAGTCCTTCCTGTTGAGTCCAGTTCATATCCAGTGTTTGGGGACTGAATTCTTTTAGATCACAGGCCCAAATATCTTTTATACTGGGTGTGCTTCCTGCTCCAGGCTTTCAGCAGAAGTGGGAGGAAACTCATATCTGAGACTTTCAGACTTCTTTGTGTTTCACAGTTCTAAATCCCCCATCTTTTTTCTATGTATTTACATCATTTAGCTTGAGCTCCTTTCAAACTTCATGTGTATATATTTCATTGCTCCAAATCAGCAAGTATAAATAAAAGGGAAAATGATGTGGTTTTCATAGATACCTAGAAATATGAAAAAATACAGATCAAAAGAAACTATTCTAATTCAAATGACAAACTCTGTATTCAATAAGTATAAACAGATTACACTGAATCTAGAAGATACGTGAGATGAGGCCCAGGAAAGGAAGTAACCAGTATCCCTCTAGTACTTGAAACTAAAGTTTCTGTTTGGGATGATGAAAGTGTTCTAGAAATAAATAGTGATGATGACTGCAGAACACTATGATAAATTCAATTAATGCAACTAAACTGTACACTTAAAAATGATTAAAGGAGTTAACATTTATGATATATTATATATGTGTGTGTATAAGTTCTAAAAAGAACCTCTAATAATTTTAAGAAACACAGCAAAATTCTTTTAATTTTTTTTTTAGTTGTAGATGAACACAATACCTTTGTTTCATTTATTCTTACGTGGTGCTGAGGATTGAACCCAGTGCCTCACACATGCTAGGCAAGCACTCTACCACTCAGCCACAACCCCAGCCCCAGCCCCGGCAAAATTATTTTCTAATTAAAATAGTAAAATTACTTTCTAATAAAAACAACACAAAACAAACCAACCCTCAGTTCACTGAACAAGAACTAGGTGCTGAAAATTAATTTAATAATTTCATAATCTGGAGGCAAAGCAATAAATAAAACACACATAATGCTCAGGTAGGTTTTGCTACCCTTAGCTGTCTAATTCTTCTCTTAAAAACAATGATCAAGCTGGGTGCATTGGTGCATGTCTGTAATCCCAGCAATTCCAAAGGCTGAGGCAGGAGCACTGCAAGTTTAAGACCAGCCTCAGCAACTCAGCAAGACCCTTGGTAACTTAGACCCTGTCTCAAAATAAAAAATAAAAAGTACTAAGGATGTAGCTCAGTGATAAAACATCCCTGGGTTCAAACTGCCCTCTTACCATAAATAAATAGATCATCATCATCATTAAGGCAGAGCAATCCAAGTACACAAGAACAAGCATTTAGATCTAAAAATCAAGAAAATAGTATTGATTGCTAGACCCATGGAGACAAGTACCAGGACTGTGTTTCTTCTGCACATTACAGACCTTCACAAAATATATGAATTTTACTAGATGACTTATATGATTTTACTATATTAAATAATAAGTGGAGTGTTATAATTAGTATTTTATTATTTTAAATATTCAAATATTTGACTTGATACAAAAGACTACCTTTCTCTACTGCAAAGAATTAAATTGTTTAAATTGTGAATATATTTTTAAGGAAAACAAGTCCTAAAAAGTCAGCTATGGCTATCATTTTCCACGTGACTGCAGGAAAGCCATTTCACATACATTATAGACTGTTATAATGATTTCATGAGATAATAGCTCAATAAATGTTGACTATTATCATTACCTCAACATCAGATTACTATTCTGAGAAATATGGGAGCTGTCCTAGATGATCTCAAAGGCCTTTGAAGGTTCCTGCCTTCTTTAGAAGTCTCTGTGTGAGCTAATTCTAAAATTAAGAGTCAAGTCTGAAAGAGTTCGTTGGTGAGACAAAGCAACATCTATTCCATACTAAAATGATGAAATAAATTAAAATCTGGAGTCCTGATAAGAGGAAAAGTAAAACATCATAATTCATCTTAGATTTTATAATTTATCTTAGATTTATGAGTCAGAAGGGCAAGTGCACACATATGACCCCCCCACACCACACACACACACCAGAAACAACTACAACCTCCCTATCATCTCACCTCATCACATGAAAAAGTCTTAAAATAGAAACACTAAAGCCTATAGGCATTTGCTCTAAATGTACCAAACAGAAACATTTTAAATATTCCCAGTCTGGGGGTAACAAAAAGGTAACAAACAATGTAGGAAGAAAATAATTGTAATCCCAGCAGCTAGGGATACTGAGGCAGGAGGATGTTGAGTTCAAAGCCAGCCTCAGCAATGGTGAGGCAATAAGCAACTCAGTGAGACCCTGTCTCTAAATAAAACACAAAAAATAGGCTAGGCGTGTGGCTCAGTGGTTAAGTGCCCCTAAGTTCAATTCTTGGTATCCCCCCCTTCAAAAAAAGAAAATAATCACATCAAAGACAATGCCATAACCAAACTTTTTAACCTCTTTTGCTCCAGTAGTCTACTACTGAGATTCTATCATCTCATGTTAAAGACTAACTTCTCAGAATTATCTATTTTTCTAGGACTATTTTTTTTCTGTGACCCTTATTTTCAGACCATGGAGCACAGAAAGCCTATATAGCTCTAACTCTTTCTTGGGTCCCATATCTAGCAAAAGTAGTAAATTTTGTTTAGCCTTCCATTCCTCTTTTCTGGTCCTACCCTGATTTTTCCTATTACCTACTTGCTTACCATCAGAGTTTTCTTTTTCTTCTTCCTATTTTTCCCCCTGAACTTAGGATTGAACCCAGGGGCACTCTAACACTGACCTATAGCCCTAGCCCTTTTTTTTTTTTTATTTTGAGATAGGGTCTACATTAGGTTGCACAGACTGGCTCGGAACTTGTGATCCTCCTGACTCAGCTTTCTAAGTAGCTGGGAGTGCAGGGGTGTACCACCACACCTGGCATCATGAGAGTTTTCTAAAGACCTTCTCTAACTTCAAACTTTACAAATTCCTCTTCCTTTCCTCTATCTTCACATTTCCAAAATGGTGGCTGATAAAGTTTAGATATGGTTTGAGTATGTCTGCCAAGGGTTCATGTATTGATATCTAGTCCCAACTGTGAGGCGTTAATTGGGTAGAAAATGAACTCAACTATGGTGTCTGGAGGTAGGGCCTCTAGGAGGTGATTACAATTAGATAAGGTCCTGCATCATCTTGGGACTCTGCAGCAAGAAGGCCATCACCAGGTATGGACCCTCAACCTTGGATCTCCAGAATGTGAACCAAAATAGACCTTTTTATAATTCACCTGAATTTGCTGAATTGTGTTATTGGCCTGATACAATGGCCCCACTACCAAAAAGACTAGAAAGTTCTATTCATGTCAATGCCCTATTTATAAAATGGGGGTAGAAAAATTTCAAATGCCTTCTGCTTCATACCATATAGAATAAAACCAAAGTCTGAAATACAAGCCATCTATAATCTTTTATCAATCTGTTTCTAATTTCAAAATAAGCTCCATTAAGTTCAGTGATCTTGGGGCTGGGGTTGCAGTGCAGTGATAGAGCACCTGCCTAGCATGTGTGAGGTACTATGTGTGAGGTACATGTGTGGGTTCAATTCTTAGCACTGCATATAAATAAAATAAAATAAAATAAAATAAAGGTTCATTGACAACTAAAAAAAGGGGAGGGGGTCAGTGATTGTGCTCCTAGTTTGCTCTTCTTAAAGAGCCTTGAATATTGTATTGAATTGTATTATACTGAATTTTTTAGAAAAATATTTTATTAGATCTTATTAAGTAAGAAAAAAAAATCAGCTGGGTATAGTTGTGTATGGCTATAGGCCCAGCTCACCTACTCAGGAAGCAGCGGCAAGAGGGTCACCTGAGCCCAGGAGGTTAAGGCCAGTCTGGGCAAATAGTGAACCTCACCCCTTTAAAAAAAAAAAAAAATCAATAAGGAAACCCATCAGTTTAATACACTAAATTCTAGTAGAAATGCTCTTAAATTCATTGGACAAGGAGAAAAAATAGGCTCTGATCTGAAAATCAGAATCTTAAATCAGGTAGAAATGATCTAAGAATGGTCAAAAGTCAAACCTTATTTTGTTACATAGAACAAAGTAAATCTATTTTGGACAGTTGATAACGTGTGGTTTCTAGGACTTCTAAAGAGGTGCCACAATTTCCCTTGGTAACTTTATCTAACAAAGATAAGGAAGAGTATAATTCAAACAATTAGTGGAAATGGAAACAAACGCCCACTGACATCTGAACAATCTTTTACAGATTTAACTGCCACATAAACTTTTTGTTTACAGTTCTTTGAGTATAGTAATATTAACCATCTTGGTTTTCAATACTAAGAAGTCTTTTCTTATGTCTAACCATCTTCATTAGTCTCTAGCAAGGATTCCTACTCACCTGAATTAAATTTAAGGGCATGAAGAGCCTGAACTATGCAGTGGGAAATGCCTGATGCATAGAAATAAATTCAGGACTTGTGAAAGGGGAGCACACAGCTCACTGAACACTCCCCATAAGCTTCATTTATTCCCAGAACAACTTCCTCAAGCTGTTCACTCATCAGAAAGACAAATGTTTCTTTTCTCTTAATTAGGTAGTATGCAGCATTATTATGAATTGTGAGCAGCCAAGGAAAGACTCTAAGGTCACTTATTGTTTACATAGTTCATCTTTTACTGATCTTGCAAGTCTGAATAACTTATGTCAGTCTGAAGCAGTACTAACTTTCTGTCAGCAGTATATCTTGTACATGTTATATGGTAGACATAAGTGTGTGGATTTTGTAAATGCACAACGTGTAGGAAGGAAGCAGTCTTAGGAGGCTCCTGGGTCAAGATTAGTATAAATCAAACTAACCACAAGAAATGCTTCTCCTTTGATCTTTAAATGCATTTTTCAGTACTGCTGTCCAATTTTCCATGGACTTAATTGTAGCTGTATACTTCTTTAAAAAGCATTACCTTTCTTTGCCTGAGGTTGCGAGTCCCACACAGAGTTTATAGAATATTTCCCTCCTTCTCTCTCTGCCCACTTTCCTCTGTACCTTTCTCACTTCAGCCCCCGTCATCTGAAATTCTCCAATATTCACCCCATGCCATGTGCACATAATTCTAGGCCCTCTTCACCTCTGGTCTTGGTTTTTTTTTTTTTTTTTTTC
>NW_026000057.1:25712722-25718887 GCF_001458135.2 Marmota marmota marmota | reverse complement strand
TTTTTTTTTTTTTTTTTGGGGGGGGAGGGTGGAGATGGGGCGCAGGGGACAGACAGTGGAGAGTTTTGGCAGTGCTGGGGATGTAACTCGGATAGGCAAGCATTTCAAAACCGAGCTAAATCCCCAGCCCCATGTCTCTGGTCTTAGTCCCAACACATTGTTCCCTATTTCTAATACTCTGGAAAACTCTTGCCCAGGAACCTGTCTGTCTCCTGCACCATGGTCTGTGCTGTTACACTAAGACATGCGCCCTTGGTGGAGATGGCAGCCTTGTACTGGTTATGTGATGGTACATAAAAACTATACATAGTGTCTGAATTACTTTGACTCTCTTTGGGCCCCTAAATGGTTCCCTTTATTTGCTATCTCAATATCAAATCTTAAATTGCTCTTCCAATATCAAATATTGATCAACAGCACTCATGAACATTGCTTTCTTTCCTCCTATCTAAGCTTGTGAAGGGTTCCATGAACATTCAAACTGTTATTCATTCTCGCTGTTCAAACTGTAGCCCTGGAAAAGACTACCTTGATCACCATGGAGATTATTCTCTGTAGATCACAGGTGTGCTAGGACTTCCAGTTATGTTTATGGAAAATAACTTTAAAAAAAATTCTGGTCTCTCTGAAGTTGCAAGCAAACATGGTGCACAAGCTGCAACTACCTTTAAGTTCGGTTCTGTGCACTCATGCTGAAAAGACAGTAATACAAGACAAATGTATACTCTTTGAGAAAATGATATCTTTATTGAGCCTCCCCATCAACTTAGAAAAGAATCTAATATCAATCACAGTAAAACTCCCCTCTGGGGATAGCTGCATTTCAACCCTTTTATCTATAATTATGGATTACAAGTTTTCTCTTTAAAAGGAAGTCAGTCTTCAGTAAGCAGGGCAAAGGAGTTGGGGGAGTAGGAAACAATGCCAGGGAAAAAAGTACCAGTGCCTTCACCTTCGCTCACCTTATTTTCACAGAACTATCCAAGGGTAAATTTTCTTTAGTCATTTTAGGAGAGTAGCTCCCCTCACATATCTTTTACTGCCTGGGGAAAGAAACAATTTGGAAAAAGTAACTAGTACTATTCACTGAGCACCAACAATAAGTCAAGGACTAGGGGCAGTGAGGAGGAGTGGGGAAGGTTCCATCATTTATCACAACTATGAGGTTATTTTAGTGTTTTACAGGGAGCCGGAAATGGAGCTTCAAACTGGTTAAATGACTTGCTACATTAGTCAGCATAGACTTTGAAGTCAGGAAAAAATGAGTTCATATTCATGTTGTGAAATTTGCCCGTTTTATGTCCTAAAGTTCCTTGACCTCTCTAAGCTTCAGATATCTCTCTGAAAATGCAGACTACAATTCAATATGCCTCATATAGCTGCTGAGCTGATTAAATACAACACATAGCACATACCACAAAATGCACAGCAAAGGTTCACTACTATTTGTTTATTATTAAGCCACAAATTCATAAGGACTAGAAGCCCACTTTGACGACTTATAGGGCAAAGAAGACAGCTTTTTATATAGAGCAATCAGAACTGCTTCGGGCTTTCCCCTTCCATTCTTATAGGATAGCCAAACATCCCCTCCTTCACTCTCCCTCTTCCTTTTGCTCTCTAAGCTTAAACTTCCCCCTCATCTAACAATAGACATAAGCCTGCCACAGATTCCGAGCCTTAACTCACAGCATCAGTGTTCACCACAATCCAAGTATGGGTTTTCCAAATTCCATTCCCACGGAATGGTGACCTTATGTTGCTACTTCCCAGAATTGGGTGTTGCCACTGTACCAAGTGGCCAAATGATAAGAATCAGTAAGTGGATCTTGTTGAAGAAACCTTGAGTTGGAGGTCAGGGAAAGCTGGGAAGAAAAGAAAACTTAAAGACACACAGGAGAACAAAGGAGAGTATTAGTATGGAAGGTAGAATCAAGACCAGAGGGAAGAAAGGAGCATGAGATAGCCCAGGTGTTAAAAGGTCAAATCTAGGCCTTGTCACAGGACGTCCATCCATAAACACACGTGCAAAATAATATTTAACAGAACAGAATATAGGTCACTAATAATAGAAAAGATTTTACATTTTTATTTGTATTGAAAAAATATCATACATGGCTATAATTAGCAAGTCAAATTTAGAGCCATTTTTCCATAGTAGGCTCATCTCTGTGTTAAATGAGGGGAAAGTTCAGGCTTACAGAATCAGAAGAAGAGGATGGTACTTATGTGTATCATTAATTTTTGTTATTAATTTACTATTCTCAAATAAAATTTATAATAATTTCTCAAAATGTTTATTAGCCTCCATACAAATATGTGATTCCAGCAGCATTTCTTCTTGAAACTTTTAAAATATTCCCGATTCACCAACCTTTCCCCATAGTTACTACCTCCTGGCAACATCTCCATCACAGAAACAAATCAATGGAGCTTTTCACTTTAAAAAATAATGACCCATTACAGCAGATGCCATTTTTAATAAGTCTAACCCCTAAAATCCCTCTTTTAAATGATCGTCTAGCACAGATGCTATATTGCCCTCGGCTTTTCCATAACAAATATTTAGCAACTTCAGTGGCTCCAACAATGTCTTAGAATAAATAATAAATAAAATTTATTCTTCCTAATTATAGGAAATGTTCAATATACACACAGAAACCTCTATTTGCCTTGCCTTAGAAATAAGCTAGAGAAGATATATAATAAATAAGAAGAGAAAGTAGGTAACAGCAAGAGAAATAATTTGTTGAAAAATAGGTAGGCTCAAGTCCATTTCAGAGAAATCAGTTCTAAAATAGACATAATTGTCAGATGTTTACTAAAGAAAGCAATTTATACTAGTTCAAAAGAAATTCACTTTGGTAATTATCCTTTAAGGTACTATGGGTAACAAGTAGGAGACATGTACCTATATTATAAGCTATTATCAAAATACAAGTTTTCAACTTCTGCATATTTTCAACAAATATGGAATGCTTGGAAACACATGACCCCAACACTGTGGGTATGGCAGGAATGCCATCAGACTTAGTGAATGTAAAAAAGGAACAATAAATATGATAGCTACAGAAAGAAACACTAACAGAAATTTCCCATGTCAAAAAACCATGGGAACCAAACCATGGGAAAACAAAAGCTATTGTTTTTATAACAGTGCTGTTACAAACTTTGGAGAAATTTGCTTAAAAAAATTATATCAATCTGATAAACAATTTTCTTGAGGTAGAGAAAGCACTAAGAAAAATATAATTTTTTAAAAAATCTAATGAGTGAGCAATCTTTAATTTTGCTTAACAATCTGTTTTCCAGTACTATTTTTAGAATAAAAAATTTGAATTCAGACTCATGAGCCTGTGGTTGAAGAGATTCTAGGTATCAGTCTCCCAGGGTATCAAAGAATGACTTGTGGCATCAACATCACCCAAAAACCAATAAGAAAGTATAAGTATTATGTCTGTAGGAGAACTTATACAGAACTTGTTTTCCTGCAAAATGATAGGTGCTACTCTATCACCACCAAATATCACAAATAAATAAAATCCCAGAGGTTTTTACTAAAAAGAAAATTCATAAAGCTGCTTTAAAAATGTATACTTTACATATACATATGTATCATTAAAGCTTTCTCAAATCCAAATTTGTTTACTCTCACACCAAGGCTTATTAATCTACCCTACAGTATTACGTGAGCATTTAATGTCATTCTTGAACTATTTAATGTCTTGCAACTATTTATCATTATATAGTTTTGGCAATTCAAACACTCTACAAATGCTACTAAAATACATTTAAAATGCCAATCTTATTTGAACGTTGCTATGGATATGGTTTGTTCCCCAAAGATTCATGTACCGAAACTTACTACTCAGTGTAGCAATGTTAGGAAGTTGTGAAACCTTTTAGAGCTGGAGCTGTGTGGGAAGTTATTAGGTCTTTGGATACGCTACCCTTGGAAGGAATTAATGTAGTTATTGTAAGATATCAGTTAATTTCCACAAGAGTAGATTGTTATAAAAGAGCAAAACTGGCTTGCCTACACTTGCTGGCTTCCTCCCTTACCTCATGACCTCTCTTTTTCATATATACTCACACCTTTATGCTATTAGCCATATGAGGATCTAGCCAATAGCACAGAGGCTGATCCAAAGGGGTCACCCAATTTAAAATTTTTAGCCTCCAAAACTTGAGCCATTCAACCTTTTTCTTTATAAAATACCCAGCCTCAAGTATTATCTTATCACAACAACAAAAAAAAGACTACTATAGATGTCTAATAAAACATACTTCGTTAAAATTTGTATTTACTCTGGATTTAATTTTCTGTGAATTTATTTCTCTGTGAAATAAATGATTTAGCTGTTTTATGTTAGAATAGTAGGAAGACAAGCAATCACTGAGTCTCTCGGTGAGTAAATGTATAAAATTCTGACTCATGTGAACACTTTAACTGTGGACTCTTTATTTTCTGGTTTATGAGTCAAAGTGTAATCAAACTTTTACCCAAAAGTTAGAGAACATACCTTATATGGTGGTGATGAGGAAAATACCTCAAAGTATGTGTCATTATGCCTTACAAAACCAAACAGAAGAAGGTGATTAAGCCTCTTTTCTTTCATAGCCACTGAACTATCTAGTTCAAACACAGGGTTTCTGCTAATATTGTTTTAGGAGACTGTATTTCCCATCATTTATAAAAATACCATCTAATTCTACTCTACCAAGTCCTAATAAAATACAAATATGTTTTCTTAAACTGTGATTCACTATTGAGATGCTACTTAACATTTTCATTTTGTAGCTAATCCATGTGTCTATACTCTAAGATTAAATATGTTAATTTGTGGATATTATTCTACCAAAAATGTAAAAAGTATGATGGTTTGTAAAAAGACAACATCCACAAACATCTCAAAATCAAATAAATTTGTTACATATAGATAATTCAAGCATTTCTATATAGTTCACTCTATGGACTAGTAAGTCCATAGTAAGGGAAATGGTAATAATAATAAAATAAGTCACAGGAAACTATAAAGGTTAAAAGCAACTGAGTCTGGGCTGGGGTTTTAGCTCAGTGATAGAGCACTTGCCTCGCATGTGTGAGGCACTGGGTTCGAAACTCAGCACCACATGAAATATATATTAAAATATATGTTAAAAATACATATTTTTAACCCCATTAGGATCTGTTCAAACATGAGATGAATCCTCTGAATTTGTATGCAAATTGTATGTAAACACGCATGTATTTTCTATTGAGTGGGATTATAACTTTCCTCAAGCTCTCAAAAGCAGCTTTGATGAAAAAAAATTTAAGAACTTATGATTTAATGAAACCGTAGAACAGAATTTTTCAAAGTATGGTTCCTAACCACATGTACCAGCATACTTCTACAAGAGAGGGGAAAATCCAGGTCCTTCACAACCCACAAACCAAAGATGTTGCAAAACAAAAGCTCCATTAGTATCCAGAAAACTTATGAACTCTCAAAGTAGAATGAATATTTTTAAGGTAGTGCAAAATCGTGATTTCACAGGCTAATTGCAAATAAGCATAGCTTAAAAAAAGAAAACACAGAAATTTGTGTTTTGAAAAACTATAACCTTCACAGCAGAAACAAACAGTTAGGAAGGGCCATTCCAATAAGGCACTACCCCAATTCTGAAAAGAGATATAAGAATAAGCATGGCCCTTTCCCTCAAATACTGTTTTACACTACTTACACTTTTCATGTGTGTGAAAAGCAACATGCACATGTTTCATAAGTTAAGGCTCCCCAAACTGTCTGTGTTGAAAGACCAGCTTTCCCTTCAATTTCTCATCTGGCAATTCTTCTGTAAACTTTAATGAATTATTAGGAAAATTAAATTTACATCACCCATATAAAATATCTGCTCCCAAAATTCATTATCAGATACAGTAGATAAAAAAAATCATTCTGTCAAACTACCCAAAGTTTCTGGATACTAACTCCCCATTTCTGTATTTACTTTATTTCAAGTTTACCCAATAACTAGGAGTTTGAGGAGGGGAGAGAAGAGGGAAGAGCTGGGGGTGATATTAGTCAAATTATATTGTATGCATGTACAAATATGTAAATAACAAATCCCAACATATCTACAACTACAATGCAATCAATAAATAATGTGGGCGGGGGGGGG
>NW_026000057.1:25698621-25709042 GCF_001458135.2 Marmota marmota marmota | reverse complement strand
AGGGGAGGGGAGGGGGGGAGGAAGAGGAGGGGGAGGAGGAGAAAGAAGAAAGAATAAGAAGAAGTACTCAAATTTAGTATAATTTGAAATGTTGGCAAGGAGTTCAGGGAAGCCTGAGAAGGCTACGTTATCCTTATCAGTCACAGTGTGACAGTAATTTTTTAAATGGTAATATAACCTTAAGATGCACTTAAAAAAATAACAGCAGCAGCATTATTCATGTTAGAGAAAGTGTTAGTTCCACTGTACTGTGTGTGTGTCAGCAACACATAAACCGCTATGGTCTAAATGTTCTTGCTCCTCCCCAAATTCATGTTGAAATCTAATTTCCAATGTGCTATTTACGACGGGGCTCTTCAGTAGGTGATTAGGTCATAAGGGCTCCACCCTTACCAATGAGACTAGTGGCCTTATAAAAGAAGCACCAAAGAGTTACCTTGCCCTTTTACCATGGGAGGACACAGCACCACCTATGAGGAATGGGCTCTCACTAGACACTGAAAATGCTGGTGCCCTGATCAGGGCTTCCCAGCGTTCAGACTTCAAGCAATAAATATCTGTTGTCTGTAAATTATCCAGGCTAAAGTATTTTGTTACAGCAATCAGAACAGAGTAAGACAATAGTAGTACCAAGAAGTGGGGTACTATCTTAATAAATACCAAAAAATGTGGAAGCAGCTTTGGAACTGGGTAATAGCTAGAGGTTGAAAGAATTTGGAGGTACATATCTGAAGACCCCCTACCCTGCTGTGAATGAAAGCTTTAAGGGTGATTCTGGTAAGGAAGGACTAAGAAGAGCACAGCTGCAGAGACAGGTTCAGTCTTACTGGAGATCATCTAAGTGACCATGAACAGAACACTGGTAGAAAGAGGGAAAGTACAAAACCCTCCCCTATCTTCAGGCCATTTGTACCAAGAGTCTCCGCTAGAGCAATGCCTAGTGGAGCCAAGAGGATTGGGGCCACAGAAGAGCAAAGCCACAGGCATGTGAGTCCTGCCTGGGCAAGCTGCAAGTACCAAACCCAATATGCCCAGTATGTCCAGAAGGCAGCACGTGAATACAGAGATGATTGATTCTCAAGCCTTAAGATTTAGTGTTGTTTCCCCTGTTGTATTTTAGACTTACTTGAGACTAGTTATTTCTTTCTTCCTATTTTTCCCTTTGACAATGCGAATGTCTATCTTCTGTTATGTCTATCCTATTTTGGAAGCACATGACTTATTTAATTTCAAAGGTCCACAGCTAGAAAGCATTTCCCTCAGATAAATTATGCCTTTAGTATCAATCATATTTCATTTAGATAAGATTTTGGACTTAAATTTTTGAGTTGATACTGGAACAAGTTGACTTTGGAGGCGACTGGGATACAATGAATGTATTCTACATGTGGGGACAAGGATTTTGAGAGTCAGTGTGGCTGCTATGAGCTGAATGCTTCTGTTCCCTTTCCTCTCCTATTCCTATGTTGAAACTTAATCTCCAAAATAGTATTAGGAGCTGGGCCTTTAGAAGGTGAGTAGATCTGAAGGCTCCAAAGCTCATAAATGGAGACTAGTACCTTTCTTTATAGGAAGCCTGAGGGTGTCTGTTAGTCCCTGTGCCCTTCCACCACATGGGGGTTCAGCTAGAAGGTGCCATCTTTGAAGCAGAAAGTAAGTCCTCTCCAGACACAGAATCTGCAAGGGCCTTGATCTTAGTCTTCCCACTCTCTAGACCTGTGAGGAAATTTTTCAGTTGTCTATAATTACACAGTCTAAGGAACTTTGTCAGTTATTCAGCTGAGACATCAAGAATATTATGTGTAATTTGGTGCCAGAAAAACAACCACAATGAGAACAGTGAAAAAAAAAATCCAGAAATTATATCATACTAGGAATTACTTCAAAAACAGATGGTGTGGGAAAGACTGAGAGTACAACATAATGATGAACTAGAATTACTGTGTTTTACACAGGGTTTTACAAAGCAGTGGTTTCCACACTGGGCTGATCGAAATCTGTGCTATTATGCATACATATTTGTTCTTCATCCCTTTTTTCTGGCATACAGCTCCTAAAATCCTTGAAATCTCTGAAGTAATATCTTTTGTATGCTAAAGAGATGGCTGGTAGCTCAGGAGCCCCCAAATAGCTTCTGGATGGGAGATGATCACTGGACACACCAAGGCATGATTAAAGGGTTAGGACTTTCAACCCATACTGTCAACCTCTGGGGGAATGAAAAAGGGCTGAAGTTTCAGTTGACCACCAAAGGTCAAAGACATAATCACTCACTCTTATATAATGAAGCCTCCGTAAAAACCCAAAGGACTGGGTCTGAAGAGATTCCAGAAAGCTGAAGATATGGAGGTACCTAGAAGGTGACATGCCCAGAGAGGTCACAGAAACTGTGTCCTTCTCATATTCCTTCCCCTACACATTTCTTCCATCTGACTGTTCATCTGTATCCTTTGTAATACACTTTAAAATAAAGGATAAGTATTAGTAGTGTTTCTCTGAATTCTGTGAGCCACTCTATTAACCAGTCCAACCTGAGGAAGGGATCGGGGGAACCCTGGATTTACAGCTAGTCAGTCAGAGACAGATGACAACTCACTATCTGCAACTGGCTTCTGAAGTGGGGGCAGTCTTGTAGAACTAACCCCCAAATCTGCAGGATCTTATGCTATCTCCAAGTACACAATAACAGAACTGAATTGAATTGGAGGACATCCAACCACACTCCTCTGGAAAACTGATTGTTTGGTGTGTGGAGAAATAATTCCACACAACTAATGTCAGAAGTGGTGCACTGAGTGGTATGAGAATAGGAAAAACACTTGAATTCTCATTTTTCTCTTTATCTCTTTAAAATGTCTCAGGGCACTTTTATAAAATACAGATAAGAGACTCTTTATAAGAGGTTTAGAAAGGTAAGGGAGGCCCCAGGAATCTAATAATCCACTAGGCAAGAAATAGAGCACATGGGTGCAAGTTCCAGAAAGAAAGACTTCAATTCTCAATACAGTAAAGGCTTGGACAGAACAGTAAAAGCCTGGAAACATTCAGAACATTCCAGAAATAAAATGGACCTCTTTGCAAAGTAATGAGATTCCTATTCTAGGGTATGTCTAGGAGTTAGACAACTACAGCTCATGGATACTGAACATATGAATTTAAAAAAAGAGATAAAGTATATACTCAATAAATTATTAGTGAATAAACAATAAGACATGAGAACACCATTAAACAATTTTAGTTTACATATTGAAAATGGACTTTCTCCATGAAGTAGTACAGCCATAAAGTTCTGATTCTCATTATACATCACAGGCACTTCAGCCAGATTGAAAACATTTTTGCCATTTTGTAGCAAGCTCTATGAAATAAAATGTGTTTCAACCTAACTAGAGTTTAAAACAACTGAATTTATATTATTAAAATAAATAAATAGTTTCAAAACATTAAAATACCTATTAGACTGATGAAACAGGAATTAACAGAAACAGGAGAAAAGATCTGGTTATATTTTGACAATTTGAACTTTAAATTATTTCTTTCTTTTTTTTTTTTTTTCTTTGTACTGGGAACTGAACCCAGGGGCACTGAACCACTGAGCCACATCCCCAGCCCTTTTTTGTATTTTATTTTAGAAACAGGGTCTCACTGAATTGCTTTAAAGCCTCGCTAATTTGCTATGGCTATTTTTGAATTCTTAATCCTCCGCCTCAGCCTCCCCAGCTACTGGGATTAAAAGCATAAGTCATCATACCCAACTGTAAATTACTTCTACACAGGATATTTAAATTATCTCATAAAGATGTATCAGTAATAATTCCAAACAATGGAATTTTTTAAAAACATTGTAAGAGCTAAACACAACCTCCCTCCTTCCTTCCTTCCTCCCTCCCTCCCTCCCTCCCTTCCTTCCTTCCTTCCTTCCTTCTCTTTCTTTCTTTTCTTTCTTTCTTTTCTTTCTTTCTTTCCAGTGCTGAGAATCAAACCCAGTGCCTCACACGTGCTAGGCAAGCACTCTACCACTGAGCTACAACCACAGTTTTTATGTCATGACCTTTCTTGCTTGTTGAAGTTTGAGATAATCCAAGTTGACAGAGGTAATTGGATGTCTGAGCCTCTTTAAACAGGACAATTATCAGAAACTGAGTGGTTTAGTGGGTAATAAAAGAAATTCTTTTGGTGGCCAAGTGATAGATACAAACGCATAGGAGGAGAAACTTGGTAGATCTCTAAAATAAATTCACATATGATCTAGACAACATTAATTTTATTTTGTCCCATTGTGAAACTGTACTATCAAAAACATCTTCCTCCTACATAATAAAAGGCAATATTATTTTGGTAAATATGATTTTTGGAGAGGTTAGTGAAAAATACCCAAATTACTCAATTAAAAATTCTACTGGCTACAGACATGTTAAGGAATCCTTTTATAATAAATTTTAAATGCTGAATTAATAATATTCAAGAAACTTATCTGCCCTGAACTTATTAGGTCAGCAGTTTAGCCAAAAAGTGGTGGGACAGGAGAGGTATTTTAGACCATATAATTTAGAATGTCTTGCCATTCTAATAATTTACCTTTCTATGGCTCTGACTTGTGACTATTAGTTCCATGGGGACATGGGAAATGATTTAAGTAATATCCAATATCTCCAAATATCTTTAAACTTGAAAACAGAAAAACAATCACCATCAAACATTCTGTCTGCTGATTTAGAACTGCAAAATTTTCAAATAACAAACTAGAAATGAAGAAACCCCATAACACCCACCCTGTAAAATGTGTGGCTAGTACCCACAACAGTAGCAACTACTATGTTGATACCTAATTTCAACATGAAAGAGGCTCAATGTTAACAAAAAGGAAGAGGAAGAAAGGAGAAACTAACCAGAGTTAGATGTATTAACTCATTGAATCCCACAAGAAGTCTATGATATAGATACTATTATCCCAAGTTATAATTAAGGAAATAAGACAAAACTTTAGTTACTAGTCTAAGGTCACAGAGCCAAAAGCACTGGGGCTGGGACACAGGCAAGGCAGTGTGATTCCAAAGGCCATCTCATGATCATCAATTGAACTGCCCTCCCATCCTGTCTCATCATCTACCATTCTCCCTCCTGAGATAACACATTTCATACTCCAGCCAAAGGCACATATTTTAAGACTCTTGAACAGTTTTTTTGTCTGTTTCTCTACTTAGATAAAGTAAGCTGGATAAATCAGAAGGGGAATCTCTCTCCTCTAAAACCTAATTCTGAATTGTTACCCTGATTAACTCTTAAGTGTCATTGAGCATCTAAGAGGAACATAGATATTTCCAAACATCGTGTGAGTTTCCAAAAAATATTTCCGGAGTCAAAACTTCTAACCAACTGGAACAAAAAGGAAGAGAGATGGAGTAAACAGAATGTGAAGGGGAGGGAAAGGAAACACAGAAGAGAAATAAGGAAGCTGAGAAGGAAGAGAGAAAAGAGGTAGTATCCCCCCAAGTCTCCTTTATTTTAAAGTCTCTGCTGTAGTCCTCAATCTTACTCCATGATCCACTAAAAGGCTCCCCTGGAAAGAGAGAAGTCATCCTGCTCAGGATATGCCTTCCACTATGGGGTTTCACTCATTTCCTGTAACATTTTATTGTAAGAGGACCTTCCTTGGCATGCCCTGATGATGGTTTTTGGGTGAAGGAGGAACTCAAAGACCCTTGATTAATGAAACACTGAGCACAACTTCCCTAAACATCTATGAAGAACTGGTCTTTTAAGATATCCAATCTGTTTCAGATCAATACTTTAAGTAAATACAATTAAAAAATAAGTCATCAGAAAAATTTAACTTTTAAAATAATAAAATAAAAATCCTAAACTTTTATTATTAGATTCAACAGACATAAAATTGCTGGCAAATTGTAATAAAATTTCTAAAATTTAAAAAAAAATCAAAATTCTCACTCTTAATTTCTGAATCCAGGCTATCAATAAATCCAAAAACAGCACTGCCATGTTAGAATATCAAAGACCATTTTTGTGCCTTATCAAGAATTTTGAAACAGCTAAAAAGAATTCAGAAATTTTAAAAAACATGGGTAATTTCAAAAGTGTCTTTGTTATACTTTGTATCTTAAGAATTAGAAGTAAATAAAAAAGCTAAAAGTTAAAAAAAAATTTAAACCATTTTAGTTGCTACAGTTTATTTTTCCAAATACCTCTTCTGTCCCTTTTTTGAGCTTCTTCTGTGTTCTTCTTCTCTTTACTCAGCCTTCAATTCCCCAGTGTAAAAAATAAGCTTCGGCAAAATTTCCTGAGATCGGATATTATAAATATTGATCCCCTACTTTTGGAATTAAATGTTAATAGCAAGTATCCATGTCCCTTTGGCTGAAAATTAATGAAAGAATTCACAGATGTTAATAAAGTTCACACCTTTCCAAAACTCTTACAAGTTCAGATGCTATAAAAGAGGATGCTTTTGCCAACAGGCAAAGTAACTTATCCAGAATAAAATTATACTCTGAGTTATTAGGGTACAAATAGTCACCAGTGTCAAAGTAATATTATTTCTGGTTCTTCACCACATATAAAGTTTTTGTATTGAGTTTCTCCTACAAAAAGAAATATATGAGATTCTTAGAACATATGAAAAATATCTAAATACAGAGATACCATTTTTCACCTACCCAGAGAGATAAAATATAAATGTGATAACAGGCTATTGCCAAGATTTGGAGAAACAGGCATTCTGATACATTACTGGCAGATAGTTTGGGACTATATATTAAAATGACAAATTTGAATATGTACTCTAATGCAGCAATTCTACCTCTGGGAATTTATCCTACAAACATCTCCACATATGGGTGAAATCATGTACAATCAGTTCTGCTATAGATGCAACATATGCATTCCTGAAAATCACTGCACCATGCAAAATTTTACAATAAAAACCACTGGATTAGAGGCAAAACACTCTGCAACTTCACCTTGAAAAAAGACCAGGAGTATGCTGTGGGAGTGAGTTGTAGTTTGGGAACTGTAAAGTGATGGAAGGAGAGATGTTTAAAATCAGATGGAAAAAAAATAAAAAAATAATCAGATGGAAAGTTGTAATATCATGTGAATAGAGGGGCAAAACACATTCCATGAACTGATTATATATTTGAGGTGAGTGTTTTGTGTATTTCTCTGTGCCTCAGTTCAGCTGGATGGTTTTCTGGATTCATCTAGGGTTTCTTTCTGACTAAATCACATATAATCAAATGTAAAATTCATACTATACTCAAATTATCCTCTAATATATAAATTATGCTGGAAAACAGTCAAGCTTTCAAAACAAGCTCTATAACAGAACTTGATAGTATGTCACATTGTCTACAATAGTTGACAATAACATTATGCAACATCTAAACATTAAAATTATTTGCAATTTGTACAAAAAATAAGGACACATTTAAGAAGCTCTTTATATAATACAAATTGTTAATTTTTTAAAGCAAGGCATAGATAGAATAGTGTACAAAATATGTTGCCATTCATATTAGGAAGATGAGAAATAAACATAAATTTACATGTGCCTCCATATGCATAAAACATTTCAAAAAGGATACTCAAAGATACTGGAGAATGGGCAAACAGAACACTGAAACCAGAGGTTACTCATTTGGAGCTAGGAAGATGAGGACCAAAGGAGCAGACAGATTATCTACTATATGTTTGTTAAACAGTTTTTTTAAGTAAACATATTCCTTATTCAATAAATAAAAGTTTAAACTTGTTCTCAAGAAAGGAATAATGAAGAAAATAAATAATTACTTTTCCCCTTCATTTTGTCTTTCTATTTCTTATAAATGAATAAACACTTATGATCACTGCTATACACACACACACACACACACACACACACACACCACATTTCCCCCCACCAACTGTGAGTAATGTCTTCAGCCCCAAGTTTAGTTCAGTGGCTAAGCACTTGCCTTTCATAAGGCTCTGGGTTCAATCCCCAGCACAACACATACACAAAAAGCCTTTATTTTTAGATAAGACTTAACTTTTTCAAGAAGCTTCAATATAACGTATATCTAGTGAACATTTGATCTATTCTTACCTCAAATTATTTTTTAAGTGTTAAGCTTATTCATGAGTAGAGCTCCTTTTATCTACTAAAATAGATGACAATCCTAAAGAATTTCATGACATAATCTACAACTGCTAAATTTATAGAAGTAATAGCTTTTATACATATTGTTTAAGCTGTCTGTTAAATGAGATTAAAACTTCAGACAACTGTAATTATGAAGTTAAATAATTCAGTGTAAAAAGCTCAATCAAAAACTTAATAGCTTTGTTACACATGATGAACTGGAGAACCTATTTCCAAAACAGATGTAAGAGGTACGAAACTTCAAAACTTTATGTATTATTCAGAGACTTTCCTTCTACTTCAGTTTCCCCTTCCTTTTCTTACAATGGATATATACACACATGCATTAATTCTGTAATGTTCACTAAACACAGGAGGCAATGGGAAATAGGCAATATAGTAGTGAACAGAAAAATGTATTCTCTTTGTGTAGTACAGAAAAGAGACTAATCCGATTTTTTGTAAAACGGCAATATTTAAGCACAATTCTCATGAATGTGCTTTTTCTTTTAAACATAGGGCATTTTGAGAATAAGTTACACAGTCTGAAAGTCAACCAGACATCCGGGTATTAGTCAGGAACAAAGAATTTCAAAAAGAAGATCCAGGTGCCAAGGTTCTAGCTCAGTGGTAGAGTGCTTGTCTGGCACATATGAGGCATTGGGTTCAATCCTCAGCACCACGTAAAAAATAAATAAATAAAATAAAGGTATTATGTCCATCTACAACTAAAAATATTATTAAAAAAGAATATTCATATATGTGAAGGTCCTGAGTTGGAAATATGTCTTACAATAGCAAAATATATTTTAAATCAATCAAATATAAGGAAACACAAAAATATTTCTGTTAAAAATATTTATTTTTCATTTTTAACTACAGGTTAAATACTTTTTAAATTCACTCTTGGAGGTGCTCAAATTTTAAGTTTAGTCACTAAATTTGAGTGAGGAATAAATGTCATACTAGTGTCTCTCCACACATATAATCCAATTGAGCCTGCTTTCTAAAGCGCATGTATTTCCTCATTTGGAATGCTGGCCAAACATCTAGATTTAGCCAAGCAGAAGAAAGTAGCTCTTTCAGATCCCCACAAAGAATTTTCCAATAACAGATATAACAAAATAGTTTTTCCTCTCAGGCCGCAGAGCAAGTGGCAAATCTGCTCTCACAAGCAGGTTCTGCAGCTCCTTCTCTCAGAGTCCAAAGTCTCCTCATACAGTCATATGCTGTCCAATATGTAGCTACATACTCAACCTGGCAGTTGTAGAGAGAAATGCTGGTAGTTAACACTGGCCCAAAATCTTCTTTAATGTTAACTGCAGGACGGTCTACTAGACACACCCTGTTTGTTGCAATAACATACGTAGCTAATACAAAACAGATTTCTATTTTATTAAGTGAAGATGTTTCATGATCTTTATAATAAATCATTTTTGATGTTATATAGACAAGCCACACTACAAATAGGCTTTAAGCCTGAACTTCAGAACAATTCCATAAGACCCTTCCCCCATTTATCTAATAGCAAGATCAAGGAAGCCTCAAAAAGATATCTCAACAAATGTGCATAAGTGTCCATTTACCTCTTTATTAAAATTGATAACCATATTTCTGTCATGACCATATTTTATGTAACTATATCATTTTATATAAGCCAATGAGTACAAGTCCTTCCTCTAACATTTTATCTCTATTATGATACCAAAGCATCTAAATTGTTATTTTCAATTCTTTCAAATAAAAAGTAATCAGTATCAGTAGAATAAAAAAAATCAATTATATTTCCAACTTTAAAATACCAAGAAAATTTTATTGACAATAAAATATTTTGGTTAATACAATGACCTCATAATGCTAACCAAGATCACTAAAAACACAAAATCATCCAAGAAAAAGTGTTAATTCAATTAATCCATTTATAATCCCTTTCTTAGAGTTAAGTAAGACATATGACAAAGAATCCTACATAAAGTAGCCTTAAAATATAGTCTTAAGTGATTCTTTTTTTTTTCTGTTTATCAACATGTAATGTGTTTATTTTTTTCTTTTTTTTTTTTTGCTCATCTGCTTTTTTTTTTTTTATTGTTGGTTGTTCAAAACATTACATAGTTCTTGATATATCATCTTTCACACTTTGCTTCAAGTGGGTTATGAACTCCCATTTTTAGCCCATATGCAGATTGCAGAATCACATCAATTACACATCCATTGATTTACATATTGCCATACTAGTGTCTGTTGTATTCTGCTACCTTTCCTATCCTCTACTATCCCCCCTCCC
>NW_026000057.1:25683142-25692354 GCF_001458135.2 Marmota marmota marmota | reverse complement strand
GGAGGGAGGGAGGGAGGAAGGAAATTACAAAACATTAACAAATTAAATATTATTCAGTAATTAAAAGGGTCATGGAATTAGATCTTCTTCCATGTCACTAAGTATATGATCTATATATTTAGTCCATGGAATATTAAGTGAAAAGCAGAAGACACACAATTAATGAAAATCCACAGATGGCAAATAACCAAATGAAATGATGTTCAACACCATTAGTTATTAAAACTATAAGCCAGGTGTTGTAGTGCCTGTCTGTAGTCCCCGTTATACAGGAGGCTGCAGATGGAGGTACAAGAGAGCACAGGAGTTCAGAGCCAGCCTGATAATACCCTGAGAACTCACCTCATTTTTTTTTCTCTCATCTCATTTTTTTAAAAAAAAAGCAAACAAAAATCCTCTACAAAGATGGGACAACTGAATACTCACATATAAAAGAATGAAATTAGAACTCTTCATCATACCATACACAAAAATTTACTCAAAATAGATATAATACCTTTAATGTAAGAGCTAAAATTATAAAGTTCTTCGAAGAAAATACAGAAGTCAGTCTTCAAGACTTTGGTTAGACAAGACCTTCATAGATACAGCACCAAAAGCACAAGCAAACAAAAGAAAAAAAATAAAACTTAATCAAAACTTAAAATATTTGTGCTTCAAAAGTTACCATCAAGAAAGTGAAACAACTGAAGAATGTGCAAAAATATTTTCAAATTATGTACCTGATAAGAGACTTCTATCTAGGATATTTGTGTATATATGTGTGCACATGCCTACGCATGCATATGCACATGTGTATAAACTCTTACTTAATAAAAAGATAAAATATCCCAGTTTTAAAATGCTCCATAGCATTAGCTAGGAGGGAAATGCAAACAACTACTACTAAAAAACAATAGTGGTGTGTAGATAGAGTCCTCATTCACTCCTGGTGGAATGTAAAATGATGCAGCCACTTCAGAAAATACTGTCCCAGCTCCTCAAACAGTGAAACACAGAATTACCTTATGACCCAGTAATTATTTTCCTAGGTATACACACAACACCAGTGAAAACATACATCTACATAAAATCTTATACATGAATGTTCATAGTAGCCATATTCTCAATAGCGAAAAGCAGAAACAACCTGATAAATTTGTTATCAATTAAAAGTTGATGATGGATAAATGTATTATATCCATGCAACGACTGTTATTTCATATAAGGAATGAGGTAAAAATACACGTTATAACACAGATGGACTTCAGAAACATTATAGGAAGTAAAGGAAACCAGATCTAAAAAGTTATACACTATATAATTCCTTATATATGAAATATCCACAATAGATAAATCTGCAGAAATAGAAAACAGATGGGTGGTTGCCAGGGACCAGAGGGAGGGGGAAATGAAGAGCAACTGCTTAAGGGGTACAGGATTTCCTTTGGGGCGATAAGAATGTTTTGGAACTAGATAGAGATGGTTGTGCAACACTGAATTACTGAAATACAACTTGAAGATGATTAATTTCATATTATGTGAATTTCACCTCAATTTTAAAAAATGCATTACGTTGTTGTAGAACCTAATAAATTCAATAAATTAGTTCCTTTTTTAAAAAATAGCAAATTCAACATAAAGTCAGTTAATTTCAATAAATTGTGTTATAATAAAGATGTGGAATCTTTCAAGCTAGAAAACACATGAAGAATATGCTGCTTCAAAATTTGTTAGTCTTTTCAATCATTCTTTAACCAATGTGAAATGGGGGGAAAGAGCAACTGTTAAAACTGAACAGCTCCTCTGGAATTAGCTCATCATAGTAAAGCTGGAAAAAGCATATCAATGACAATTATATAAATTATTTTTAAAAGGATAGTTTGGTAGTAAAGGGAGAGAATGGTGAGTTACTGGTCAACAACTACCAAAAATCAGAAGTTTTCGATTCATCGCACAGCAGAGTGAATAGTTTTATAAAACGGAATTAACTCTTTCAAATTAACTGAGAGCAAAATTCAAATGTCTCGCTATAAAAAAAAGTAATGGGTATGTTAGTTAAGATTAGGTTCCTCATGCCATGTTATTTACATGTATCAACCTATTCACACTGTACCCCAATTATGAATTACCAATTCAAGATATTAACAAATTAACAAGTCATTTCAAAAGTAGGTTAAAGATTTCAGTCTCATTATTAAAGTGATATCCCTTTTTTCTGATTACAGCACAAGAAATCTCTAATTCCAAGAAAATAAGATAATAAATACTATAAAAGAATAAAACACAGTTAACACTTCTCATTCTGAGGCTTGTAAATCTCAGTTGTTTTTAAAAACTTCCAAGTCATGAAAGAACAGCTATATAATATGCCAGCAATGTATTCAGCAAGTTAACCAGGCAGTGAAGATACATTCCAAACATTATTCAACATCCAATTTGTTCTCATTCCAAAAAAAGAAGGAAACTGCTCCAGGATTTAAATATGAACAGGAAATAGTAAAAGGTTCTGTAATATGAGAATGTTAATCCTAAAATATCAGAGTTAATACCATATTACAAGCAAATGATTTAATCCACACCTGAATACCTCAAGAAATTGGAAGAAGGTTAAATTGCTTTTTCAAGTGCAACTACTAGATTGCCAGTTTAATCAATTTAAGCAGTCAGAATTGGTTTCTGGCTTTATTCTGAATAAGCTTATGTTTACTGAACTGTTTCCACAATGAAAAAGTGACCATATCCCTAAATCAGTATGTCAAGGGTTACAAGCAAAATTTATACCAGCATATAAAAATTCCTACTTGGAAAAGAGGTGTTGCTTATGACAAAGAATAAAGAATTTTTTGACAAAGTTATACAAAAGAAAAATGGTATACATTCACTTATATTAGAATATAAAATTCACATTCACATACACAACAAGAGCCAGTCATGGAGTATATTTAAGAATCTACTCTGACATTCTAAGTGAACCCAAATTACTGTATTGGATTACTTAACACAGAACATTGCTATTTATAAAGATGGTAGTATAAAGTATCATTTAACCTCCTGAATCATCACTTCTTGGAACATCTCACAATTTTTCACATATGGATTATGTGATTGGCAAACCAGCCAAATTTTTTGTTTAATCCTAAACTGGCTTATATGGCCATTAGCATTTGCACAATTATCAGAAATTCTGAATTATTTTTCATATCAACTTACCTAAAATCAGATTATAAATATCAAGCTAAAGAGAATTTTTTAAATATAGTACATGCAATATCCAAATTGACCACCAATTCCTTTGAGTCATCTAACCAATTCTTAGTTCACTGTTATGTGAAAGAATATGGCCAGAATTTTTCACTAGTTACAAATAATATATAGTGTATGAGAATGTAATGCTAGCTATTTTACTTATAAAACATTAATGTTCTTATTTTCATTCTGAGAAAAAAAAATGGAAAGTACATTTACAGATGCCAAAGGTTAAAATATTTTAAATGAAATCTAAAATCATTAGAATACTATTTTATACAAAATCAAGTATACAGAAAGATACTCAAACAATTTACAATATTTTAGCTATTGCTGACAAAAATGTTTAGGTCTTTTTCAAATGTTTATTCATTTTAACTGAAGTCTGCATATGAATTATAACACTCAATAGAATTACCCACACTTTTTATGTGATTTTTTTTTTCACATAAAGATATGTATTGGAAATGTGAGGGGAAAAAATGTATTGGGCCAAAATAAAGCAAGCAATCATTGAAAATATCTTGGGATATTAAAAATATCAATAAACTTTTGATATATTAAATATGTTACATAAATATGATAAATGTCTATACATACTTACCTGTAAATATACCCACAGTATATATTAACAAATAAAAGGACAGCTGCAGAACAATGTACATTTGTCGGGGAGGAGGGTACATATAAGGGCATAGAAATGAAAAGTAAAACATTGGAAATATTACACTTGGGAGGAGGGAAGTTGAAAGAGGCTAAGAAAATGTATCTTATACTTTACAAATGATTAAGCTCTAATTTTTAATATTTTATATATGTGTGTATACATATATATTTTAAAATTTGAGATGTTATAAGATACTAGTCAATATTCTGAATATTCTATGCCTAACTAGGAAGAATCATATTATGATCCAAGCCATAAAGCAACAAATGTTAACTACCTGATAGTCAAACTCTAGAATAATTGCATGGTATATGTGCAACTTTGTTTCTATACACAAGTGTCTATCCCAGGTATACATTACAGATATGCATATACATTCACAGGAACTTCATGTTATGTAACCTAAGAGGTTCAGAAGACATGCTCAGGGCCTGTAAAGTTCCAGAAGCAGGGACAGTGTCCCAGATTGACAAAGGTTTGGTTTACAGTTGTAAGGATAGCTACTTATCTCAATCAACCATTATTATGCCCTATAACTAAAGAGAGCCCGTATGCCTAATAGTGGAGGATTGCCAAATCTTTCAGGGCAACTCACATTTCAAAACACACCTTTATGACCATTCCAAAAAGGGCATCTTCTGAAATACCTGACAAATTGACTCTTCCTGTAAAACTGCTTTCCATAAAAGGATGCAAAATTACTTTCCATAAAAGGAAATGAGCTGTACTCTGTTTACTTCACTTCCTTAATTCTCTTACTCTACCTTACTCATCGGAAAGTAATTGCCCTTAAGGCAGAATCTTTATAGCATTTGCTTTAGTAAACAGTAAAGCATTTTATGACGAAAAAAAAGCCCAATAAACAAAGAGGTGGTGAGAAGCAATGCAACCATATGCTCAACTAGGAGCCCTCAAAAACACCTACAACAAAACTGTAGTTGGCATTGTTGAAAAACTGACTCCAAAAGTAGAACACTTCAAAATGTGCAGGTGTTCTATTTTAAATATGTATAGATTCAGGTTCATATAATGGCATATGTTTATGAATTTTATTTGGAAGTAAAATTTTGCATCAAATATAACAATGTTTGTTTCATAGCTACTTATGGTATGTATTTAAAGGCAAAGACAGGTATAGAATTAACACTATATTTTTGAAAACTAATCAAAGTAGAAACAAGTTACTTTAAGTATGGTATACATTTTTTAATATAAAAATTCTATTTCCATTTATAAGAGCTTTGGGATAGAATGACTAAAATGTTAACACCTATAAAAGAAAAAAAAAGACTTTTCCCAATAAAATAAAGTAATAAGATTTTTAGAAAACTCAAGTATGAATCTTGCAAGTCAGAAAAGCATCACTAAATGAAAAGTAATTCCCTGGTCACTTGGAGAAATCCAGATTGCTTCCACTCAAGAATACTATCAATTACTCCAAGAAAAGCACTTTCCTCAAACACTAAACACTCATGCAAATCAATCGAAAAGATAATTTCACATAAAGAAGCACCATTCAGCAAGCTAGAATATATCAGTGTCAGTAACACCAGGAAGGATGCACTCACCAAAAGGAACATAGTAACTCAGCATCATCTCTCTCTCTCTCTCTCTCCCTCCCTCCCTCTCTCTCTCTCTCTCTCTCACACACCTCAAAGAATTGTCCTCAGAGGTTAAAGAACCTAGGGAAGTTCAAAAATGGTATTTTTCAAATATTTCTGGCCTTAAATTGCTGCTTGTTAAGTATATAGATTCCCACTTTCTTCCCTAGATATGCTAATTCAGTAAGTCTTCAGTAAGGCACAATTATTTTTATTAAGAGTTCAAGGTAATTCTGATAGAGGTGAGTCAACGTCCACGGACTCCACTATACCTTCTCAAATTTCTTAAGAAACACAGATGGCTCATCCACAAGCAGTCTCCATAAAGCTTTAATGTTCCCATTACCACTATAAGAATGACTCCATGTTATAAAAAAAAAAAAAGTCAATAAAGCAATTTCTGAACATTTGCTGCATGTGACCAAAAAAACACAATGAACATTTTAAGGGGAGAAAATGTAAGCCAACATCAGAAAGGAGAAATAGCAATTTTGTTAATACGATGCAATATGCCATCTCAGTGCCTTCTATCTTTTACAGAATGGCCAGGCTTCAAGAGGTACAAAAGCTTCAAACAATACATAGAAGGTAAACTGCAAGAACATGTCTGGATACAAAGTTTTCTCCAACTTACTGTTTATTTAGGAGGATGGTAGTTTGAGTCACTTGGTCCTTCATGATATAGTATGTTCAAATTACAATGCAAGTCTCTTCTTTTTTATCAAAACTTCATCTTAGCTGGTTAAGTTCTTCACTGGTCAAAAGAAGTTCACTGACAAAATCTATACCTGGCTAATGGGAGAGGGAGTTACTAACAACTTGTAGTAACAAAGGGTTTGGGTATGAGATGATATAAAAAAAAAAGTGTTTCTTATGCAACAAAATAGGGTTATAGCAATTTGCACAAAACAAAAAATTCTTCTAGTCTTTTTTTTTAAAAAAAAAAAAAAAGAAAAGTCTTCATATAAAGAGGCATGCAAGGGTGGGCAGTCCAGGGAGGCTCCACAATGGCATTATAATCCTAGGCTCCTCCATTCTTTCTCCTCAGCCATACATGTACTTAAGATTTCATCTACATTTTTATTGCCATGTATAGTAGCAAGAAATTCCAAGTATCACATCCACTTTCTAGACAAGAAGAGAGAGACCAAAAGGGAATGGTATCACTGTAATCTTCCCCAGCATATACCAATTAGACCGCATTGCAGAGTCTACAAAGGCAAATCTCTTAGACTAGCACACTGCTACCCACAACCCCCAAAAGTTACAGTACTACTAGTAAGGAAAGGAGGAAATGAAATGCACTCGATAGGCTAACTGCAGTGTCTGTCACCCAACACTTTCTTATGAAAAATGTCACTTCAGCATTTCAGTCTACAGAGTTTACTACACATGGTCTAATACCTCAATATATCCTCCTTCTCACAAAGGATCATCTCCTGGAGCCTTAACTCTATAAATAAGTAGGGCATTTTTATCTGGAGAATACAAATAAAACCTTGCCAACTGATCAAAAGCTAAAATATCCTTATCACATAGTATTTTATTATTTGGTTAAGTTTCCAAGTTAAAAAAAAAGTTAACAACCATTTTCAGGAAAGAAATGATAGTCCTAAGCTAGGTATTCACAAGCAATAACCTACAAATCTCAACTAAGTGGTTAGAGTTTAAGAACTATAACAAGTTTTCCTGATGGCAGAATTTAGACATAAAAGATTGCTAACAGATGAATTTAAGGGATCTCAAAGAAATACACTGATTCCCCAGTTCTGCTCACCTGTCTCTGACAAGGGCCTTAAGTATCCTTCCTTAGTCCTAATTCATAGCCTACTGTCCTTTTCCATACTAATGTCATAGGATTTTATGTTTTTAGGAACTAGAAGAGCCACTGGAAGTGATGATGTTCCGTAAGTATAAAGCTTATTTATAAACTACATAGAACTCTGTGGTTCACTCACTTCAACCACATAATTTTCCTAATTACATACATATTACATAGGCCATGTAGTATGTAAAACAAACACTTTTATTTATGAACAGTAATATTGTATTGTTTAATGAAATAGCTCTAACATAATATAATAAAGGGATATATATTGCCATCAGAATCCTGGAGTCCTAACATGAGGAAATGGTGAAAACCTAAGAGAAATAAATTTGGAGGATAGCAGTAATGGACAAACTGGAAAGAATCTGGCTAAAGTCAAATGGAAAAAAAAGTAGAGATCTGTACTTTCTTCCATCTTTATAAAGATTATTCCCATTTGTACCTACCAGTAACAATTAGGCATGCATTTCCCCATGACTCTGTTCTCAAAACATTAGCATCTCATTCCCCTTCCCTTTCCTTCTTCATGACACCCCCTCTCTTAATAGCACTTACACACACACACTCACACACACACACACACACACAGAGGAGGGATTTCCAATTAACTCTAAACTAAACTCCCTTTTATCTAATCATATGACTAATCACAAAAGGTTTCAACAAAGCCATCTTGACAATTTAAAACCCACACATCCTATATGAGGGTTCCCCATGTCTAAATAACTATTAGGAATACAGACTTCATTTTATAGATGTCAAACAATTATGACTACTTTTTTACTCAAATCTCACAGTCCTGTTCTATCCTTCATTGTAGCATTTCCACGCTCTGCTGAAATACATTTTTAAAAGTTTATCTCCCCAATATGACTGTAATATGTATTTCTTTAAGGAAATGAAATATACCTTATTGATTTTTGTATCCCCAGAATTTATCAAAGTTCACCAAATGGATAAAATGTACACTTATTTCTCAGCAAAAGAAACTGCATAAAAACTACACTGTGTTCAAAAACAAAGAGGAATGACTTCCAGATACTGTTTTATGACAGAGTTTCATGAAAACTTTTTAAAAACATAATTCTTATTTCAAGCATTTATTAAAAGATCACTAGGATGGACAAAACAACATTAATATGAACTCACAGAATTTATGTATTAAACTTCTGAAAATCTTTTATAGTTTTCACTAATCCATTATCTAATTTAATTCTCAAGAAAGGTCTATAGCAAATAATCCCAATACACAAGAATAAGTAAAGTTCAGAGCTTTGAAATAAACTGTCCAAACTTATAAAGCTCAGCAAGGAAAGAGCACTATGTTTACAACATCTAACTTCAAATCCAGTGCCCTCTTACTATGGTAAGTCTCTACATGATTCCCAGTGTCTCTTCCAACATGTCTCTTCCATGTTCTATATTCATGGACAAGTCACATGATTTTTCCAGCATCCCTAAGCTTCCTAGTTTGTAAAATAAGGATGATCATTCCTTATAAAATAACATGACAGCTTTGTTAAGTGATTTACAATATGTTTATTTTCATATGTAAACATGGATAATACATACATATAACAGTTAAAAATAACAACCTATACAAAGTAAGTTAAGAAATTCTACTTCCCTCCAAATTTCCCATCTCAAAAAAATTACTTAATTGAAATGCTATCCTCTATATGCACTTGCAAAATGATTGGAGTCTGGAAGCAGCATTTTCTCAGTGATGGAGGGTATCCTACAGCATGAGGGCCTTTTTTTCTTTCAGAACAATGTTGACTCCAGATCCATCAGCATCCCACCTCTGCTGCCTGAATTAGCCATAAGAAGAGGTTCCCGAATCAATTAAAAAAAAAAAAAAAAAAAAAAAAAAAAAAAAAAAAAAAAA
>NW_026000057.1:25654876-25681979 GCF_001458135.2 Marmota marmota marmota | reverse complement strand
TTTTTTTTTTTAATTTTCAGAATCTCTATCTCCTTATTGAAGTAATACTTTGCTTCCTGTATTAGCTTATGTAGCTCTTTATCCAAATAATCTTCTTCTGCTTATATTTGCTCTCTTATATCATCCTTTAATTTACAGAAAATTTTAATTATGTACATCCTGAAATCCTTCTCTGATATTTCTTCTGTTATGTTGGCCATGGATTCTAATAATGTAGAATCTTGGTTTGTTTGGGGCACTTTCTTCCCTTGTTTTTTCATGTTGTTTGTGTGTCTTCCCTTCTAGCAGTACAGATTTGAGGTGTTACAGTTTTTACCCTACAGACTTATAGTGCCCCTGAAGGGTTCCAATACCTCTCCTTTAAGGGGTGGGTCAATATTAACAGATCCCAATACAAACAATATACAACCTTAAACCAAACAGACATTTACACTTTATTAAGACTTTTACACTTTCATGTTCTATATTCATGGACAAGTCACATGATTTTTCCAGCATCCCTAAGCTTCCTAGTTTGTAAAATAAGGATGATCATTCCTTATAAAATAACATGACAGCTTTGTTAAGTGATTTACAATATGTTTATTTTCATATGTAAACATGGATAATACATACATATAACAGTTAAAAATAACAACCTATACAAAGTAAGTTAAGAAATTCTACTTCCCTCCAAATTTCCCATCTCAAAAAAATTACTTAATTGAAATGCTATCCTCACATATTTTAGAAGACTTTGTAAAATCACTACTTTCTTTTAAATTGTGTTATCTTCACTATTAACTTTCCCTAAAAACTAACTCCACAGAATGAAAAATGTTTTAAGTCATCACTTAACTCCATTTATCATTAATAAACTTCAGAGTTCAATGACAATCCAAAAGCAGGTTCCTGTTGTTATTCCTGTAAAATGACATGTTACATGTAACGGAATTTGAACCTGATAGATAAAAATGCTGAGCTTGGTAGACCATGATCTTAGATTGGAAACACATCTCCCAACAGTGTGCTAGTAAAGCCATACTTTGCACAGAATGTACCTTGTTTCTGAAGACATGCAGGAAATGTATCTAAGGTTTCAAATTGATCCCTCCTGGGGTAACTGATCAGATTTCAACACAAGAGGAGAGTGAAAGCAATGAGAAGAGGCATGACTATTAAAGCAGAATTTCCTAACGTGGTATTCAAGATGATTTTAGTGCATGGATGAGAGTTTTATCTTCATAGTTATATACTGAAGATAAATATCAAATCCCTGATTCTGTAAATGTGAATGATTAAAAAAATTAAAAAAATAACAAAACACTGATGTTCAATCATCTCTACTTTTCTATAATAAAGCTATCCCTCCAAAAAAATTTATAGGAAATTTGACCCAGTTTTTTAACACAAAAATTATAAGAAATAAAGAGCTATGGAATAGGAATCTACAGATTAACATGCATTTAAGAAATTTATAAGCCAATCCCAGAGTATGAACCAACTTTTTGTTCTGTCAACTTTTTCCAACTGTTTCTTTTGTTTCAAATTCATTGATTTCAGCTCTGATTTTAATTATTTCCTATCTTCTACTGCTTTTGGTGTTGATTTGTTCTTTTTCTAGCGCTCTGAGATGTAATGTTAAGTAATTTATTTGTTGACTTTTTTTGTCTTTTAAGGAATGAACGCCATGCAATGAACTTTCCTCTTAGAACTACTTTCATAGTGTCCTAGAGATTTCGATATATTGTATCTGTGTTCATGTTGTATCTGTGTTCTCGTTCACCTCTAAAAATTTTTCAATCTCCTCCTTGATGTCTTCTGCAACCCATTGTTCACTCAGTAGCATATTATTTAGTCTCCAGGTGTTGGAGTAGCTTTTTATTTCTTATTTTAATCATTCCATTGTGATCTGATAGAATGCAGGGCAGTATCTCCAATTTTTTACATTTGCTAAGAGTTGCTTTGTAGCATAATATATGGTCTATTTTAGAGAAGGATCCATGTGCTGTTGAGAAGAAAGTGTATTCTCTTGTTGAAGGATGAAATATTCTATATATGTCAGTTAAGTCTAATTTATTGATAGTATTATTGAGTTCTATAGTTTCTTTGTTCAGCTTTTGTTTGTAAGATCTGTCTAGTGATAAAAGAGGTGTTTTAAAGTCATCCAAAATGATTGTGTTGTGGTCTATTTGACGCTTGAACTTGAGAAGAGTCTGATGAATGTAGATGCTCCATTGTTTGAGGCACATATATTTATAATTGTAAGTCTTGTTGGTGTATGGTTCCCTTGATCAGTATGTAGTGTCCTTCTTTATCCTTTTTGATTGACTTTAGCTTGAAGTCTACTTTATTTGATATGCGGATGGAAACCCCTGCTTGATTCCATAGTCCATGTGAGTGGTATGATTTTTTCCAACCCTTCACCTTCAGTCTGTGGATGTCTTTTCCTATGAGATGAGTCTCTCAGAGGCAGCATATTATTGGGTCTTTTTTTTTATTTTATTTTATCCAATCTGCTAGTCTGTCTTTTGACTGGTAAATTTGGGCCATTAAGATTCAAAGTTATTATTGAGACAAGATTTGTATTCCCAGCCATTTTTATTTATTTTTGGTATTTAATGTGACTTGTTTTTTCCTCTGATTAGATTTTCCTTTAGTGTAATACCTCCCTCTGCTGATTTTCATCATTGTTTTTCATTTCCTCTTCGTGGAATATTTTGCTGAGGATGTTCTGTAGTACAAGCTTTCTTATTGCAAATTCTTTTAACTTTTGTTTATCATGGAAGGTATTTATTTCATCATCAAATCTAAAGCTTAGTTTTGTGGAATATAAGATTCTTGGTTGGCATCCATTTTCTTTCAGAGATTGGTATATGTTGTTCCACGATCTCCTGGCTTTGAGGGTCTGGGTTGAAAAATCTGCTGAGATACGAACTGGTCTCCTTCTATATGTAATCTGATTTCTCTCTCTTGTGGCTTTTAAGATTCTATCCTTATTCTGCATGCTAGGCATTTTCATTTTAATGTGCATTGGTGTAGATCTGTTCTAATTTTGTACATTTGGTGTCTTGTAAGCTTCTTGTATTTGGTTTTCCAATTTATTTTTCATGCTTGGGAAATTTTCTGATATCTCATTAAAGAGATTGTGCATTCCTTTGTTTTGAAACTCTGTGCCTTCCTCTATCCCAATAACTCTTAGATTTGGTCTTTTGATGGTGTCCCATAATTCCTAGATGTTCTGTTCATGGTTTCTTACTATCTTCACTGTGTGATCAACTTTATTTTCCAGATTGTATACTTCGTCTTCATTATCTGACATTCTTTCTTCCAATTGATCTAGTCTGTTGGTTATGCTTCTATTGAGTTTTTTATTTGATTTGTTGTATTCTTCATTTCAAGGATTTTTTTTTCAGAGTCTCTCTCTCTTGAAGTAATCTTTTGCTAACTATATTTGCTCTTATCTCTTTGTTGGAGTGATTAATTTTGTCTGTATTTGCTCATTTAGGTCATTCTTTAATTCACAGATCATTTTAATTATGAACCTTCTGAACTCTTTCTCTGATATTTCATCAACTTCACTCCATGGGTTCCGTTATTATAGTATCCTGGTTTGTTTGGGGCACTTTCCTCCCTTGTTTTTTCATGTTGTCTATGTGTCTTCCTTTCTTGCAGCATAGGTCTGAGATATCACAGTTTCTACCCTATATTCTTGTAGTACCCATGCAGATTGTCTGTACCTCACCTTGATGTTACGCTTCCAGACCCTGCTGGTGTCCCTAAATGTATGCTACTGCATCTAAAGGTGGTAGCAGCAATAGCTGAGGTAACTCAAGATAATTTAGTTGATGTGCCCCAAGATAGAAACAATGTCTTACAGAAATGGGGCTGTAAGGGTGGGCCTCACACTCTCTTTGGGATGCCTGCTGCTCTGAGATGCAACTGCTTCTAGGCCCTGTCCCTTGTCAAAAGGTTAGGGGCTATTGTATGGAAAAGGCTATGGTGGTGACTGAAATGTCCCAAGATACAAGTGCGTTAGGCTTAAGCTGGTGGTGGGGGAGTGAATTCGGACCTACCCTGGACCTGGGGCCTGCGCAAGTTAGTATGGGCGGATTTAGGCCCAGCCTGGCCTTCTGTGGTAGTCTGCTGGTTGGAAGAGGGGGTCTTGTGTTGAAGGCTGGGCTCCAGTGGCAGAAAGGATGAACCTGGGCCTACTGTGAGCCTGGGTCCCACGCAGGCTAGTGTGGGTGAGTCTGGGCCACCGGGCTTGACTTCCTGTAGTAGTCTCGATAACAGGTCTCTTAATATGAAACTAAATACAAAAGACTAGCTCTTCTTATAAATAATGCATTTAAAAATATATCTTCTGGGGCTGGGGATGTGGCTCAAGCGGTAGCGTGCTCTCCTGGCATGCTTGCAGCCCGGGTTCGATCCTCAGCACCACATACAAAGATATTGTGTTCACCGAAAACTAAAAAATAAAATATTAAAATTCTCTCTCTCTCTAAAATATATATATATATATATATATATATANCAGAAAAAAAGAGATGTATAAATTACTCATGATCTGGAATCATTTAACACTAACGTAAATAAATAAATAATCTATCTAACTATCTCCATCCCTCCTCTGTAGCCCACAATTACTTAAAAAAGTGATCATGGGAAATACAGAAGATAGAATTTAACACATTTTTTAAAAGAAATTAAATAAAAAGATGGTTGCTGATTTAGTGAACCTCTATTCCATAAGCATTAATCACAGCATCCTCTAAATCCTTAACCTTTCCTTTTCCCCCTTAATCTAATGATATTTTCCAGGAGCAAAATAAATCAAAATGTGGTAAAAGAGGCTAGAAAAATAGCTCAGTGGTAAAGCACTTGTCTATAGTATGCATGAGGCCCTGGGTTCAATCCCCTGCACAGCAGGGGCGAGAGAGGAGGGGAACACAGAAGCTTGAAAATTACACTCACATCAACTTTTGCCAGTATATTTCAGCTAAGATTAAAAACTCAGAATGAAAACAAAGACAAATATATAAAATTATGACAATATGGTAAAAAGAGATAAACAGATTGTAATGTGAAAACATCACAAATATTAGAATAGTTTATCAATATTTGTATATTTATATATTAATAGGACAACAATATAAAGATGGCTTAGTTTCTCAACATGGTTTGTCTTGAAAACAGTTCAATATACAAAGAACTGCTTATAAATTTCCCATAACAGGCCATTTTGACTAATCAAAAATAGGAAAGAAATTGACTAAGGAAAATGTTAAATGGATGTTTATTTCAAAATAAAAGACACCAATGTCTTTAGAAATCTCTGATCCTATACATTTCAGTCAGTGGTCTAATGTTCCTGCTCACAGCCTAACAGTTCAATAAAGCCTGACTTTCACCATGATCTCTATATTTGTAATAACGCATTAAACCACATTCTACTGATCACAGTAGCATCCTTTAACTTATGTGCCTGACTTGCTATCAAAAGTGATATAAATAAATATAAAAATCAGCAATCACAAAATTAAATATTTTTCAAATGATGTGAATGTGTGCCAGAGCAAAACCACTTGCCTTATGTCCAGGGAGCCAAGAAAGGAAGGGGCAGAGGTCCCATCATCCTCTTCAGGGTGCTATCAATGACCTAAAGACCTCCAATTAAACCCCTACACCTCTTAAAGGTACACCATTTCCAAATAGTGAAATGGGCTCAGGACCAATACCTTAACATATAGATATTTGGGGAAACTTACCCAAACCATAACATTCCCCAAGACTATATTAACATAAATTTTATAAATATATAATCTCAAGTAAATTTTTTTTAAATGTTAAATTATTTGTCACCCATTTCTAACTATGCTTTAAAGCCACTTTAAAATGAAAATCTAAAGCCACAGCCTAACTCTTTTCCTCCAAATTTCATTTAAAAAAAAAAAAATTCAAAGAGGCCATTTCCAAAAAATGAAGTTATAGTCCACTTTTAATGCTTTAAGAATACTTAGACACACAAATCAAAAATAACCAGTAAGGTTATAGAGTACATCTCCAAGTTAGACTTCATGCCAAAATTCACTAATTTACATTAACTTAAATTGCCTTTTACTGGCCATGTGTTGAAAACCTTTAAAACTATTCCCTCGATTCCAGGATATAGCAGGGCTGGCTCTACTCAGATCAGCTATAGTCAAAGGCCACCCAAGACATGCCAAAGGCAATATGGCCAGAAAAGCCTGGATAACTGCAAATAGTAATCTTACCTAGGTCTCTGAAACCCAAAACGTCCTTTCTACCATCCTCCCCTTCTCACTCCATCTCCATCCAACAGACATAAAACAATATCATGTACAATCTCTCCTGAGATAGAGAGCTGGAGAAAGATTATGTGTGCAGGCTTGGACTAAACACCTAAAATCATCTGAACTATATTTTTAAAATATTAGTAAGTATACAATCCATAATAATAAAAATCACTTACATTTATATTGCACAGACTCTTTACAAGATAACGTTCCAAGCAGTTGAAAAATACGAACTGAAAGGGCATAGACTTTTATTTGTGCCGTATCTCCAGTTCAGAAAAAATCTAGCATATTACAAATATTCAATAAATATTTGTAGAATGAGTAAATAAATAAATCAATGAATGAACAAAAAAGGATTTACATTTATTTGCATAACTAAAATTCAGCCTTGTTAAACTTCATACTTCATAAAATTCATAGTTTTTCAACTAGTGGGATCACATACAGATCTCCTAATTTTGTCTATAAATGGCTACTTTGGGGTCAGGCACACATCCCCTGTCCAGTTGACTGGGGTTGAAGCAGCAGATAAAGAGCATGAAGACTTGTATACAAAGGCTACTGATATTGCAAACATCCCTGGAAAGCAACAGTACAAATGGCAGATAGGTTGCTTAACTTGTTTAGTCTACAGTTCACTTATATATGTTCTCTTATCAAATTTATCCTTCTCTAGAGGAGAAAACCATTTCCTGGAGCAACTGCCTCTCACCAGCAATACAATGTATTATGCTACTTTAAAAGAATAAAAAACCAAAACTATAGTGAATGGCAATCACTGTGGAAAGAATATCTAATTGGAGGTACTAATGGTGCCAACTCTTCTTTCAAAGCTCTTTGAGAGTTTCTGCCAGACCACGACAGATGGAAGAAGGCAATGGATCACTTATTCAACAAATACTTATTATGCATGTACTATAAAAAAGATACTTCATGAAGTAGTTCATTTGTGGGGCAGCGGGGGAGGTACACACACCTGCGTGTGTGTGTGTGTGTGTGTGTGTGTGTTGAAAAGGGCACTTCTAATGCATCCTTCAAAAAAGAAAACCAGAATTGAATTTTAAAGATGTTATAATTTAATAAATGAAGGATTTTGAAATATCAAAATTATTAGTAAATATCATGATGCAACCTTCATGAGTGCTTACCTAGTGTCAGATACTGTCCTAAGAACTTTACATATGTTAATTTATTTATATTTAATTCTCTCAAAAATATGATGATATAAATACAATTTGTATCCCTATGTGATAGGTAAGGAGCCTGGGGCACAGCTAAATAATTTATAGCTGCACAAGGTCAGGTGTCATACACACACATTCTGCTCCACAGCTGGCACCCATTATAACTACTCAACAGTATACAGAACACAGTATGATAAAAATATAATTCTGATGTGAAATGTTTAGGAAAAAGTAAAAATCCTTAAAGATCACTGTGAAAAAATCAGTATAAACTATAATACTCATACGTTAGCTTTATAATATAATATTCACAGACATTTGGCCATTAGTCATTATAAAATCTTAGCTGCCAGACATGCTGGTGCACACTTCCAATAACGATAGGAGGATCACAAGTTCAAGGCCATTTGGAGCAACGAAGCAAGACCCTGTCTCAAAATTAAAAATTGAAAAGGACTGGGGAGATAACACAGCAGTAGAATTCCCCCTGTTCAATCCCTAGTACTAAGAAAATAAAATATAGAAAATAAAATCACAGGTACCTGAAGGTTGTTTTTAAGGCCAGAAATTAGTTACTCTTATATTACTTTAAATCTTCAGATAAAATCATTAAGACATCTAAAAACAAAAGTAATGTTTTATATATAGCATATTATTTTACATTTAATGTAACATAGATAATTCACAAGTAGGTTTATAAAGAATTATTTTGCAAAAATACACTAAAACTCATAGACAAATTTATTATTTCCCTGAATTTATAAAAAGCTGATCTTAAATATAAAGTACAAAGTTACATTATTTACTACTCCATAGAATAGACATTATAATTTACTACTATAGAACTATATAGTCATATGATATTGATGATACTTTTGTCCATTACAATGTGCTTAAGGAATAAAAATCTGAATTTATTGACATTATCAACTATCAATCAGCCTTCTTTTATTAGATATTAACCACAATCAAATAATCTACCTGAAAGTTCAGAAATGGAAAACCTACTAAATCTTATTAACACCCTCCACTAGAAATAATAAAAGGTCAGAAAACATAACTCTTGGCACTGGGTGTATTAGCCAGTAAACTCAAACATTCTTTTTAAAAACAGACACATTTTAAAACATTTTTTCAGCTCAACAGACCTGCCCTAGGAAAAGCATCCTAACACTCACTTTGTCTCTGAGGCAAACTCTTAACAAATGTGCTACCAGCATAATCTGTAAACAACTCTTGAATGTGTACACAACATTTCTTTATTAAAGTAGAAAAGGTCATAACATCACAAGGAAATGAAAACAGAAGCCATCTGGGAAACAACTGTTCTTAAAATAAAAATTTTAAAGAATACAAAATAGAAAACATGTAATCAGTGTGCAAATAACAATGAAAAAATATCATGGATGTTTTATACCTATAAATAATATAAATAATAGTTATGTTGGAAGGCTATACAATTATTCCTTTGCTTGAAAAAATTGAAATTCTTCCATGGAATTTTTATTAAAAGCAATTTGTAAAACACACTGGCCTAGGGCCTGGGGCTGTCACTCAGTGGTAGAGCACTTGCCTAGCATGTGTGAGGCACTGGGTTCAATTCCCAGCACCACAAATACATAATTAAATAAATAAATGTCCATCAGCAACTAAAAAAAAAAAATTAAAAAAAAAACCCCACACTGGCCTAGGCTGGAAATGTAGCTCTATGGTAGAGTGCTTGCTTAGCAAGTGCAAAGCCCTGGGTTCAATCCCCAGTACCACAAATAATAATAATAATTAATAAACACACCAGCCTATAGACATGTAAGATCAAAGTAATAGTAATCTACTATTTCTGGTTTAGCTCTAATCCAGAGGAATCAGAATCCATCTCAAATCCCCAGGAGTTGCCCTACTCTCATCCACAGGCTTATTCTGGTCGTTACCAGGAGCCTCCTTCTCTCTCATTCTGGCACTAGACATGCCTCCTCCTTTCCCTCCTCTCACTTTACTTTTACCCTTGCTCACTATATTCCCACCACACTAGTCTCCTTTCTAGTTTTTGAGCTCCTTCCTATCTCAAGGCCATTGCACTTGCTTTCTCTTTGCCTGCAATGTGGTTCCCCTGTCCTTTCCCATGATTGGTTCTTATTCTTCAGCTAATGCTTCCTCCTTAGTCATAAGGGCCTGACTGGATTGCCAATCTAAAGTTAAACTTGTACCCCCAGACACCCATTACCTTCCCCCAATTACACTCCAGCAAATCACCTTATATTGCTTCACCTATTCACTTGTGAATTATCAGTCCCCACTTACAAGAATATAAGGTTCATAACCTTGTTTTATTTTTCTCTGTATTTTCAGAGCCTAGAACAGCACCAATCACAAGGTCAATGCACAATAAAGATACTGATTGAATAAATGGCTCCATCCCCAAGCACAGATATTGCAAATTCTGTATAGCACTGTTACTTCTGTGTCTTCTCAATGGATTTCATGAATCCTTGTCTAGAAGTTCCCTGCTACCTTGACACAGGCTGTAGGATCAACAAATATGCCTTTTCTCTTCCTAGATCTGTTACATATACAATCATCCCTGGGTATCCATGGTTTTAGGACTCTTCATAAATAACAAAATCAGCAAAAGCTCCACATGCCTCATATAATATGGTAGCCTAGTACTGGCCTACGCCTATCTTCCTATATACTTTAAATTATCTCTAGAGCACTTCTAGTATCTAATAAATGCAATGTAAACAGTTGTTATATTGTATTGTTTAGGAAATAATGATAGAAGAAAGGTTGTGCATGTTCAGTACAAATGCAATTTTTTAAAGGGTTAAATCCACAAATACAGAATCCACAGCTATGGAAGACCAACTGTACATCCACTTCCAAGTTCCTTCATATTTCTATATCATGTTCCATGTGCTCTTATGTCAGTAAATGAACAACCACCCTAAAGCTGGAGATGTAGCTCAGTGGCAGAGCACCTTCCCAGCATGTGCAGGCCCTAGGTTCACTACAAAGAAAAAAACAAAGCAAAAAATAAGGAAAGAAATACCACTTAATATATATATGACCCAATACATAATAAAAAATCAGCAACTATACGTTACTGCCTTCTTCTCAGAGCTCTGACATGAGTCATTCAAGAGAAGGACAGTACCAGAAAACCATTCCAAGGGGATAACCTGCTGTACCAATTTTCCCACCTCTCCTAAAACATAAAGCAATAATAGTAAGACTAAGCTTGAATATACCTTGGTATCTTTTTCTTGAATTTCTTATCCTGAGTCTCTTTGATCCTTCATGAACACACACATAAAAACACACCTACCAACCTCCATGTATGTCTGGACAAGTCTGTGTTGGAGCACATACAAAGGATAGGTCAGGTCTAGTTTTCTCTCTTTTTAAACAAAAAACAAAGATACCATAAAATTTTCAAACAGTACAAAAATATAGAGAGAAAACAGTGAAAGTTCTGTCAAGGATATTGCTCAGAGCAGCTTTTAACCTTCTCACTATACAGCTGCACAAACTCAAGTTTTATTATATATGTGTGTGTGTGTATATATATATATATATATATATATATACACACACACAAACATACATATATATGTGTACATTTGTATGTATATACATATATGTTATATATATAATTTATATAACAACATTTCTGCATTGATCTTAATATATGTCATGTATTGGACTCAGTTCTGGGACCTAACATAAAGAGACATTTAAAAATTGAACTATTTTTAAAGGCAAATAAATGCTAAGGGTGTGATGAGGAAATCATCATGAGACAAATATTTGAAGAATTGGCTGCCTACAGAATAACCAAAAGAGTCAAAGGGAAAAAAAAACTCATTCAGCTTTTTGAAAGGCTGTAATGTGCAAACCTGCATGTTTTCTGTGCATGACACTAAAGAAGAGAAGAACCATTGTGTCAAATATACAGAAAACAAATTCTGACTGTACATTGGGAAACAGGTAGCTCTTACATAATTTAACTTCTGGGACATTTCCTCGAAAAACCCTAACCAAGATTAAAACCAAGGAAAATCAAAATGTTTCATCAGTTAATTCTATCAATCATATATATTAACAAATCAAAAAGGAAAGATTATAATTAAAACCCAGCTTCCCATTTGTCTATTGTTATTATCATTAAACAGAGATTATTTATAATGTGCTGGAATTCTAATGTAATCTGGGTAAAATAAAGACTCCCAGAGTAGGTTTCCTAACTGGTGAAAAAGGCTCATGATTTAACAAAGTATATACCTTATTTATATGTACTTAAATACTACTTCAAATTTAATAGACCAAAAATTTGAACTGACCTCTCTGTACTTAAGACTTTTTTTATATTTAATGTGTCCACTATAGCGTAATCATAAGGTATATAACAAAACCTGATATTCCAAAGATTCTTTCTGAATTGTTACATTCTAAAGTATTCAAATATTGTAAGTAGCATGCCAACTCCAAAGTCCTCCGTATCTTTTGTCACAGAGATGTTTAGAATATCATAACATAACTAAAGTCTAATGTTTTGTATTATATTGCCATTTATTTCCAAAAAAGACTTGACCTATGGCAACTACACTCTGAAAAACTAAGAGACCATCGATTAGAGAAAACATGACCTGTCACAAGCCCATGACAGTTCAGATTCCAAGTAATTTAGCTCTAACCTTTTTGCTGAAATGATTTAAGTATCACCATCTCTATAATAAAAACAACCAAAAAAAGCTATTTATGATTCCCAAACATCAAATTACAAAATGGAACCTAACAGGTACACAAGAAATAACTAGAAACTGTATTTAAGTATATAATACAGAATCCCTAAACATCCTAAATTCAAAGACAAACGAAAAGTCCTAGAATCAAGATATAAAACATCTCATTGACAATTCAGATAATTAGTCTAGAACCAAGCCATAAAATTTTCTTACTGATCTCAGTTATTCCCAAAACACAGAAGTCTCTGATTCTATAACATCTATTCTTTAAGAAATAAACATGCGTGCATGCACGCCCTTGGCTGTCCCAAGTAAAGGCTGTTGTCTATTCAAGGAAATAGAGTGCAAACTGAGTGTTTTGAATGCTTTCAAATCCTGAGTCTAACAAGTTATTATTTAATCTCTGTCCCTCAGTTTCTTCATCTATAAATTAAAGACTCAGAACCATACTTCCTTATGGGTTATTATGAAGATTAAATAATCAAACTTGTGTAAAACATCTAGAACAGAACCAAACAATAAGAGCTCAATAAATGTTAGCAGATTTTTTATTATTACTATTATTATTTCTACTATATGATTACTACTACTACTACTACTACTACTACTACTATTATACAGGAAAGAAAGAAGACTAAAGTGAGCTGGAATAGTCAAACATTCGAAAGAACACCAGGCATATGAATGTACCTTGAAAAATAGGTGGGGCTTTAGGGATGACAAGAAGAAACAAAACCAGTCAGTGTGCAAGCAATGATGAGACCAAGGACTTCAGTGCTCAAAGGTAGCATTCTAGATCATAAAGTTGGTTGCATTAAATAGGTCCGTTTCTGTGCTGCCTGGCAGAGGAGTTAAGCAATAATTTGACAGATAATGAGAAATCCTTATAATTCTTAAATAAGGCAGTAATATATTAAATGTATGATTCTAAAATTCTTGCCTGGGCAACATGCTGGCCTGAGGATAAGGAACCAGTCTAAGAAGAGATAAGCCATTCATGATTTTGGAAACACACTTGTCTGCTACAATATCAAAGTATCACTTTGAGAATCGAGCACTAAATTACTAGAATCTTCTAAAATGGAAAGAGCTACATGTAAACAAAACATAAAGGCCTAGCATAAAAAGATCAAAAGAAATTGTTGTAGGATATCTGAAAGACAGTAGCATAGAGATATGGCCAAAACCATGAAAATTACTATGTAACACTCCTGGTATTTTTACAGACTTCTTTCTCTAGAACATCTCTTAAGGACATTTGTCCTACACTAGCTTTTTCCAAGAAGAAATTATTTGTGAAACCTATCTGTAATCTCCTCCTGATAATTTTTTTTAAAAATTTTACCACAGCTGTAAGTTAAAATCTCAGAAATAATTCTTTAAATAGTGGGATTTTAATTGGATCCTGCTATAGTTTGTATCTTAAATGTCCTCCAAAGGCCCATGTGCTGAAAACTTTTTCCCCATCTTGGCACTGTTGAAAGAGGAGGAAACTTTAAGAGGTGGGGCCTACCAGGATGTCTTCAGTCTCTGAGGGTATGCCCTTGAAGGGCTATCAGGACCCTGATCCCACCTTTCCTCCACTCTATTGCATCCAGGTCATGAACAGGATGGTTTTGCAATGCTGTGTGCTCTCACCATGAAGTACTCACAACTATAGGCCTAAAACCAATAGGTCTGTCTAATCAGGGGTTGAAACATCTGGAAACTGTGAGTCAAAATTAACCTTTTCTTCATAGTAATGTCTCAGTTATATGTTACAGTGACAGAAAGCTGACTAGCACATATCCCCAACAGAAATCAATCACAACACTTAAATTCCTGGATCTAATCAGTGGTGAATGGTTTTCAACTGTTAATGCCATTATAATAACTACTTCCTCTTTTGGTAAAAACAAGATTTACCTACGGCAATTATCGTGAAGTATGGTGGCCATTATTAAATCAATTTTTGGACCTTGGGGAAAAACACTTTACAATTCAGAGAAGTGGTGCAAATTCTACCTAGTTCCAAACTGTTTTCATCACTTTTAAAAACTTACAGCAACACATTAATGGAAATTCCTTCTTTCCCCATCTTTACCACATAAAATACAAATATCCGTGGTATCTTTACTCTTTTTTTGTCACCATGGTTATCAGCACATACACTCTGCTACTTAAACTTGGCAAAAATGAAGTCATAATATTATGCCACACATTAGTAGGCTTTCCTTTCACATTGCCTGACTCACTGGGAAATGGAATACTCTATAAACCTAGGTGACTTCAGTTGAGCTCTACTAGCTAATAAATGTTGATAATAAAAACATAGTCTCATAAGAGTGAATTTACTGTGTCCCACAACTGTACCAAACACCTCATAATGGTCAGATTCCTACTCATATCATATAAAGGGAGCTAAGGAAGAGTGGAATTAAAATCCAGATAGTATATTAGGCCATTGGAGAAATTCCAAAGGCAACAAGTTTGAATCTATTAAATGCGACTTGCTTAATTTTTCAAAAGGTCTATGACAGTTATATGCCAAAAACTATTACTTCACACACAAAAAAATCTTTGTCATATCATTGGGAATAATATGCTAACATAGAGAGGAAATCTGTTTAGAAATAGGAAACAAATGAAAAAGATAACCATTAATAAATCTCTGGATGAAGGGTTTAGAAAAAATTAGCACCCATAAGAAATCAGTGGCATTGGGCTAGGGTTGTGGCTCAGCAGTACAGCACTCCTCTGGCACGCACAAGGCCCCAGGTTCAATCCTCAACACCACATATAAATAAATAAAATAAAGGTATTATATCCAACTACAACTAAATAAATATTTTTAATAAAAGAAAAAGAAATTAGTGGCATCATTTAAAAAAGGGTACCACATCTTTATTTCATAATTCTTTTGAAAAATGGAAAACAATGAACCACTTTGAAACTTGAAGAATCCTTAGTAGAATACTTGTAATTAAACTTATAAAAGGGAGACAGGTGGAAATTGGCCCATCTGATTAGAAAAGATCAAAGTCTGCTGAAATTCATGCCAGCACAGGTTGTACTATTGTGGACAGCAGTATTTCTATAGAGACATTTGACAATATCAATCAAAACGACAAATGTACACAACACTTTGACTCAGCAATTCCATTTCTAGGAATTTAGCTCACAAACTTGTATGCATGTATGCACAAGTTTTACACTGTAGTATCAGTGAAGACAAAAGTCTAGAAAGAACCTAGTTGTTCATCAATAGGAACTGGTTAAGCAAATTATAACAAATTCAAACACAATATAGCTATTAAAAAATAATAAAGATGCCTGAGATTGTGGCTCAGTGGTAGAGTGCTTGCCTAGCATGTGTGAGACACTGGGTTCGATTCTCAGCACCACATATAAATAAATAAAATAAAGAGGTAAAAGAGAGCTAAATAATTTTAATTAAAAAAAAATTAAGATATATTTACTGTTGTTGGGTTAAGAGAGAAAAAGGAAAATGCTAAAAAATAAATATGTTTTAAAGGATACTAGTATTTGTATTGAGAATGGAATGAAGATATATACCTATTAACATATATTTATATGAATTATCTCTGGAAGTACACACAAGAAACTGGTAAAACTGAAAGAAATGAATGACAGAGCAACAAGAAGCTCTTCTCTCTATGCCCTACCATATCTTTTGAATTTTGAACTCTACAAAAGTATTATCTAAAGAAATACATAAATTAAACTTGTAAGCAGAAAAGGATGACGAATTATGCAGAATTTTTTTTTTAACCTCCATACCTCTTTTTTTTTATTTTTTTTATTTTTATTTTTTTTTATTTTTTAATTTTTTATTGTGGGTTGTTCAAAACATTACAAATTTCTTGACATATCATATTCGACACTTTGATTCAAGTGGGTTATGAACTCCCACCTTCACCCCATACACAGATTGCAGAATCACATCAGTTACACATCCATTGATTTACAAATTGCCATACTAGTGTCTGTTGTGCTCCGATGCCTTTCCCATCCTCCACCCTCCCCCCTCCCCACCTCTCCCCTCCCCTCCCCTCCTCTCTCTCTACCTCCTCCACTGTATAACCCTGAGGGTCTCCTTCTATTACCATGCAATTTCCCTTCTCTCTCCCTTTCCCTCCCACCTCTCATCCCTGTTAAATGTTAATCTTCTTCTCCTGCTCTTCGTCCCTACTCTGTTCTTAGTTACTCTCCTTATATCAAAGAAGACATTTGGCATTTGTTTTTTAGGGATTGGCTAGCTTCACTTAGCATAATCTGCTCTAATGCCATCCATTTCCCTGTAAATTCTATGATTTTGTCATTTTTTAATTATGCAGAATTTTTAAGTACCAAATTTGTTTCCATTGTGACCTTTCAAAAATTGCCTCTTGCTTTTTTCCAGACATCTATTTTTCATTCTCTCCGGTTAACTTCAAGTTCATTTCACTTTCTTTCATTTAGGCCTATCAGGGACATTGGCTACAAGTGCTTTGCCCTCCCAGACTACTAAATGCCAACAAGGCTGATGAACTTTACTCCAGTAACTATCACACAAAATCAGTGACAAAACAACGGCTATGAAAGAAATCTAAGATTTACAAAAAGGTAGTTGACCACACTTTTTCCAACAGGAAATAAAAAGTGAGGGAAGACATGGGGGAAGTAAATATAAGATTTGAGAAATTCAGTTTTAACACTATATAATCAAACCCGCCTTCTAACCAGGGCTAAGAAATGGCTCTGCACCTAGACTATCTAAACAATCAGTGGATACCACAGCCACTGCTCTTTAGTAACTGAACTCTATTCATCTCCATTATGTTATTTATTTACAAATGCATCAACATTGATATTTCACATGCTAGTGTCTTGTTTTTTCAATTTTTATATACACACTCAATAGTTTTGCAACTCAGAAACTGAAATAAAGGCCTAGAATCTCACTGGCCTAAGCCGAAACATAACAATCCCTTAAGACACAAAAGGAACAGCCCCTTTTTGGGTAAAGCAATATTTGCTTCTACTCTTCTATAAGTTTTTTAATATATTTTTTAGTTGTATTTGGACACAATACCTTTATTTTTCTTACTTATTTTTATGTGATGCTGAGGATTGAACTCAGCACCTCACACGTGCTAAGGCTAGCGCTCTACTGCTGAGCCACAAGCCCAGCCCCTTCCATGAAGTTTTGATTAGAGGAAAAGAACATGACTGGTCCTGAGGATATGGGAATCTGGGTAAAAACTACTGCAAACAGGGTATTGTGGACAATAACAACCAGTAAGCTGTATATTCACATGCACCCTGAATAACCACTATCATAAAGACAAGCTCTTTGCCTCAAAAGCTCTAAAAAATAACTGAAAATCAGTCCACAGACTTCAATCAACAATCTCAATTTAAGTAGGTAAAACTATACTTAAATCATGAGTAGGTGAACAGGTTACATGAAAACCCTTACTTAGGTCTAAAGTGCCATTTTTACTTTACCCAAACCCCACAATATTGTTTCCTCCATCAGATACAAAAGTCCTGCCTACTAGTAAAAGTCCTCTTAAAAATTAACTTTGCCAGGCATAGTGGCGCACATCTGTAATGGCTCAGGAGGTGAGGCAGAAGGATCACAAATTCAAAGCCAGTCTCAACAAAAGCCAGGTGCTAAGCAACTCAGTGAGACCCTGTCTCTAAATAAAATACAAAATAGGGCTGGGATGTGGCTCTGTGATTGAGTGCCCCTGACTTCAATCCCTGGTATCCTCCCTCCCAAAAAAACAACTTCCCCAAATGCCCTATTTGTATTAAAATCAAACATGCAAGTCCCTTTTTTCCTAAAACCTCTGATTTGCAATAAAAACATACTGATAAGATTTTTATTTACATACTAACAATAAATCAGGAAAGTACATTCAGAATTATCTCCAGATTCTTAACATTTGTGATTACAAAAGATACAAAACTGCCACAAGGAAAAAAACAGGTCTCTGAACCCCACATAGAAGGCAATTAATATTTTAAAAGCAGAGAGTGAATATACATGTGAAATATACATTATGTTGTCACATAAGCTAAATTAACTTTCTAGCTTGGCATAATGACAGGGTAGTTGGGAGGGAATGTAAAAGAAAATACTCAACAGCTTAAAATTAACAATGGGCCCATTTATTCAAGGTAGGATAGTTCTCCCATTTCAGCTTGGAAAGACTGAAAGTCTTTCTGTCCTCCTTCAGGAGGGAAACTGCAGCTGGCATGTCTGGAGAATCACTCAACTACATTCACAGTTTCACTAGGAATCAAGCAATGGCAAGAAAAGTCCTCATCTTCACTATGCACTAAAATGTAACAGGGAAATGCTGACTTGAAGGTATTCAAGTTCCATCCTTAAAGCATCAGTTCAATTAGTTTCTTCTGAAGGAAGTCAATCCCTACAAATACACGAGTTATGCCCACTAAAACTGAGAAATACTTATCAGCGTCTTTGTCATTTCATTATACATTGTACTATTGTGCTTATTTCTTTACTATCCAACCTTTGCATTCCCCAGGCCTTTGTATCTTCTTGAATGACTTCTAGGAAGTATTCCTATAACTACTGAATAAACTAATTCACAGCACAATATTTCACAAATCTCTCTCGCTCTGTTCTATTCCCAACTGGACTCCATACTTCAACAATGGTAAATTCATTCTGTTTTTCAAAAAATCCAACTAAAATTTTATCTAAGCTTATCCCCTAACTTCTTGGAATTAAAGTCATTATTATCTGAGTATTAGAAAGTCTGACTTCATTCTTATCTGCTAAAGAAATGTTTAAAATGCATTAGGAAGAACTGGGAGAACTTCTTTAAGAAATTCAAATACTGATGGTGAAGAAAAAAGTTCTAAAGTTAGATATAAGAAAATGAAACACGACAGATATGTAGAAATAAACTTGATTTTTGTAAATTGATCTTGTATCTTGCAACTTCATTAAACTTATTTATTCCTTTTAATAGCATTATTTAAAAAGAAAACAAAACAGAGTATTCAATTTAAGGATGTTGAACATAAAAGATATTACTCAAAAATATAATATTATTCTTGTAATTCTAACATGAGGAACACCAAAAAACTTGCCAAAATATAGCCTTGAATTGTGCAACAAGTCTCTTATTTCTTCTTATAAAATATATTGGCAAAGACCAACAAACCCACACTGCTACAATGAAACCCATCCCCACATTCCATGGCTTCAGGGCAATTCCCATAAATGCAGGGTCATAAAAAGACAGCCTGCTAACTCCTGTAAGCCAGCACTCCATTTTAAGGATAAGAAACTGAAGACAATGACATGTGATCTACAGTTATTGGAATCTGAGGCTCTTTTTAAAAAGTTAGCAGGAATTGCCAATCTAATCTTGGATATCCACCTACAAAAGAGCATACAAAATTCATACAATACAGATGGATAAACAAACTTGACTGAAGTGTTCAAATTTAATAGTTTTTATTCTTCATGAAACAAGTCATATTCAACATGTTCACAAGCTGGTACTATAAAACCTAAAAAAAACAGACTGTTTAAGTTACCACCAGTGGCTTATTTATCTCAAAACACAACTTGACACTCCAATGTTAAAAAGAATGTAAATGGCCCTCCAGAGTTCAACATAATATTATCTAAACAAAGAAAAAATTATATACTTTTGAACTCTAAAAATAAAGATGCAGATTCCTAACTAAGCACAAACTTCTGGCTTTTTACTTTTTCCTTTTTTAATCTCAGTAGACTATAAATTAAAAAGTATATAACTATGAGGGATTTAAAGTTACAAGTTACTAAATAATTTTCCTTTTAATTTTATGTTATTATAAAAGGTAACAATTGAGAGAATACTGTGTGCCAAACCCTGCTAAGAATTTCATATGCATCATTAAAATAAAGGAATCATTAAATTACATGTTTTAAGGCATGTTTCAATTTTAACTGCTTCTTGATACCATCAATTAAAGAACCTGATGACCACTGAAAAATATCCCAATAATCTTACATAATAAAGCTGAATAAGTATAATCAGAGCACTAATTACAATGAGAGTAAGTAAAAATTTTATAACATTAATAATGTTACCACAATATAAATTAGTTACTAGGCACAAATCTTCATCAGGCAATGTTACTAGCATGTTTAAACTAAACCACACAAGGGGTTAAAAATAACTATAATGAAAGGCCAACAGCCCAGCAGCAGGGTTGAGCCAACATTCCCTTCTCTCCTCCCCCTCCCCTTCTGATCCTCTCCAATCCAGAATGAATTGCATGCCCCACTGCACAAGGCCCAAAAAGGTCACAGTGGATGGCAAAGACTTTTGTAAGAGAACAGAAATAACTCAGCAGCTTTGTTACCATAGTCTCTTTTAATCAGTATGTTCAAAATCCTTTAATTAGCACTCTGTCTACACAAGGAAGGCATTTCTCTGTGCCAGGGGAGGGCACCTATGTGTATGTACACAGTGTTCTGTTGTATCAGCAACACAACATGGAGCTAGTACCTCAAACTGTCTGCCAGGGAACTGAAGCACATAAAACTTTTTAAAGGCATGGTACCACATAATTTACATATACCATTTATATACCAATTACCAAACAATAAAGTAATGATGAACCTTGTTTCATTCAGATGTCAATTTGTTTGGGGACTTTTTTTTTTTCCACAAAAACTGAAGTATTTTAAACTGAGCAATAGCTTTAATCAATCAAAATATGATACTAATAATATAAAATAATATTAACAAAACAAAACCAGACAATATTTTGTCCTCATAATAGATCTTCAATAGAAGAAAAACACTGCCTCACTCAGGAATAAGTCACAACACACATTTTCATATGGATACTTTACATTGAAAATTTCACCCAACCACAAGTCTTAAAACTTGCAGGCTGGCACTGGGAACTTAGCTCAGTGGTAGAAAGCACCTGCCCAATGCGTGAAGCCCTGGGTTCCACCCCAGCACCGCAATTTAAAAAAAAGAAAAAAAAAAAACTGCAGGCTGGATTTATATTTTCTTATAAAATCTGATTAGATTCAAGGAGAAATTGGTAATACATTAAAAATAGCTACTTGAATCCACAGCCAAGAAATGATGAAAATTTGATCAGTAAAAGGGAATTTGTAATATTTTAACAGGGATATATAGGTGTAACAAACATATATATGTGTGTGTGTGTGTGTGTACATATGTGTGTGTGTGTATAGTTTTTGTTATTTTTAAATTGTAGCTGGACACACTACTTTTATTTATTTATTTTTATGTTGTGCTGAGAATCGAACCCAGAGCCTTGCACGTGCTAGATAAGCACTCTACCGATGAGCCACAACCCCAACCCCAACTTATTTTTAATCTTTCAAAATCAAGTTGCATTTAAATATATCCATATATGTATGGATATATACTGTAAGATGCAGAGTATATATACATGTTTATACATATATACACATACATATAATTAAATAAAATTATAACCTTCTAAATAGCTGGTTAGAGAAACAACCTAACTAAATTTAATATAAAGTAAATTAGTGGCAGAGCACTTGCCTGGCACGTTTGAGGCACTGAGTTCGATCCTCAGCACATATAAATAAATAAATAATAAATAAATAAATAAAGGTGCAGCAATAACTAAAAAATATTTTTAAAAAATGATAAAGTGAATTATTGGGGAGGGAGCAGAGAATAACTACATGAAAGCCAACTTTTCCACACCAGCCAGGTGCTCACAGCATTGCTGTATGGTGGGAAATAGTATCAGTGTTTCACAGACTGGTATAAAATTAAATAAGATAATACATTTATAGCACTTTGCAAGAACTTCAAAGTTTTCTGGGAGTATTAGGACTGGAATAAAAGGAAAACAGAACAGGTATTTTCATGCATGGTATAGGGGTGCAAATTGACACAACTTATCAAAATGACCTATATATAATATTACATATTACATGGTATTCACTACAGCACTGCATACTGTAATAGTAATATTGGAAATATAAATGCCCTTCATTCAGGCATTATGATTAAGTAAATGCTACTTCCAAAATAAAGAGCCTCCTTATATATTAATAAGGATAGTTCTCCATGGTAAATTGTTAAGAAAAGAGCAACATATGGAACTGTACATAGCTATTATTTGAGTAAATGAAAAGTAGAAATTCACATGTATCAGAAGAAAGGTTTTTGAAAGTTTCATCAAGAAAAGATAAATGTTTGAGGAGATAAATATTTTTCAACTGATTTAAACATTACACAATGTACACATTATCAAAGTATTACAGAGTACCCCATTAACATGTACATTTTTAAATTTATAAGTACATGTAAGAAGACACGAAGAATGTGACTCTACTTTGCGTGCAACCAGAGATATGAAAAATTGTGCTCTATATGTGTAATATGAATTGTAATGCATTCTGTTGTCATATATAATAAATCAAAATTTTAAAAATGAAATTAATTTTTATCTAGGAACACAAAAAATACCCTGTTAAGAAAGTTTTATAAGTTATTAATAATAATAATTACCTACTGATGATGAGTGAAACAGTGCTTTACACAGTCAAGCCTCAATAAATGGAAGCTGTAATTATTCCCTTCGTCAGTATCAAAATTATCATGAAATGTATTCTTAAAATATAGGGCTGGGGTTGTGGCTCAGTGGCAGAGTGCTTGCCTCACACATGTGAGGCACTGGGTTCAATCCTCAGCACCACATAAAAATAAATAAACAAAGATATTGTGTCCCTGTATAACTAAAAATAAATTAAATATATATATATATAAATGTATGTGTGTGTGTGTGTGTGTGTGTATACCCACATACACAGTATACATTCAACTAAATCTATAATGAGGTCAAAAATCTCAATTATTCATAGGCTGACTACTTGGAGATCCAATCCTTTCATTTTCTTTTCAAAGGTAAGTAGTTTCGGGACATTTTATTGTTGATTATCACTTCCACCAGAAAGTGAGCTAAGGAAATAATACCAAAAATAGTCATTTTAATCAATCTTGATCAACTGTTTTTAATAAAACATTTTTTGGAGATGGAAAGGACCACTAAAATAGGGTGACTTTATAAAGTAACATAGGGTAACTTTATAAAGTAACATAGAAGGAAATTAAGGCCCAGAGAATTCCCCAAATTGATGTAGTTCAAAAACTTAAAAAGAATCTACTCTCTAGCAAAATGCTTTTCCATTTTATTTTTGCTAATGTGGGGAAAGCTGAAAATAAGCTAAACCCAAATCAATTATCCTTGCTAAGTCCCTTTCCCACCAGCAGTCTTTATTAGATAACTAAATCTGCTGAGAACAAACCCCACAAACAATTATAATAAGTATAGTAGAGATCAATGGAGATATTCAACAACTCAGCCCTGGGGTTTCCAGGACTAACTACTGAATGAACAACTGTAATAAAATCTGTAAAGTTTGCTTACACTAGAGATTGTCAGAGGCATGTTGAAATCCTTGCCACCTTGCAGCCGGAAACCCCAAGGAGCTGGGCCAACCAAGGACACACTGTAGTTGCTCATGGTTCTAATGGCTCAAAGTCCAAGGCCAGAAAATGCAGGAAACTGTGAAAGAAAATTAGATGGTTAACAAAACTGTTTATTCAAATTCCTATTACATACCTAAATGTATTTAATAAAAAGCCAACTAAATTATGTTCAGTATTTTTAGGAGGAGGTGAAGAAATATAGAGGATAAGTCTATTAAGTTCTTCACTAATTTCAGTCCTTTTAAAAAGTAAAATTGCCAGGGACCATGGTGCATGACTGTAATTCCAGTGGTCCTGGAGGCCAGAGCAGAGGGATCACCAGTTCAAAGCCAGCCTCAACAACTTAGCGAGGCCCTAAGCAACTCATAGAGACACTGAATCTAAATAAAATATAAAAAAGGGCTAGGGATGTGGCTCAGAGGTTAAGTGCCCCTGGGTTCAATCCACCAGTACCAAAAAAAAAAAAAGAAAAAAATACTATTAGTTAATTGACATACATTTAAACTCATGACAATTTCTATAGTCTAAAAATTCCATACCTGAATATTTCTAGAGATACTTGATCAGTTTTATAACTTGCTACAATCCATTTTTCTGACTTCTTGCATACAAACTTTAATTCAATGTATTGTACAACAATTTATTAATGTATATAAGAACAAGGTATGTGTGTGTGTCTCTGTCTGTCCCCCTCTCTCCCTCTCTCTCTCTCTCTTTGCAGCACACCAGCAGATCCAACCCAGGGCCTCAGGCATGTTAGGCAAGCACTCTACCACTATGCTACACCTCCAGCCCAGAACAAGATTTTATTTCAGAATTAATTCAAAATGATTTTCTCCTTCCCTTTACCTCATGCATTTTTTCTGCCTGTGGTTGACAAGAGCCTTCAATTTCACTGACCTAAAAATCTAAGTTATCCTAACATATGAAAGGACTTCAAACCAGGAGACTGCAAATCATGTCTTCTAAATACTGAATTACTTAAAATGACAAGTTGTCTTTTCATAGCACAAAACTATTCTCTCCAATTAAGAACTACAACTTATATTCCCTCTTATAGAGGCATGGTACTTTCCATACTTAAAGTAATATTTATTTTTCCTTCAGATAGACAATGATAATAGCTGATATTTTAGTCAGAACCTTCTTCTTGTTTTATACACATACCTCATCAGGCAAAGCAGAAAGTAAGCATTTACCACCCAGTAAATAAGACTCTGATTAAACATAGAAGTACAAGGTTAACTATAATGTATGATATTGAATCTGAGTGTTAGGAAAGAACTAGTGTCTTCTTTGTTCTGTTTTGCTTTAAGTATGCTCATAATGACTCTACTTTAAATAATTTGTTTTAAAAATTATTTGTTTTAAAAAGTCTAACGTGGAGTTTCCTATTGGTTGTTACTGTGGTGGGAGATACTAGGAGAAATGAAGATTATTTTTAATGTAATACAAAGAAACATTAAAAGTCTCTCTTTTAAAAATATAACAGAGGTCTAATTTAAAAAAAATACTTTTTTAAGCTAAGATGCACACTTCCTTAGAAAATCTGAGCTGTTAAGTCAAATCATCACCTTCTATTATCTGTCTTAAAATATATCTTCCATTTTTTAACCCTTTCAAAATTTCTATCCCGTCACACCAAATTCATATTAGCAAATGTAGATATTTAAACCAGTGGGTATATATAAACAGGTTTCTTCTCAAAAAAGGAAAATGAGGCAATACTTTAAAATAAGCCTGGTTCTTAAAGAAAACATTCAGGGATAATGTGTACTGCATCTACCTAGAAAATACACGAGCATTTCCACGGGCATGGTAGTGGATTAACCACCAGGCAATAACATGTTATTTCAGGACTGAAGTATATATGCAGACCACTAACAAAGAATCAAAAGGCCACAGCAGAAGTCAAATTTCTACACATAGGTGAAAAGGGAATAGCTAGGAGTTAATTAGAAACTATACATAATTTAATTCCTTTCCCATTATAAAGAGATTTTCCTAAAATGAGTAGATAAAAAGTCTTGATGTTGGCATACAATACAAATCAGATTTACGTAAATCCAACTGTTATTTTGTCCTCTGTCTTCTTTTTAACCTTTAACTTGTGACAGAGGGAAAAAGATGAAAATTTGGCTAAACTTCCTATGGTCCCAGTCTTCTCTACAAGAAAAATGTATTTCATGTATGTATCAACCTATGTATATAATTAACTTCTCTTTACTTGGGGATTTCCTTCCTGACTTCTCCCATTTGTTATGAAAATTTCTATCATTGGCAAGGTCACAGCCACACAAGAAAACCAGTGTCATTTCTTTTCTAGATTCTCCTGCTAGCTTCACTTGGAATTCATTTGCTTAAAATATTCTGATCCCTAAGCATTGGCAATATTTTTATTGGCCTTTTCCAGGTCTCCTTCATGCAGTTATTAGTGCCCAAAACCCTTCGTAGAATGCCAAGCAGACAGGAAATAGCAGCCTATTCTGTTTTCAAGCACGTAGAAAATGTTGGAATTTCTGTATAGTTCTGGATTTTCTTTTAGGGAAAGTCTAAACAGTCTTTGCTTGGTACTAAGAAGGGAAGCTTGGTATTTCCCACACTTTGTGTCCCAACTTCTATGGTGGGTGGGAGAGGGGAGAGAGCTCATGATGGACTACTGAGTGACAAGAGGGGCCTGAAATGAAAGAGAAACATCTTGAGGTTCCCCCACACACACTATTGATAATAGAGGTAATGCTGAAGAACTAACGCTACAGGAACAGAATGAAAGCGGTCGACAAGACAGTTTTCCAGCTGAGGTTCACGCCTAACCCCGTTTGCCAAATAAGGCTCCCAAGCAGGCTGTTTCCGTGGCAGGCGGGTTCAGACGTCCTCACGGTCAGGAAGGCGGACTTGGGATAGGATCCGGCGTTCACACCCTAAACCTGCCCAGCCCTGCGCAGCCACAAATTTTCTTTCCAAGTTCTTACCGGTTCTATACGCCCTTCCTTTTTCCACTTATTGTCAAACGTACCGAAGGCAGAGTCTTACAAAAGTCCCCATCAAATATGCCAAGTATTAATAAATGTGGTGTTCGTGACAGATTTGTTTTCCAAGCCAGTTTTATTTCTGGACGCACGGAAGTTTTCCCCAAACAGGTTACGCTACTGTGAATACTTAAGGGGGAAATAAACGATTCTCAGTAGCCTGAGAGCAAACAAAAATTAAAGACCGTTTGGTCCCGCTGCCTCCCAACACCCCTGAGAGGTCTGCGCTGGACGGGAGTGCACCCGATGTCAAGGCGGTGCCCAGCAACGCAGGGAGCCGGCCAGTCGGGTCGGTGCGGCTGCGCCCTG
>NW_026000057.1:25597621-25654851 GCF_001458135.2 Marmota marmota marmota | reverse complement strand
CCCCAAGGCCTGCGGGGAACTTCCGCCCTCTCCCTCCCCGGCCCCGCCTCTGGGCCGGCCCCGCCCCTCCGCACCCGACCACGCCCCCGAGCCGCGCTGAGTCTTGGTGCGCCCAGAGAAGGTTGTAGCAGAGCCAGGATCAGGGGCTTGCTGTGGATGGCTGAAGCTGCAACAGAAAAATAGTAACTTTATGGAATTTCGGTGGGAGTAGTCTTAGGGGATTCCACGCAGTACCTGGCGGAGGTTTAGCCTTCCGCGTGTCGGTTTTGTAGTTGGGTACATTTCTATCTCCGGAAACAAATTGGCCAGCAGTTACTCTGGCTAAAAATAGAAAGGGGTTTTGGATAAATCCCTGTCTATGCAAGTTCAGCGACTATTGCCTGGTTTTTTGACCTTTATACATACTCTGAGAAGTGCAAACACTAAATTTACCTATCAGGAATTGAAAATGCCTAAATACGAAGAAGTTAAATCCATCATCACACCGCAGTGATAGAAAGCAGTGGCCAAAGAGTGATGCAACTTATTGTTCCAAGTCCAAATCAATAGCCCACTCTCCAGCTTCCATAAAGTTGCTTGCTTTAGCCTCAGGAATTTATTCATAAGCAAACGTGAATATTGTTCAGTGAACATATGAAAAGGAACCTGTAGAACCTTTTACATGGTAAATTTGTTTTTAAAGTGTGAAAGGGCCATTCTTAGTTAAAGGGGCATATAAAACAAAAATAAACCTCATGAAGTCCGTGAACCCCTAGAAGTATAAACAAAATTTTAGAGAAGGTTCAAACCTACTCTGTCCAAAACAGTAGCTACTAGTCCGCATGTGGCTACTGAACAGTTGAACTGTGATGTACTGGGACTGAGGCACTGAAATTTTTTGTTGTATGTAATTTTAATTAATTCAAAATTCAAAACAGGCAGAATAACATTTCTATTAAACACTACTTTGGATAGGACTACATTCATTTTACTTGCGGAAATTTGGACCTGTGTTAGTCAATTTTGTTGCTATGATAAATAACTGAGAAAAAAAATCTGTGGAGGATTTATTTTGGCTCATAGTTTCAGAAGTTTCCGTTCATAGTAGGCTGGCTCTGTGCTTTGGACCTGAGGTGTGAGGCAAAACATCATGGCAGAAGGAAGTGAGAGAGAAAAACTGCTCAGCTCCTGGCTACTGGGAAAGGGGGGTTAGGGAAATGGGACAACACAACACAATAGTCCAGAAAAGCATGCCTCAGTCACCTACTTCTTCCAATCAGGCTCTAACTGCCTAACATTTCCACCGCCTCCCAGTAGTCCGTCAGCTATCAGTAGTTTGATATATTGATGAGGTCAGAGCCCTCACCATCCAATCACTTCCCCAAATCCCCTTCTTTGACATTGCTGCACTGGGAACCAAGCTTTCAACACATGATACTTTGGGGGATATTACAGATCCAAACCATAACAGCGCCCAACCTATGTTGGAAGTTTAAGATGCATTCTGGGTTTCAAAGACAGTATGAAAAAAATACTAATAATTTTTATATTGATTACATACTGAAATTATATTTTATATTTAATTAAGCATATTATATTATTAAAATCAACTTTGCCTTTTTAAAATGTGGATTCTGGAAATTTTAACATTATATACATGCCTCACACCATATTTTCATTGGCAAATGCCATAATTTCAATATATACTTGATATTGTTCAAAGAATGAAATAAGATGATGTACATAAAATACATTTTATATAAGATGATGTACATAAAATACATTTTATGTACATCATCTTATTTCATTCTTTCTTTGAACAATATCAAGTATATATTTTTTTCTCACAAGGAAACAAATTTGGAGATTAAGAAACTTACCAATTTAGACACAGCCACATCAATGTTTGTAACAGCTCAATTCACAATAGCTAAGCTATGGAACCAACCTAGGAGCCCTTCAGCAGATGAATGAATAAAGAAAGTGTGGTGTATACACACAATGGAATATTACTCAGCCATAAAGAGAAATGAAATTATGGCATTTGCCAGTAAATGGATGGATGGATGGATCTGGAGCTTATCATGCTAAGTGAAATAAGTCAATCCCAAAAAACCAAAGGCCAAATATTCTCTCTGATATGCAGATGCTAGCACACAATAAGGTGGGGGGTGGAGAATAGAGTTCAGTGGATTAGACAAAGGGGAATAAAGAGAAGGGAGAGGGGGAGGGAATAGGAAGGACAGAATGAATCGGATATAATTTCCTGTGTTCATATATGAATACACCACCAGTGTAACTCCATATCATACAATCACAAGAATGGGTCCTAATTAGAATAAGTTATACTCCATCTATGTATAATATGTCAAAATACATTATGCTGTCCTACATATCTAAAAAGAACAAATAACAACTAAATAAGAGAATTTACCAATTTAAAATTAATCATAACTAGTGATAGAAGTAGAGCGAAGGGTCACAGTCCATCAATCATGTTCTTTTTGTGTACACTGCCTCTTGGTAAATTCAGTAAGCATCCAGCTTAAAGATTAGAGAAAGAATATGAATGAATGTCTAAATAAAACATGACAATCTTCCAAATAAATATAATGCTTTCTTGTCTCCCCTAAGCTCCTGGTTGTATAATTCACTTTTCATGGCCTTCAGAAGACCTTAGACTGGATATATAGCTCAGTAGGTAGAGTGCTCACCTTGCATGCACAGGCCCTGGGTTCAATCCCCAGCACCACAAAAAAAAAAAAAAAAAAAAGACTACAGGAAGACCATGAGTTTGGGGTCAGGGGAACTAAGTAAAGTTTTTACACTTCTATTAAAAACAATCACTGATTTATGGGGGTTCAACTCTATTGCAGCACCAAAGTGATTTGCATTCAGTAGAAAACATAATTCATATTTTGAATTTTGACCTTTTCCCAGACTGGTGACATCAAGCAGCAGAGAGATAGCTCCTAGTGAGCATGCAATCACAAGGGTTAACTACCAATACTCTACAGTATACTATGTTGGTAAGCTGTTCTATCAGGTAGATTAAGTGTATTAAATGTATTTTTCCTCTGTGATATCTTGAACTTACAAAATGTTTACTGAGTCATAACTGCCTGGTCGATTCAGGAACTAAGGCAAATCCGAAGAAAGGAGAACTGTTGAGGATCATAAGGGTACAATTTGCAGCACATGATGAAAATAAAATAAATACTGAATTGTTTGTGCAAGAGAGAGGATGAAATTATTTAACCCTTTACAGTAGAATATGTGTCTTAACTTGTTTTATAGTGAATTGCCACTGAGGCATTCTGACTCCCTTTCTCTGTCTCTCTCATTTATGAAATGTTTGGACAAGGTTTGAAGGACAGCCTGTGACTTCAAATCAACAGGAAAATAGCTGAGCCATTGGGAAATCAAACCTCGGTCCTTGGCCTTTTTAACATTTTGGGGCTAAGCAATGATGCATTGGCCACAAAAGAAACCACATTAAGTTTCATTTCATCAAAACCAATGCATGAAAAGCATGAGAGTAGAAAAAAAGAAAGAGTCCTGGGTGTGTTACATGCCTATAATCCCAGCAGCTCGGGAGGCTGAAGCAGGAGAATCATGAGTTCAAAGCCAGCCTCAGCAATTTAGCAAGGCAACTTAGCAATTCAGTGAGACCCTGTCTCTAAATAAAACACAAAATAGGGCTGGGGATGTGGCCCTGAGTTCAATACCCCCCCCCCCAAAAAAAAAGTAAAAAAGAAAGAGATCAAAGATAAACTGATTTGACAGGAAGAGTTTTTAGAATATTCCACTTAAACATTCCACCTAAATATATAAGTATATGTACTTATATACTTAGGTATATAAATGTTTGCTTTACTATTTTATTATCTAATATATGGATTTGGAACCTTTTGCAGTACTTCAAAAATAACAGAAACTTTTAATTACAAGATGGCCTGGTAATGATGACTTTTTACAGTTTTATCTAATATAAGTATAGATGGCCAGTCCTTAAAATTTTTCCAACATTAAGTTAATTTATCTTACAGTCCTAATCCTCAAAAGAAATAAACCACTCATAAGTATGAATATTTAATATTTAAAATATAGAATGGAAAGGAAGCATTAACTATTTTAATACTTAAAGAGACATTTAGCAATCTAGAGAGAAACAGAAGGCACAGTGTCATTCTAAAGCTTACTAAGGAATCCTGGGAGAAAGGTGGAATTAAAGCAAGCACAAAAACAGAATGGAAAGGCAGGAAAGGATGGGAACGAGGTAAGAACAGACCCAGGAAGTCTGTATACTAATAGTGAATGTGTAATTAAGGAAGAAGGCAAAGTTTAAATTGCTTCAAGTCTCAACTTTGGGAGTGGTTTTCATAACTGCTATTGAAGAAAGAGGTGCAAGTGTTTTCTTCCATATTGTTTATGAGTGCATTATAATTGTACAAAATGGTGGGATTCGTTATTGCATATTCATACATGCATGCAATATAACAATATCTTTGACCCATATTATCCCCAGAATATCCCATTTCTCTCCCCTACTCCTTCCCATTGGTCTCATTCTTCTACTCTGCTGAACTTCTTTCAATTTTCATTAGATTCTCGCACACTTTTCTTTTTAAGAGGAGCAAATTTTCTGTTTGTTTTTTGTTTTATGGATTGAACTCTGGTACCAAGGTGGTGCTTAACCATTGAACCATATCCCAGCCCTTTTTTTTGTCTTTTATTTTGAGACAGGATCTCTCTAAATTGCTGAGTCTGGCTTTAAACTTGTGGTTCTCCAACCTCCGCTTTCCCAACAGCTGGGATTACAGCCATGTGCCACCAATGCCTGGCTAAGAGGAGCAAGTTTTGAAGGAACTGTCTCTCTAGTTAGGAGAGGGGGGGCGGCGGCGAGGGAGAAAGTCAATTGGCGAATGTGGAGTAAAAAGGCAGAAAGCAAGGATGCTGAGAAAAATACTGGGTAGCTTCAAATTTGAGATTTCAGAAGGCAAAGAACATTCCTAATGATGAGATCAAGGTTTCGCCAGTCTGGAAATTTCCTCTGGACCTTGAGAGCTTGTTTGGAGGTTCTAGCAGGGGAGCGCAGCTACTCTACCCTTGACCTAAGAACTGTCCTCCTCTATCCTCTATAGGGAAGGTCGTCCTCTTCGACTGAGCACGCAGCTTCTGGAGGGACACACAAGGAGCAGTGAGGGAGGAAGGGGACACCCGCCTAGCCAGCCAGTGCAGCTGAATCAACCCTGGCGATCAATGGGGTGACAGCTGTCACAGCCAGATTGCCCTCACATCCTGATAATTTCCTCTGGGAAAGTAAAATTCCTTAAGGAGTCTGGTGGGTGGTTGAGATAGAGAACATGTGAATGATTTTGGTGGTAAGTCTTGAAAAGGCTCGATTGTACAGAAGATACTATTTGAAGAAAGTAAGAAACAGGTCTGGAGCAGAACTTCTCAACTAGTTGAGAATCCTCTCAACCTTGGAGTAAGAGGCAGGCCAGAATAGAAATTTTATCCATTTTCCCTAGTTCCAAATTTGCTTTGATGTAAAGTGTTGTGAAGCACCAGGACAGGAAACTAAAAAGAGATAATGGTCATGACTCTCAGCTTTTAGGTACTCTCCATCATGTCTTGCACATTTCTACTAATGAGTAAAGAAAATATGAAGAAAAAAAAAAGATTAAGTATGCTGGCTCACAGTGCCAGTGCTCACATAGATTTTATACAGTACAGTCATTTTTGGAGCGGAAGCCTTGCCCACACCAGTATAAACAGAGCTATACTAAGTGATTTTCAGTTTAACACTTGGAGTGTATTGTTTCAGCCGGAGACAATAGTGGATTGTATATATGAAACTTTTAATATGGTTTCTTTTGTGGCCAATTTTGCATCATTGCTTAGCCCCAAAATGTTAAAAAGGCCAGGGACAAAGATTTGATTTTCCAATGGCTCAGTTCTTTTCCTGTTAATTTGAAGTCACAGGTTGTCCCTCAAACCTTGGCCAAACATTTCATAAATAAGGGAGACAGAGAAAGGGAGTCAGAATGGCTCAATGGCAATTCACTATATAACTGGATGACCCTCATCGGTGACTCTTTCTACCATCAATACCTTAGCATACCTCACAAAATTCTGTGCGTTCTTACTTAGGGAGAATCTGCTAGGCCCCAAACTCTGTTGATATAAAAGATGTTAAAAGCAAATTCTTTTTTTTTTTTTAAGTACTAGAATTTTTTGCTTTTTGGACTTTTAAAATTAATGAGTTTTTTAAGTTAAGCATTGTAGGGTGTTTAAAAGCATTTCTATTGTATTAAATTGTTATGGTACACAACTCATTATCACTTAGAATCTGAAAATAAATCTTTCTTTTTACCAAATGATTAACTTTCTAACCAATTAAAGAGCTAGTAACAAATGTGATTATTTTGAACCACAAATAAAACAATTCTTTATTTTTTTAAGTTTGTAGATGAACATAAAACCTTTATTTTGTTTATTTATTTTTATGTGATGCTTAGGGTTGAACCCAGTACCTCACACGTGCTAGGCAAGCACTCTACCACTGAGCCACAACCTCAGCCCAAAACATTTCTTATTCTAGATCTTACCTGTGTGTGTATATTTTTTAAAATGTATGTACATATAGTAGTTATCTTTAGGACATAAGATTTTGAGGTTGTTAATTTTGTACTTTATAATTTTCTATATTTATATTTTAGAGAATATATTATGTATAATGACAATAGAACAACAGATTTTTAACTTCATGGATTAAGTAAAGTCACAATATAAAATTTCATTAGCTCAAAATTAATTTTAAATTAGTTAATTTTTAAATCTTAATATCTTTAAGTATGGTTTTTTGTTCCAAACCCCTTACATAATCTTATTAACCCATTAAACAATCTCCCTTAGATAGATAATCTGAGTTTAGAATTTCTCATGCTTTCCCATGCATCTCTCCATCAAGGGTGTGGCTATGAGGACATAATTATTAACAAGGCTAATGTACAAATAAGGTCTTAACAAGTAGTATGTTGGATTGGAAAGATCCCTTGGGGAAATCTAATCTTACCATGATTTATTTACAGTAAAATCTCTCCATCCAAAAGATAGTACCTCTACTAAGTGTTTTTAGATTCCGTTTATATACTCTGGGAAAAGCAAGGAAACTAATATTTTGGTTGGAAGGTATTCACATTGTAGTTACAGTGGAATACATTAAGGCATGCCATTCCTAGCCAAAATGTAAGGGATGCAGTGGTAAGACTGATGGACCCATTCATCAAAATCTGACTAACACATATATTTGTTTAAAAAAGGAGGCATAATATGAAAAAAATGGATATGAATCAATAACATATACCAAAACCAGAATTAATTCTGCCAATAATGTTTAATTTACACATCACATCAAATTTTGCCACATTGCAAAATATGCACATATCTATTGATATTTAATTTCATAAAATTAATTCTGTAAAATTCTTCAAAGCCACTTTATTTCCACTGTGAAAGGTTAACTGCTGAAGAAAGTAAGCAATAATTTTTTTTAGATCTATGCAATATGATACTGGAATCTTCAATATTTTCTAAACTATACTTTAGCCAAACTTAGATGACTACTTCTCAGAATCCAAAAACATTAACAAATAACTGCAGTTTTGCTATGTATAAGTAACAAAATGTATCCTATTTTGGTTATATATATATTTATTATATATATTTTAAAACTCAGAAAAATTCTGATTATAAATGTTATTTATGGTTGTCTCTGAATAGTGAAGCTTGGTATAATTTTATTCTACCCCTATTTGCTTTTTGTTCTTTTCGAAATTTTCTATGAAAATATCTGACTTTTATAAGAAATTGATAATTAGTATATTATTGGCACATATAAAACACATAACATTGTTATATACACATTCATTTTTATATAAATTGGTGCATACATACAACAGGCACCTTTGGAACACACTGACATTCTGAATAACAATCATTATTTAAATGCTGAATAGGTAAATTTTCTCCTGTATATTATTGTATTATTTTTATCCTCACAACAACCCTACCAGCTAGGTATTGTTGTTCTTAGGTAAGGAAATGCAGTCACGGAGTTAATATAACTTGCTCCAAAATGTACAGATGGCTCATATAGGCAGAGCCAGGTTTTAAACACAGCAAATTTGACTATATGACATGTACTTACCTAAAATAGATGGCTATTTGTACAAAGTGTACATCATGGAAATCTGCATCTCTGGAATTTTCTTTTAATGTAAGTTGGATTCAGCCCAGAATATACAGCATATGGTTATTCTATCAACACAATCATCTAAATTAAATTTAGAAAATAAAATATTCACAAATTCAGCCTAGGTAGACAAATTATTAGATATTTTAATATATGTAATTTGTTTTGTTTTTAATTTAACCCAATCGCTTAATATTGTCATACCTACGTCAATCAATCTAAATAGAGCAGGTGTAAAGTTTTATTAAACATTAAAAATAATTTTGGTAATTTTTTAAACAAATGCCTTAACAATCTAAGTAATATAAAAAGTGATAAAATTATCTCAGTATCTGAAGATTTCTTTCAGTACCTTTCATGGATACCAAAATTTGCAGATGCTCAAATTTCTTATATAAAATGTAACCCTCACATATAACCTACATACCTCCTCCCATGTACTTTAAATCATCTCCAGATTACTAGAGAACCTGATGTGATAAAAATGCTTTGTAAGTATTTGTTACACTGCATTACCTAGGAAATAACAACAAGAAGAAAAAGTCTTTATATGTTCAGTGAAGATGCCCATTTTTAATCATATTTTCAGTGTGTGGTCAGTGGTATCTTTGGATATGGAACCTGAAGATATAGAGGGCTGGATATACTGTGAAAAACAGCCCAAATACCACATTTTCCAAATTAACATCAAGTGAGCATCTTCGTTTATTTCTGTAAACACTTTACCACTGTGCTACACCCCCCCATCCCTTTAAAAAAAATTTTTTTTTTTGAGATGGAGTCTCACTAAGTTGCCAAGGCTGGCCTTGAACTTATGATCCTCCTGCCTCAGCCTCCTAAGCTGATAAATCTGTGTAGGATTTAATCTTTAGGGGAAAAGAACTAATGACATCTTTATTTTTCTTTATATCTATCTGTTCAGATTCCTTCACAAATTCTTGTAGTCTTGTTATATTTAGTATAATTTTGTTATTTATAAATTATATTATTTAATAAATTTGTGTTATTTATAAATTTATATTGCTGATGTATATATGTATATACAAACTATATGATTATAAACTCAATGCATAAAATATATATTATACATATGAAATCTTTTATATTTTATGCATATATAAATAAATAAATATAGTGACAATTAGATCAGTGTGTTATCGTTTCAGAATTTGGACTGTGCAACCCTAAAGTGTTTCTGACCCAAAGATAGGAACATACGTAAGTTTTGAACAAGATCACCTTGGCACATCATAGAGATAAAGACTTGGCATGCAGGAGAACTTCTAATTCTTTCATTAAGAAGGCAGAAATACCCTCCAGAAAAATCAACATCCTTTTTCACAGAAATTTCAATATGATCAGCAAGGATAAACAAGTATCAATCCTTACTTTAAAAGAAATGAGTTGGTTCATTACAACTTGAGCCAAAGTATCAACTGTTATACACAGGATCCAAATATAGTGCCTCTAGCTAAGAAACAGCAGGGAGCAGAAGGCAGGGCTGGTGGACACCTGATAGCATTGCCCAAGCAACTAGAGATAAAAATTTTGCTTGTTGTGGAAACAAATACAACTGAAAACTCAGGCAGAGTAGAAATCACATACTTCAATTTTAGGGAACTTTGAAGATGCACTTTAAATCTCCTGTTAGGCCTTCATGTTTGTTTGATTTTAGTTTTAATTTTTGTTATGAAATTGTCAAATACACAAGGAATAGAAAGAATACTATATTAAACTCTCATGTGTCCATTTCCCAGCCTCAACTGCAGTGTCAATCCATCACTGATAAAATGATGAATCTATCCATCATTGATAAAAGCTAAAATAAGTTTTTATACATAGTTTTAAATAAAAATATGTAATATGTATGGCCAGTAGACATAACAAGGTATCACAAATTCTTTTTTCAAGTTAAATCAAGGAATATGAGTTTTAGTTCATTTCCATTGTAGCTGAAGAGTGGTAAAGAGAATGCTTTTCCAGATTGAAATTCTCGGGAAAAATAAATTTTTTGAGTTCTGCATCAGTTAAAACTGAGCATGTTCAGAGATTCACTTTTATTAGCTAAACTAGGAAACAGGAAGACTCTCCAGGACTCATTATATGCTAATAAGAAAGCTTGTTAGACATATCTAAGGAAAAGCCCAGAAGTTAATTTGTTAATTTACATTTATAGGATATTTGTGAAAGAAGGCATTTTTACTTCCAGGAAAGTTTAACTGGAAAATAAAATTTAGATAAGACGTTTACTTAGTAAATATAGAAACAGTAAAAAGAAGTGCAGGAAGTTCAAGAGAAGCCTCACCCTTTTAGGGTAATGAGATAGGCCTTTCCCTTGTAGGGTGTTCCATCAGTAAGTGACTTACAATGCTCCAGGCCAGGGCTGGAGAGCACTACCGAGAGCTGTTTCAAACCCTTCCTTCTTGACCTTCCCGGTTTCCATTTCTTTCTAATATTAATATACTCTATAATGAAGACATACATTTTCTTTATAGCTTATCTACATGAAAATCATTTTAAATTAATGTCTTCCATTTTGAGGGAAACTTCCAGGTCCCTTGCTGAACTGCATGACACAACCTAGTAAGCAACCATTGATTGTATGCTGTCTCAGGTCATTTAGACTTGAACACTGGAAAAACACAAATATAGATTTTTTTTTCTGTTTTTCCAGATTTCATAGAAAGGACTGGCTCTGGCTTTTCTCCAAGATGGTTTAAGAAAGACTGGTTCATAACCCAATCTCTATATGGGATGGTTTCCCATAGAATACTAGAGAAAAAAAATCTTCATTTTTTTTTTTGCAAGCTTAATGAATCTATTAATATTTGTTTCTCCATACAATTATTAAAACAGATTCTTTTTCCCTTTACACATGCACATGCTATCAATTTATGGTTACTATATTAGCTTTTGTTTATTAAAAAGTTGAAAATCAAAATAATTTGAAGAGTTCTCAGATTGTGATAATTTGTTTCATTAGCTCTCTCTCATGCTAACTTAACAGAGCAGTAAATGAGAAGCTTTAGTCTACAGAACCAAAGTTTTAATGACTTCATTTATTTGTTCTAAGTGACTTCTTTTCCAACCTAACCTAGCCAATCCATAAAAGACAAGATTTCTTGTCCATACCCTATTAGTTGCCAACACATTTTGATTCATTTCCTCCTCAGTCTATTCCAAGGTAGACTATGTAGTGACAAAATGGTGGGGATGTTGAGAAACTTTCTTGCTGTAGTGTTTATGTACTAGTAACATCTCCATTGCTAGGGTCAGGGCTGAGGCACCCACAACAAAAGATAGCTTACCAAGAAGAAAACATACAAACAGATAAGTTTTATCTGATATAGCCTTTAGAAATGAAGAGCCAAGAAACAGGGAAACCTGTGTATTTTTATGCTAAATTTGACAATGAAGTGGATAGGTGTAGACTGCACAGAAGGAGTACAAGCTAATGATAATAAGCGGGGAGAAATTTAGCAAGAGTTGTTTTTCTTTTTTTGGTGGAGGGGAAGGGGGTGTCCCAGTGACTCCAGAGAAAAGATCATTCCTTTCCTCTGGTGTTACAGAAGGATGACCTTATAACCTGCTTGGTAGGAAGGCCAGGGAATTCTTTCATGGCCTGTTTCAGTGGGGGAAGGGTGGGAGATGGTCAGAGAGATCTTCCTGCTTCTGCAGTTTCCTTAAAGACCAAAGCACCATATTTTGGGATAGCTAGTTCCAAATTCTGTCACTATCTATTAACACAAATTCTTTAAGAATCAATTACAATTAAATAATCAGTTCCAACCCAAAGATTAATACTGGAGAGCAGTTCACTACATCCCATTAGTTGCCAACACATTTTGTTTCATTTCCTCCTCTGCCAGTCTATTCCAAGGTCGCTGGACAATATAGTGATAAAATAGTGGGGATGCTGAGAAATGTTCTTGCTGTAGTGCTTATGTACTAGTAACATCTCTGAAATAATGACATTTGTTTATCTTATATGCAAATATAACGTTAGATGTAAGTAATTTTGCCAAGATTAATTCACTTTTTAGTTTGGGAGTTTAAAAAAAAATTCCCTTGCTAATTCTACAAAATCTTAAGCAATCTTCTTTATCCTTCAGACTTGTTTACCTATATGTGTCTTTTCTTTATATTTGCAACCATTGTGGATTGACAAGTAATTTCTTTGAAATATCCACCTACAAAGTGACAATATAACCTAAACTAACAGTGTATTTATCTCAGAGTGGCCTATATATTGAACATAGATACAAGGCTTATCATTCTTCATACTTTTTCCCTTAAGAAAATTATAGATACCAACATGTCCGTGGTAGGATACTGCTTTCTTACAACTAGAAATCTTGCAAATAGTACTAGATGACATGAGAAATGACTTTTGAATGTTTTTTTATTGGCAAATTTGCCATTCTACTACATTCTACTGCATTGTTATAACAATTGATTATAATATTTGAGGTTTTTTTATTATGACACATGTGTGCTTTGGTTGTTTACTAAAGGTTTAAATTAACAATTGTGTTCTTGTGGGATGAAGAAATCAAGAGAGGAAAGTAGAATGGCAGGGAGAATAGCAAAAAAAAAAAAAAAAAAAAAAAAAAAAAGACAAGGAAAACTAAGGACCAGAAACTAAAAGTAAGATCAGGATAAGAGAAGACAGTTGCTTAGGAAGAAGAGCAAGACAGAGGAAATTAAATTTTAAGAAAATGAGAAAGTTTGGTTGGCTTTCATAGGGTTTGGTTGTTATTGGCAGGAGAATCCCAAGCACTGCTCAGAAGATGAAAGGCTCTCCTGTAACTTGAGTGCCAAATATTCAGTTCCCACCATATCCTCTTTCTCTAAAGTTAACTTTAGCTCCAATTAATTATTGGTTCCATTATTCTCACCAAAAACTTGTCTTTTCTTTCTCTTTCTTTCCTTTCAATCTTGATAAGACAAAAAATTAAAAAGTCATGAAGCCAAAAAAGAAAAGAAAAGAGATGTTCAGGTGAAAGAAGAGTAATGTGTAGTGTCTGAGGATCCTTCTGACCTCAATACATGCCGTCATCTCCTGAGCTAACTGTGGTCCTCAATTAAGCTTCTGCTACTCAAGTAAGCACTATCCCCTTTTACAAAATGCCTTGGTATGGATCTCCCCAGCAAATGATCAGCCGTCAGAAATAGATCCCAGACCTCCTGACGTCAGCTTCAGTGTTCTTTCCATTTCACAACGATGCCTAAAAATACAAACAAATAAAAAACTCTCCAAAGCAAATAAAACCTTATCCATTTTCACATAAGTATGCCATAGAAGCCTGAAATTTGGTAAGGATAATTTTTTAGAATTCTAACTCTTTAAGCATGATATCTGAATTTGTAACAATTTAATCCATTTTAATGGATTCCGCTAAATAAAATTTTCTTAACTTTTATATTGATCCTAACAACCTGGTAATATCCTACAATAATTGTTTCAAACTTTAAGTGCACTTAGAAAGTTTACGTCTATCATTTTTTTAATAATAAAACCATCTTCAGCTGAAATGAGATATTTTGTGTGGTTTTATTTTCACATTTGAATTATTTCACTATATTCCATCAGTACCACCCTCTATCTATCTGTCTTCTTGACTTTAGATCTTAGTTTAAAGGTAAATTTTTGGTGGCGGTCTTCTCTGACTCTTCAGAGAAAATTATTCACCTCCACACACCGTGTTTATCCTTTTATAGCGCCTGTACTTTTCCTTCATAGCCCCAGTTATGATACTAATTATATAGTAATTTCAGTAATTAATGTCTACTGTCACTCTTGCCTTCTAGACTATAAACCCCATGAGGGAATAATTTGTCTTGTTATTTAACATATCCTTATCACTTAGCAAGTGACAAGCACATAGTAAGTATTCATTAAATATTTAATAAGCAAATGTACATTTCTGCATATCTGGCTTAAGAAAAATAATGACCATTTCTTTGTATACCACATTCAGTACACAAAGCTAAGTGTTTTACATATGTATTCTCATAGATTAAGTAATCTGTCCAAGGTTACCTGGCTAGTGGCTGGAGTTTAGCTAATATAGGAACTTTTTAAATGCAAGGAAAATATTATACTATTTATATTTTCACAGAGTAATCTTTCTTCTTTTTATGTTAAGGAAGGGGAAACCACCACTTTCCTTAATAATTGTTCAGTATTGGAGTCTTCTGAGTTAGATTCTGACTGTAGCATGTTGAACTTTATGTCTATGGATTAAAGTCAAAGCCATTTCTATCTCCAGTTACCTATCTTTTAAAATAAAATAGTATCTAACTTTATACTGGATTCAAGAAAATAAATGATATTTCTGCTGTTTGTTCTTCCTAAGAGCGCAAAGAAAAGCAGGAAAGAAGTAATAATATGCAGTGAAGTGCTAGGGAGAGCAGGGAAGGCAATTAGGAATGAATAAAAGCATTACATATTTTACTTATTTATTTGTTTGTTATTTGTATATGTGTGTGTGTCTGAGGATCCCATCCAGGTACTCATGCAAGCTAGCCAAGCACTCTACTACTAAACTACATCCCCAACACTTTTAAAATTTTATTTTGAGTTAGGGTCTCACTAAGTTGCCCAGGCTAGCCTTCAACATGTGATTCTCCTGCCTCAGCCTCTATAGTAAATGGATTACAGACATGCATCGCCCAGGTTGGCATGTTATGTATTTTTAGTAGTAATACATCCAAATGCACAAATATCTGTAATTTCTGCTTATACTCCGGAATGTCAATATTCTGTCACGAAGCAGACTCTTTTTGGGAGAGGCAGGGGTTGGGGGTTAGGGATTGAATTCAGAGCCTCATGCATGCTAAGCATATGCTACATCACTGAGCACCAGACTCCAACATCATTTTTAAAAACAGTTTGTGTCAAAATTCTACATTTTTCTTTCTACTTTGAGATTAGTTAAGAATCCAGGAGTCTTTCATAAATATTTTATAAAGAGGTCCATATAACAATAAAATTTCTTTCCTGGTAATAACCAATTTATAGACAGGCCTATCTCATATTCTTGGTCCTTAATTCTTTCTCTTGGGACAAAGATCTGCAGTTTTCATATCATTTGGCACAATTGTTTCTGGAATCTGTTTTAAGAGGCTAAGACTAATAGGAGTGTATCATGTCATTAAATCACTTAAATTGTGCTATATCTGCACACTAATGTGAATGTATAAATACATTCATTCCTGATTATCAGAAATTGCTAAAATGCAAGTTTGGTTGATGAGATTCATAGAAATTCTTTTGGTAGTTGAGTCACTAAGCATTTTTGAGTGAGACCCAGGATAAATCATTCTCTGACAAGAATGTACTCTCCACAAGGACAAGGATTTGCTCTTCTTATATCCTCAAGTCTTAAGGGGATCTGCCACATTGCTTGTATTCAATAAATATGTATTTATTTAGTTAAAAATGTTATGTTGAGCCATCACTTAAACTGATATTTTTTTTTTTTTTGCTTTCTTCAGGAATACACCTATACAACTATTACCACAATCAGGGTAACAGACATATTTATCACTTCCAAAAGTTTCTTGAATTCCTTTGGTGTTTTGTTGTTATGGTAAGAACAATTCACATGAGATTTACTCTCTTAAAATTTTAAGTGCATACCACACTGTATACTCCAACTATAAGCACTGTGTGATATGCTGCATCCTGTATTCTGTATCTTTTCAGCTTATTTATCTTGTGTAACCAAAATTTTATAGCAATTTAAAAACTCTTCATTTACTCCTCCTTTAATTTTTTTAAAAGAGTTCTATGGTGATTACTTAATACAATTACTATACAGTGAAACTATATTTACTCACATAGAGACGCCATTTTCATATTTTCCCATTCATCCTTAGATAAATGGGAACAAATATAATCACGGATCAACTGAACCAAATATTTTTTTTTCTTCAGATAGATTTCTCCTTTGGAGGCCTGGCCAAGAATTCCAAGTGACAGCCACTGCTTGAACTTTATAAACTGTGAGATCCCTTGACAGTAGAATAGTAGAACCTTATTGAAAAGGAGGCAAAGTGGTATGTAGTGGAAATCAGCTATTGTTTTTGGCTAAATGTGACGGTGGGGCAGGGGGTGGGGCGTAGTATAGAATTATTACTGTTATTCAAAATAACATTGCCAGGAATCTTTCCACCATAACTCTGTCACTTGACTACTCACAGAGTAATCTTCCCTTTGAAAGTTATACATGAGTTCTTTTATTTAAAGGAGAGAGAGAGAAAGAGAGAGAGAGAGAGAGAGAATATGAATCTTTTTTGTAGATGAACACAACACAATGCCTTTATTTTTTTTAATATTTATTTATTTTTTTAGTTTTTGGTGGACACAAATCTTTATTTGTATGTGGTGCTGAGGATCGAACCCAGCACCTCGCGCATGCCAGGCAAGCGCGCTACCGCTCGAGCCACATCCCCAGCCCAATGCCTTTATTTTTACGTGGTGCTGAGAATGGAACCTGGGTCCCGCCCATACTAAGCTAGCGCTCTACCGCTGAGCCACAATCCCAGCCCAATATACGCAAGTTCTTAATGAAAATTATATGCAGATGCTCCTTGACTTACAATGGGTCAGATCTCAAGAAACCCAATATAAGTTGAAAATATCTTAAGTTGAAAATGCATTTAATCCACCTAACCTATTGAACATAATAGATTAGCAACACAGTGGGGTACCAATTGTTCACCCTGGTGGTGGCATAGCTGACTGGGTGCTGTACTCACTGCTGCTGCCCAGCATTGTAGGAGATTATCCTACAATGTTGCTAGCCAGCAAAAGGATCAACATTTAAAATTCAAAGTACAGTGTCTATTGAATTGATATTTGCTTTCATACCATCCTCAAGTGGAAAAATCACAAAGTGAACCATCATGGTCAGGGACCGTCTATGTGTGATAAGAGATAGACAGGGTTAAAAGTTTTTCTATTTCATAGCCCTTTCTAGCAAGTATGAGACCATATATATGATGGAGCATCCAAACTTAAATTCAAGCATCATTTCAAAATGATGAAATAAGACAACATATAAAGTGAAAGAAAATGGGATTCATGGAGTGTCTGTTGTGTGCCTATCTCAGGGGGAAGCCCTTGGTTTTGTTTCTGTTTCAGCAAGATCCAAATACATTTTCCTGTTAAAGAGGTCTACATAGGCCACAATCAGGAGAAAGGACAGAGGCACACATCCAAGCTGGCCTCACACCAAATAAGAGGTCTGAATAAGTTCAACAGAACTTGCTAAGTCTTATTATTACACAAAATTTGACATGGATCAACTGTCAAGTCTCCAAATATAACAATAATATCCAGAAATGGTTTGGTATTTTCTTGTTGGCTTTTAAGCCTATTCTGAGAAATCCCCATGGATTCTCACAGTGTCACCTTTGCTTCCCTCTAGTACCATTGCCAATACCAATTTAGACATATTTCATAACATTTCAAACTCAAGGCCGAAGTTTGCAACTCAGATTTGTTCTGTTCATTTTTGTTGTCCTAGCCCCTCCATATGCTTGAGTTTCAAAATATTTATTATGTATTGTAGGTCAAGATGTGATTACTAGATTAAATAATCAGCATATTTGAGAGTGTCCTTTTCCTTGGTAAGTAAGGACCTCCTGACTGTTTAAGACTTGCAAATAACATCTAAATCAAGATATTTGTCATTAATCCAATCTTACAGATATTTTAGACTAAATTCCTAAATTCTTTCAAAATTGTCTGTATTTCCTTGGAAACCACGAACACAGGGGGAAAAAATTCCCTTAACACTAAATATCATCTTGTCAAATGAAGGATGGGAGATGAGTACTGGATTAAATCATTGGCCAGGATACCTTGGGGGTGTTTTGAAACTCATGTCTCTTTGGCTTAAATTGAGGAAAGTAAAAAGTGGTTCAAGTTTACCTTTCTTAGTTCCATGGTATGTTCCTATAGAGGTAAGGAGATTGAAACCATCTTTTAGCACTGCTGTCCGAAGTTAGAAAAGGTCATCATCTGCATCATGAAGAACACAAATAAACTCTGAGAGAACACAGTTCCGCCCTGAAATTTTAAAAAGGCCTTTGAAGATGTCCACAGTTTTGGCAGTGTGCCAGAACCAGCTGGATTGAAGTGGTCCAGCTTAATATAGAACACTACAGCCCTGAAGACTTGAGAAAGCCAGAATATTGTCTGCAGCAAACTAATGTGAATGTGTGGTTAACACAGATGGACCCAACTTTCCTTTGGGAGATGGTCAGTAATGATATTGTTCATCCAGAAAGAAGAGATGAGATAAATATTCTCTGAAGTATACAAATATTAACACTGTTTTCTTTAGTTTTTATTTATTACTAACTATGAGACAAAGTTTTCAACACATAATTAATCACTCGTTCTAGTGTGTTAGATTGTTGGCAATATTTTTAAAGTCAGTACTGGAGTTAATTCAGTTCTTTTTGGTTAGCACTCTTTTTGCTCCTCTTAGAAAGCAAAACAATGAATATCTTCATTTTATTGGTGCTTAGTAAACAGAATAGGCCTAGTAAGAATACAGGGAACTAAATGTAGGAAGTACTTCATTAAACTAGATATTGAGGGGCTGGGTTGTAGCTCAGTGGTAGAGCACTTACCTAGCATATGTAAGGCACTGGGTTCAATCCTCAGCACCACATAAAAATAAATAAATAAAATAAGGGTGTTGTGTCTGTCTACCACTAATTTTTTTTTTAATTAGTGAAAAATGCTGAAGATCTATTCATTCATTCAAAAAATATTTATTGCAAATCTGCTGTATGACAGGCATTGTTTTAGGGATGCAACCATGGTGATAAATGAAGTTCATGCCCTAAGGGAATTAATGTTGTGGTCTGACTCAGAGGCAATAAAACATGAGCATACATTGTTTTCAAGTGGTGATAAATCCTATAATGACTGATAGTGAGGGTAAGGGGATAGAGAATAATGGTGTAACGAGATGGGGTGATATTACAAGACAAGAGACTTCTGAGGAGGTGCTATTTAAACTGACTACAGAATGAGCCACACAAATACCTGAAAGAAAAGCATTCCAGATAGAATAAAAAGCAGAACTAATATTTTAGTCATAGACATCTGATAAAAAGCAGTATATATCCCAAACAAAAAATATCATGAGAGAAGTAAATGCAATTGCTTTTACATAGCAAAGAGACACAAGGAGTGAAACAAACTAGTGAGAGAGTTTGGATATGAGACCAGAGAAATAGATAAAACCAGTTGATGTCAGGGGCCATGAAAACGTCATTGAATTTCACTACAGTATAAAAAAGTCATTGGAAAGTTTTTAGCAGGGGCAGAACATCCTTTCACATATAAAAGTGGAATCAGACCAGTTAAAGAGACATGTCACTAACACAGTGATAGTAGAAACAGTAAAAAGTAGTGCAGTGACACAGGTTTTGGAGGAATTGATCTGAAAGTATTTTCTGATGACTCAAATATGGAGTGTAACTTTGTTTATACTTTTCTTAAAAGAGGGATCAGAAACGCAATCGACATTTTTGCCATAAGCATATGAATTAATAGGGTCCCATTTACTGAGATGCAGATAACAGTCAGAACAAAAGCAGAAGTAAAAGTTTTTAAGGGAAAATTAGTGATACTTAATGATATAAATTATGTATAAGAACTAGATATAAGAAACCTCAAAATCTTAGCTGGTACAACATGAAGACACACACATACAAAGTCAGGAAATTTTAATATTATTCATTATTCCAGTGGGGAATAGGTGTGGTTATCAGGAAGAGATGATTTCAGTTCTCTTTAATACATTTCTCTACTTATTCAGGCTTTCTTTTTTCTTTTCTTTTTTTATTCTTCTGGAACTGGGAATCTAATCCAAGGCCTCATGCATGCAGAGCAAGTACTCTAACACTGAGCTATAGCTCCAGTCCAGTTTTTTGTTTGTTTGTTTGTTTGTTTTGCTTTTTAAATTTTTGTTCATGGATTATTCTTATTTAAATATTTAAAGAATACCAATAACAAGGTTATAAGAAATATTTAAGCAAGTGATTGTATATCAGCCAATAAAATAAAAAGACAATAGCATTTACCTGCTTAAAGGGATTTTGAAATCATGCAACCTCCAAACCCTTTAAGGAGCCTTACAGACAGGTTCATCTTCAGCTCCTTCCACCTTTACATTTGACAGTGATTTTTAACTTGTTCCTCAGTTTAAAGTTTGTTCTTTTCCCAGCTCCACCTTACACTGCACCCCTTGTAGCATGATATGCTTTGCCTCAGACTCTAAAATGGTTTACACACATCTATCTCAAAAGCATTTGTCATCTGTCCCTAATCCAGTGCCTGCTTAAGACCAAAACCATTTGGCCTCAGTTAGCTAAATGAATCCTGTTTGTTTGCTCTGTGGAGCTTGGTAGCAAATACAAGGGTATTTACTTGCCATATATTGCCTGGTGCCTTCCACATGAAATCAGCGAAGAGCTGGAATGAAGTCACTCTTTCTGTTTAGATAAGAGAGTAGCCAAAGCTCTCAGGAACATTTTAACAGATTCCTATACAGAGGGATTAGGGTCCCTATTAATACACAGTCCTGGAATTCCTGGAACATAGAGCTAGTCTGTGGATTGTTTTTTTGTTTTGTTTTGCGTGTGTGTGTGTGTGTGTTATTAGTGCACCTAATTATACAGAACAATGAGTTTCATTGTGACATGTTTACTCTAGTAATCTTTTCCTCTCACATTCTTCCAATGAGTTATTCTTCTCCCCCCACTGGGGTATTATTTCAAGGGTGTTTACTAGGTCACTTATAATGTCAACTTGCTATTTTTAAAGATGTGATTTTCAAATCATTAATTCATTCTAATGTCAGCTTTATTGAGAGATAATTTTAGATATACAATTAAATGTCTTGACAAATATATACAGCTATGTAACCACCAACACAGTGAGGGTATAGAGCAATCCCATTATCCCCTAAACTTTCTTCTGGTAACTAGTGATCTTTCTGTTGCTACAGTTTTCCCTTTCCTAAAAATGCATATCAATGGAATCCTACAGTATGTAGTGTTACACATAGTATGGCTCTTTTTCTCTTAGCATTAAATTTTGGAGATTCATTTATATTTTTGCATATAAAAATAGATTGTTTCTTATAGCTGTATTTCATTTTATATATATATATATATATATATATATATATATATATATATATATATCAATAACATACCAATAATAAATTATATATATCACAATTTGTACATTCACATTTGAGTTGTTTATAGATTATGTCAACTTGCTTACAGTTTTTTTGTTTGTCCTATGTTTCATTTCATTTCATACCATGAAGTAAGATTAAATCTACCATCTTATTTGCCTTCTATTTGTTCCATTTGTGTCCTACTCTTTTTCCCATTCTCTTTCCCTTTATTCTTTCAAATTTATTACTTTTTGTATTCTGTTTTATATCCTCTATTGTCTTATTAGCTTTAGTTCTTTATTTTTTTACTGTTTCTAAAAGGACCTGCAGTAGACTTTTAAAAAATTTATCAGTGTTAATTCAAGTAACATAATAGTACTTCACATGTAATATAAGAAACTAACAACTGTACTCTTTCATTCTCACTCTTCCCTGGGGCTATTTTTGTCCTGTGAATTACTTCTACATATATCATAAACTCCATAATACACTATTATTATTTTTCTCTAAACAGTCAATTGTCTTTGTGTGTATGGTACTGGGGATGGAATGGGCCTTCAAACTGCTAGGCAAGTGCTCTACCACTGAGCTACCTACCACCCTCAATTATCTTTCAATGAATTTTACAATGGTAGAAAAATGTCTTTTATAATTTCCCATTTTTGATCATTTCTGTGGAAGGGCTATTCTTTATGTGGATACAATATCAATTTCTCTTTGCCTAATGAACTTTAATATTTTTTTGTAAGGCAGATCTACCAGAGATGATTTTCTTGTCTTTTATTTCAGAAAATGTCTTTATCTCACCTTGGCTTTTAAAAGACATTTTCAGCAAGTATCAGTCCTGGGTTGTCAGGTTTAATTTTTCCCCTTCAGTACTTTGAAGTTCCATATCCTGTGGCTTGCATACTTTCTGATAAGAAGTCTGTTGTTATCTTTACCTTTGTATTCCTGTATCCCCCCCCCCCCTCAGGCTGCCTTTAAGATTTTTGTCTTTATCAGTAGTTTTCAGCAATGCATTTATGATGTGCTTTGGACTGATTATACTTATTTTGCTTGGAGTTGGTTGATGTTCTTGGTCCATGGATTTATATTTGTTAAAATTTGGAATTAGTAGCTGGGCACAGTGGTGCACACCTGTAATCCCTGCAGCTTGGGAAGCTGAAGCAGGAGGATCGGATGTTCAAAGCCAGCCTCAGCAAAGATCAAAGATCTCTTAGCAAGATCCTAGTCAACTTAGTGAGACCCTGTCTCCAAATAAAAAATAAACAATAAGAAGAGCTGAGTATGTGGTTCTATGGTTAAGTGCCTCTGGGTTCAAATTTTTGGTTACCCACCCCCTCAAAAAAAGTCCTACAAATAGTTTTCCTGTGCTTCTTCTCCTACTCTGGGATTCTACTTATATCTATGATATAATACATGATACCATCTTTCATGATGCGATACTCTGCTCATTTTTTAAAATATTTTTTTCTGTTTTTTATCTTGGGTCATTTCTATAGCTGTACCTTCAAATTATCTTTTCTGCAGCATCTAATATGCTGTTACTCATATCCAGAGTGTCTTTTATTTCAGATATTATATTTCTAATCTCTAGAAATCCTGTCTGGATTTTTTTCTTTCCATTTCTCTTTGCATCCTATTCATGTTTTCATTTACCTTCCCGAGTATGTGTTTAGAACATATTTATAGTGGCCCTCCTACTTCCATCATCTCTGTCATTTCTAGGTCTGTTTCTACAGAATAAATGTTCTCCTGGTTATGGGTCATATTTTCCTGTTTCTTTGCATACCACAGTAGTTTTTGGTCTGATTACCAAACAATACGAATTTTACACAAGTAGGTGCTACATTTGTTGTATTCCTTTAAAGAGTACAGAATTTTTTTTGAAACATTTAAATTATTTGAAATTAGTTGATCCTTTCAAGCTTGCTTTTAACTTTGTTAGGATATGATCAGAGGAGCCTTTTTCTAGGTCTAAGTTATCTTCACTATTAAGGTGATATCTTTCTGAGGATTATGCCAAATGCCTATATAATAAAAGATTTTTTCCACTTTAGCTGGTGGGAACATAAGCTATTCTTAACTTTGTATAACAATCAGGAATTGTTTGAAAGAGTACTTTTCTGATTGTTTGAAAGAGTACTTTTCTTTCTTTCTTAAGCTATGATTCAGTAGGCTCCTCTCATACATATGCAGATCAGTACTCAGCTGAAAAGTTCAGAAGAATGTTCTGCAGATCTCTAGAGTACTCTATTCCTCTGTGTTGTTGACTCCTATCTTACAAAGTTAACTGTCTTAACCTCCTGAAACTCTGATCTGTATCTATTCAATACATTAACATCTCTGGGCTCTGTTTAGGTTTTACCTTCCTATGCTATAGTTTGGAAAATGCTTCCAGATATGAAGTTGGGATCATTATATAGCTCATCTTGTTTTTCTTCTATCAGGGATGTGTTAGCTTCCCTTGCTGTAACAACATACTTGAGACAACTTAAAAAGAAGAAAAGTGTATTTTGGTTTACAGGTTCAAAGGTTTCAGTCCAAGCTCAGTAGGTCCTGTTGCTTTGGGAGTACATTGGTGGAGGCACCTACTCACCTCATGACAGTCAGGAAGCAAAAAGGTGTATATGGTGGGGGGACTGGCATCACATAATCTCCTTGAGAGTATACGCCACAGGGACCTAAGATCTCTCACTAGGCCCCACTTCTTAAAACTTTCACTGCTTCCAATACCTCCAAAATGAAGACCAAACCTTGAATACCTTGGGTGCATTTCAGATCTAAACAATAGCTTGGGCTAAGAGTGCTGTCCATGTCTGCCAAGGCATCATTTCATATATAGGGCCCAGTTTTAACATGCAACACAAATTTGGTCCCTATGACTCTATTATAGCAGAAACATAGGCTCATTAACCTTTTCATTGCTGTAAAATAATAATTTGATATATTTGCAGTGGCATATTTATAAGTCATGTGGAAAAGAAAAAACCTGCAATAATCAAAATACAAAACAGGTCTTTATACTATTTAGAGAACTGAAAAACTCAAATACACAAACATGCACACATATACATGGTCTTTGAGCATTTTGTTATTTTGAAACAACTTTTGTGGGGCTCCCTCAATAGCTTTAATATATAAATTAAAGACTGAAGGGAGAATATTAGAAAAAATAAGAGAAGGAAATTAAAGATAAAAGTTGCTTAACTATGTAAGCAGTCAAAAATTTTTCTTTATCACTGTCACATTGCAGTTTATAACTCTTATCTAATAAACACCAAGCCATAGCACCAAACTGGATCTTTTTTGTAGGTCACATAGTATCTTAGTCCATTCCTGCTGCTGTGACAAAATGCCTTGGATTAGGTAATTTCTAAAAAAAAAAAAAAAAAAAAAAAACCAGAAATCTATTTCTCACAATTCTGGAGAATGGAATGTCCAAGAGAAGGAGCCAGAGGATATATGTCTGGTGAGGTCTTGTGTCTTCTTGCATGTTTTCATATGGCAGAAGGGGCAAAAGAGATAAATATTCCCCTCACCCTCACATCTGTTTTAATAAGGTCATTAATCCCATCCATGAGGGTTCTACCCTCAAAATCTAATCACCTCCCCAAACCCTTATCCCTTAATATTATTGTATTGGCAATTAAATTTCAACATACGAATTTTGATGAGACATTCAGATCATGATACATAGCTAGACAATTTTCCAGACTTCGTTGGAGTTAGGCAAATGATGTGACTCAATTTTTATGTCAAAAATAAACAGAAGAGGTAAGTATCACCACTAGGCCCGGCCCATAAAAACCTCCTGTTCTCCAATGCACTATGCTTTTCCATTTATTTGGACACCCATAAAAGGCACATGTTGAAGATGGCAAAGCCATGAGAAGGAAAGAGCTGAATTGCCACTTGTGCTGAGGCTGCCTAGTTACCAGAAATTGCTGTTTTGAAAGTGATCAAGAAAAGAAAAACCATAAACCATTATTACAATGACTGATTTGTCATTGGAATTTGTCTGGTACTTGGGCTGATACTGTTTTAGTACTCAGTCCTTCCTTCCTGCAACTCCTAGTTCTTTCCCAGCCATGGTCACAAATGAGATATATTTCAAAATTGAAAGGGTTTATAGCTGTTATTTACATTTCACTATGAGACAGATGTTGAGGACATTTAATATAATAAGGCAGTGCAGGGCAAGTTATAGATGTGGGCTTGGGAGTCAATCAGACCATGGTTTGAATCCTTGATCAGCCAACCACCTACTAACTGCATCAAGATACAGTTTTCATATTTTATAATCAGAATGTTAATTCTTACCTTCAAGGTTGTTATAAGGCTTATATAAGACACCATATGGAGTGCTTTGCTGGGTGCCTGACACAGTAAGAATGAATAGCAGCAAATAATGTTATTTCATCTCCTGTATGTTTTGTTGATGCAATCTACTTGACAGTTTAAGAAGTGTTCTATTACACCGCAGATGCTCTATCCCTGGAGAATAGTTGTAGTTTTAAATTTTTTATTAATCCTTTTTTCCTGAAGCTATTATGAGAATATTTACTACACAAAATTACAGTAGCTAATTTCACATGAATCATTAACAATAAGGAAATAAAATCCTTCTTTCCCTACAAATTCCTAGGTACCATTAAGATTAAAATAAAGAGGAAAGTTCAGATGTATCTGTAGCCTTATGGTTTGCGATCTGACTTGTGGTTCAATGCAGAGGATTACTAAAGTTCCCAATGGCCACTTAATCTTGTCAGAGAATAGACAATCAGACTGAGGAAAATTTTTCTGTCCCTTTTCTTACAAATTGTTTGTCAAATGGCCAGGTTTTAAGATTAAAGACCAAAGGACTGTTTGAAAACTCCAAATTATAATCAAGCTTCTCCAATTGAGCTGTAAACATAGCTGGGTTGAGGTCTCTATTTCTACATTTTTTTAAAGAATGTAGAAATACCAAGCATATCATTTTGTTCCTAATAAACACAAAGTGCTAGTTGCCCTTTAATATCAGATCCCTTACTCTGTGACCTGAAAAGGGATCTAATTCTAGGTTAATAAACCAGGATTATTATTTAAATTACTTCCCTATTTGGCTACTAAACCATGAAAAACAACTTAAAAAAATTATAGCTGTCTCCTTAGCACACACATGCATGCATATATGTTTTCAAATGTTGCTATAAAGTCTTCATCTAGCTATTACTTGGTACTTGCAAATGAAAAAACAACTTAGTTACACAAATTAAAGAAACAAATTGCACCAGAAAGAAAATGCTGATTTGAAAAAGATATACTCTAAAGAGGAGGGTAAGTTTAGGATTTTTTAAGGGGAGGGGGCAGGGGGAGAAGTAAGGGAGAAAGAACATGAGTGAATAATAAAGAAATCACATCTTGGGCTGGGGTTGTGACTTAGTGGTAGAGCCCTTGCCTCATACATGTGAGGCCCTGGGTTCGATCCTCAGCATCAAATATAAATAAACAAATAAAATAAAGATATTGTGTTCATCTACAACTAAAAAATATTTTTAAAAAAATCACATCTTTGAAAATCTGTGACAGAGGAAATAAGAGCATGCTAAAGTGTATATTCTTGATCTGAAAACAAATTCTGGATAACTTCTATATAGACTAAAATACTAGAGTAATTGACTAATGACAATTAAAAAATCATGAAATTTGGATTCACTTGTTGGACACAATAATTAGCATGGCTGAATAAAAGCCTACTATGATTTATCAAGATATACCAAATAATTGGGGGAATAATTCAAATAAATCAGTAAACAGGAGATTTTAAATGTAATAGTTACATTTCATTAGTCTAGGTATCTATATTTAATTATTATTTAATCACTTATATGTGTTTATAATTTTATAAGAAAGCTCAGACAGATGAGTACAATATTTAACTCAGGAATCCATGGTGAATCCAACCAACTTTAGAGAAGGTACTGTTTCATGGCATATAAAAAGGATTCTTTTTATGTTTTATCTTTTCAGACATTATAATGACAAAACAGTTCTATTGACTGACTTCAACTGTTTTAACTTCTTCTTTCGCTTTAGAGCAATCCTTTTGCTTTGAACTTTTGTTTGTTTGTTTGTTTTAGAGAGGATTAAATCTAAATGTTCAAAAATATAAGACTATGATTTAATTTTTAAAAAGACAAAGCTGAAAGTTATCAGAAGTAGTGAGGCTCCAGTTTACAAGTATTTACTGTATTAGAGGAATAAAAACTTCAGGAAACCAGAAACACATTTTTTTTTTAATTTTTTAAAATATTTATTTCTTAGTTGTACACAATACCTTTATTTTGTTTATTTATTTTTATGTGGTGCTGAGGATCGAACTCAGGGCCTCGTACATGCTAGGCGAGTGCTCTACCGCTGATCCACAACCCCAGCCCCAACACATTATTTTATATTCCTGAGGAGTGTTGCTTTTATTTTTTTAATTGATATTTATCTAGTCTTCATGCACCAAATGCTAATTTTTAAGAGGCCATAAAGTAAAGGAAATAACTAGATTTTTATGTAATCTACACTTTGCAACATTAATCATGAAAGAACAAGTTCCATGTCAAAACTTGCATATCAATAGAAGGAATTTCTTAAAATAACTATTTAAGGAACTAAATCACAGGTTGATGAAACTGGAGATGCTATTTTAATGTGAGATTATATATTTGATCAATTAACTACATGAATAAATACCTCCCAAGTGTAAGATTTCCAAATTGAAAATCAAGTACAAAAGCTCATGTGGCAATCAAACCCACAAGTAAAAACTGCAAAGTATGTGGGAATAATTGAGACTTGCTTAAGGAGCAAAAACTGAATGCAGTATTCCCACTTGAGACTAAATACAAAATCATATTACAGACAAATAGATTAAGTATTATAGAGGAAGAATATAGTTGATAGTGAAAATGAGAACTTTGTCATCTAAGATGGACTAAATGCAGAGAATTACTAAAGTTCCCAATGGCCCATTTAATCTTGTCAGAGAATAGAGAAGACAATAGTATGAAACTGATAGCTAAAAATCCTCAACTATTTCCACATTTTAGTAGACTTGCACAGGTTACAGAACTGTATTAAAATTGTATTTCTAAAGTGTTTATCACACAACTAAACTGAGATATGAACTCTAATTGCTGAGCTACTAAGTATTTAAGTTGATCACTAGAAAAAATTTTTTATAAACATCTAAGAACTTTATCTCAGGATGGTAAGTTATAGAATAATGTAATGCAAATAGTGCCTTTATATTTGAAGGGGATGATGTGGCAGTCTCCTCAATCTCCTCATGAGAAAATTGAAGGATGTCAAGAAAGAACCTCTGTTCTCCATGGCATACATAGAAGAAGTATTAGTCAGGGTTCTCCAGAGAAACAGAGCCACTTGGATATACATATACATACATTCAGAAAGAGATTTATTATAAGGAATTGACTTACAAGATTATGGAGGCTGGCAAGTCTCAAGATCTGCAAAGCGAGATGGGAAGCTGGAGATGCAGAGTGTTGACGGTATACTTCCAGGTTGACTCTGAAGCCTTGGAACCTGGAAAGCTGATGGTGTAATTCCAGTACAGAGGCTGGCAGACTGGTGATCCAGGCAGAGCTGATGTTTCACTCTGAAGACAGTCAAGCAAATGGAATTCTCTTACTAGGGGAAAGGTTGGCCTTTTTGCTCCATTTGGGCCTTCAACTGGTTGGGTGAGGTCCATCCACATTAAGGAGGCAAACTGCTCTACTCAATTCAGCAACATAAATGTTAATCTCATCCAAAACACCCTCACAGAAATTCCAAAAGTAATGTTTGACCAAGTATATGGCCCAGTTGGGTTGATACACAAAACTAATTATTAAAACTATGATGCCTGAAATCAATGGTCCCACTTTCTCCCCTTAGGTATCCTCTGTATTGAAACAGGAGCATGGTAGGGACATTTCAACATGGGCTAAGGTGTTTAACTGCCTATATCTGAAAGCTGTTTCCATATCTTAGTGCCTAGATGACTGTGGGCAAGTGGTTACTACGTGCTTTCTGATTTCTTCTTTTAGTTTTCAGATTTTATGGTTTTATTTAAGCATAAGCTAATATTCATTTTCCTCCCTGTGCAGTCTTCCTTTGGGATTGGTGACTTCAACGGTCAGCTGGGTTGCTCTTTTCACCATGGCTCTCTGGTTCTTGAAGGAAACATCATGAGCAATCTCAGTACAAGTAAGATTCGCTGCACATCAGCAGCACTTCTACCTCTTTGCTGCTGTGAATCAGGAACTTATGGAAGCCACTGGACAGACATGTGCTTTGCTTTCTTGCTTCCATAACCAACACTGGGCATCAGGATCTCGTCTCTGTCTTTTCCCAACTCTGTGGTCAATACTTCTGGGTTTCCACCAGTTATGCTGACTTTTGGCATGGTGCAAGATAAATTTCTTGGTCTTCTTGTTGATGATCTTGGGCTTCATGAGAGGTCTGAGGGCAGCCATAATGCCAAGAGGTGATGGGATCAGACAGACACCATAGAACTGCAGATGGCCAACAGTTAAAACTCATCAAGCAAGAGATACCTCCACTAATTCTTGGTTAATAAGATATGGATAATAACAGTTCCTGCTTCATAATACTATAAATATTGTGAAGAGGAAATGAGACATTACATGTAAAGCACTATTAGTACACGGCATAGACTGCCCAATAATACATTATATTACACAAAGTTCACTGAAATAAATTTTTTTAAAAAAAATCATCACTTCATGTGTTCTTCTTTTACACTTGACTTTTAAGTTTCATAAGAAGCTCATCATTTTTCATTTTATTCAACAGTTTTTTTTCTGCCAAATATACAATAGCACATATAATAAAATTCTCCCAAAACATTTTGACAGACACATTCATAATACAAATATAATATAGACGTAAATAAGCATTTTTGTATGATTATTAGTCTCTAATGAAAAGAATACAGAGAAAATAAGAAGAATAAAATGAGTATTTTATTTGCTCAAACAATTTTCAGCCTAATTGAGGAAACAAATGAATATATAGGATTTGAAAAACAATTATTAGAGAATGGTTGTGTGATAGTACAATGTGAACAAGAATCCCCTATATGGAAACCAGGCATCCCAGCCTTCCCTTCTCCTCTCCATCTAAGAAGAGCTACGGATTTGCAAATCTAGATTTGGAGTTTTGCTCATGCAAAGTTGAGAGAATGTGTAAAGCAATCAGAAAGTTAATGAAACAAATCAAAATCAACCACCTCCCAAGCCAAAAAAAAAAGAAAAGAAAAGAAAAGAAAGAAGAAAAAACAATAGATAACTTGGCAGGTCAACATAAAGAGGAAGGAGAGGAAGAAAGGAAGGAAGCAGGAGAGGAAAATCAAAATTCTTTGAGCTGAGGAGGGTCCAGAGTGAGTGGGTGGTGGTGGAACAGGTTTCATGGGAACTGTGAGGGAGCGTAGGGATGTTAACGGAGGCAGCTGGCCTGTTCTTTTACACTCACACCATCTTTTCCTGCTTTATCCTTCTCACTTAGATTCTGCTGAAGCCTGGACTCATGTTTTCATGCCCTGCTCTGCTTGCATTTGTCCCCCATTTCTTTGAATTGACTTTCAGCTGAATCCCTGAATCCTGGCTCTGCACAATCACTGATCTGTGTTACTAAGTGAACCATCTCTGGTATGATACTGGAGATGATTTCCTCATGCGACCCCTCTTAGGCCAGCAGCCTGGTCTGGGAACTGAGCACCCAGGCCTCACCTTCCATGCCCTGGCCTGGATACATCATGTGTCAGAGAATAAGAACAAAGCTTAATTGATGTTCATTACTTATAAAAGTTGTTCAGTTATGTTAACTTACATTTTTTTTGTTGATTATGCCTTATGATTATGGTTGTTTTCTTATATATTACAGTTCAACAAAGAACATTTAGGATGATTCAAGGGGAAAGGAGTTGGCGAACAAAAGATTATAAAACTCAAGTAATAAATCACACTAATAAAAGGGACTGCTCTGAATAAGAGCTGGTGAGTAACAAGAGAAAGGCCTATAAAGAAGAAAATCAGAAAGCCCCAGTAGCCACAAAGGTAAAAAAGGCAAAATGTAACTAGGACCTGTCAACAGTGACTGAAATTTTATAATAGGTAATAGCAGGACAATGACATAACTGTCAAATGGGATGGTAGAGAGCAATAAGTTTGGTAAAGACTAAAACTGATAGAGCAAAGTTCACACTTTTCACATCAGTCTGACTCAATCACGGTGACATCTTGCAGAATTAGGACTACATCTGATAATAAAAAATTTAAAAAAGACAAGCATATTTATTTGAATATCTTTCTAGTGTTTCTTCAGTCAAGGGAAGGTGAAATCAAAGTAACTGCTTCAATCCAATGCATCTAAAGAGACATCCAAAATAATTCCTGATTTATGGAGACCTACAGGGGGGTCTTAAAAAAAATTATGAGCCAGGCATGGAGGTACACCTCTGTAATTCCAGTGACTCAGGAGATGGAGGCAGAAGGATTGCAAGTTACAGACAAGCCTCAGGAATTCAACAAGACCCTTTCTCAAAAAAAAAAAATTAAAAATATTTTTTGTTAATGGATCTTTATTTTATTTATTTATATGCAGCGCTGAGAATCAAATCCAGTGCCTCATGAATGCTAGGTAAGCACTGTACCATTGAGCTACACCCCCATCCCTCAAAATAAAAATTTAAAAAAATCTGGGGATGTTTTCCAGTGGAAGAGTATCCCTGGTTTCAATCCCCAGTGCCAAAAAATAAAAATAAAAAAATAATGATGGTTTCTAAAATTCCCACAAAGGGAAGAAAGTAAAACAAACTAACTAGTTGGCCCTTTGTAGGTTATATCATTTAAAGATCCTTCTGGGCCTCTTAGTTGAACACAGCTTGTTAGTATAAGGGAAATGACCGTGGGTCATCACCTACTGTGTTACTGCATGTTTATTTTTTATTCAGTTTCCAGAAGCAAACTTTTGCTTAGGCCTAATGATGTCTTTTACAAAGTTCAGTAATCTAGGTCAAGGGGAGGATGGATTTCACAAGCTACGAGAAATTAAAGGTTCTGCCAAATCAGGACCAACTTTTATGAAGCAGTGATATTGATCCTGTGGCTGTGTGTTAAGATAAAATCCTTAAGAATTTGAATCTTTCTCTTGGGTTCCAGCAGTCTCTGACAGTAGTACTTTTATAGTGGAGAATCAACTGTATTTTACAATTTGTGAATTCATTAAGGGACATCTATTTAAAAGATTTTCAAAATGACACTTATTACATGCCCCTTTGTGCAGGGCTCTATGTTGGGTACATTTGCTAAGGGATAAAGATTTTTAAAATACCATTCTTTTTGCAGTGTAAACAGGAAAGATTTTGAGTGGGTAGATTACTCAGAAAGCAGAATGGGGGAAAGTGTTTGGGGATGGAGACTTTTTATGGAAGTACCAAGTGAGGGAAATGACATTTCTTGGCTCTGTTCCCAGTATTGTATGCTGGACACTATCTGCATGCACAGCAATCATCCTCATTCACACCCTACAGAACCATTTTATAATCAACTGGTAGTGCATTCGAGTTTACGCGTGACAATGTTTGGGAAATTAAAATTCCGAAGGGCTTTATTACCTTTGATATACTGGCTGAAGACAAACATAAAGCCCATGAGCAACACTGAAAAGCCTCACTATTTTCCCTCTTGTCATCTGTACAAGATGAATATGCTTTGCCAAAAGCTCAGCAGAAACCTCTCCTTGTTCTGTTTTGAAGACTAACATAGCTACTCTAAGTTATCAAATGTGTCCTGAAATATTTGTCAGTGAGTCATGAAACGGCCTTCTGAAACTGAAGCTAATTTTCCATGTCCCTGAACCTCAATCTTATTAAGTTAAGCTACAGAAGAAATGGGGAAAACAAATTAAATCCATTTGTGGTCATTCTACATACCTCTACATAATCCCAGAGATGTTTATGAGGCTCAGAGGTTTCAGGGAACGTGGTATGAAAATCTTTGCAAACTCTTGTTTACAGTGAGATTCTCAAGAGTTTGGAACTGCAGTAACTGAGGAAAACAGGAAAAGGAAGCTTTTGCTGACAATTAACCTCTTTTGTAAATTTCAATGGCCCAGTATCATAAGAAATGATTCCTATCATCTGGTGAAAGAATTCTGAGGATGGTTTTAGTTAAAACTTAATGTATTCTCTAAAATTGCTAATATTACCCCGACTGTAGTAACTAGTAGAGACCTGTCAGAGTACAGGTATAAAGAAAATTGGAATGTAAGAGAGAACTCACAAGTTTACCATATTAAAAATATTAAAATCTGGGTACAATGTTGCATGCCTGTAATCCCAGCAGCTAAGAAGGCTGAAGCAAGCAGATTGTAAATTTGAGGTCAGCCTCAGCAATTTAGCAAAGCCCTAAGCAAAATAAAAAATAAAAAGAGATGAGAATATGGCTCAGAGCTGGGAATTGCCTCTGGGGTCAATTCCCATTACAAAACAAAAAACAGACAAACAAAATAAAAAAACTCTACTGAAAATTATATTTAAAAAATAAAAATAAAACTTATATCAGTGGGGGATAAACATATACACTTTACAACAGGGGAGAATAGTGCCTGTGGCTAAAGTAAAAATAGAGATAACCTCCCCAAATCCAGAAGACTGGAAAGACAATTCAAGAGCACCGCTGATCCTGCTTCTGTCCTCCAGACCCTCTCTTCGGGCTCCCTGCCTCATCCCCTAACTCTGGCATAAATTAAAAGCTGATAGACTCTCATCCAAGGAAGGAGTTAAAACATGTAAGTCTGATTTAGGAAGATTTTCAATTTCTAAATTGATAACCAGCTAAGTAATTGTCTAATTAATTGGCTTTACAGGTACATATTTGTCATTCTTAATAAGTTAGAAGATACCATACATCAGATCATCTGATTCAGTTAGAATGTACCATGAATCAGACCAACATTCTGAAACGTTGCCGACTAGCATCTCCCTTTCTTCTTAGCTCTCCTTCTCAAACTGGTGCAGGAAAAGGCTGTCAGAGAGAGGCTACATAGTCTCGATCTCTCCATCATGGTGGCTGTCACTTTCAGAAGAGTGGAGCATTCTTTTCCGACTGCCACAACCAAGTACCATATTCCTTATATGGACTTGGGCAGAGTGTTCTTCAGAGATCTGAGTCTGTGGTATTGTGCCAACTCAGCATTGGCTGTTCTCAAGGGAAAAATTTGTGAAACTTCACGAACCTGAGTTAGGATTAGTATCCTCAGCAGCCAAGTCATAGTTCTTGGTTGAATGCCTATATTTAATATCCAAGGAAGCTTATATCAGGATGAAGGACACTGTATTGACATGAATTTGTATTGTCAGAAAGGGTTTTCCCCTTCCAACTCTGCCTATCCATTCAGATTGTTTTTCCTTAAAAAGAAAGTGACTATGAGTGATGATTTGAAATTCAGAAGGGAAAGTTTCTGGTATAAGGTTAAAAAATCCACACTCAGCAGCAAAAAGAAATAACACATTTAAACTGATGATGAATGAAAATGAAATAAAAAGTCATATGATATTTAAAAAGCAATGAGAAAATTACAGAAGATAGCAAATAGAAAAAAAATTCTATAAATTTATGTATAGCTATAATCCAGTTTCTTCTTATTTTTGTCTTTTAAAGTATTAACCAAATTTGAAATATTTCTAATGGTGGTTTATTTAGTATTTTTACTGGCAACTTAAGTTCTTGGCCAAACTTCCTAGAGCTATTTATGGACATTTTTCCCTCGCTTGTCTATAAAAATACATCACTGAGTATTTTTAACAGCAAAGTCTGCCTGAGACAGTCTACTTTCTTGACCTGTCAGATACTTGTGGCTGTTTCTAAGTAACCTCATTTGTAAACCCTTATGGAATTTTCTTTCCAATTGGTGTCATTTTTACTGAAGAAGAAGAAGAAGAAGAAGAAGAAGAAGAAGAAGAAGAAGAAGAAGAAGAAGAAGAAGAAGAAGAAGAAGAAGTAGTAGTAGTAGTAGTAAAGGAGTGCCCTATTCAATAAAAACAGATTACAAATGGTTAAAACTTCACTTTACAAAATTCTACATCATATGTCACTGCAGTCATTTTGGTTACTTCCAAAATAATTTTTAGATTTACATGATCCTGATGGAAGGAAGGACCAGCCATCTCTGAGAAAACTGAAACTGCTGACATATTCTTTTTCTTTAAGCTTCATCAGAAAGGAGAGAACAGAAAAAAGAATTACATGTATGTTTTAGTCATATTTTTTGTCACTGTGACCAAAGACCTGACAAGAACAATCAGAGAAGGAAAGTTTATTTTGGCTCACAGTTTCAGAGTTTCAGTCCAAGGTCTACTGACCCTTTAGCTCTGACCCTTAGACCCCACGTGAGGCAGAATATCATGGTGGAGGAGCCTGGCAGAACAAAGCAGCTCAGGACATGGCAATAGGAAGCAGAGAGAGAGAGAAAAAATATTTGTGGTATCTATTTTGTTTACTCACCAGGGACAAAATAGATTCCCCAAAGGCATGCTTTTAGTAACCTACCTCCTCCAACCATACCCCACCTGCCTACAGTTATCACCCAATTAATCCATATCAGTGGATTAAGCCACCATCATAACCTAATCATTTCATCTCTGAACATTTGTCTTACACATGAGCTTTTGGAGGCTACCTCACATTCTCTCTCTCTCTCTCTATATATATATATTTTTTGAAAGATTATCAAATATTATAACAACTGGTAATGCATTTGAGTTTATGTGTGATAATGTTTACATTCACAACATAATCAGAAATGACAAATGCTTCATTTCTTGTGTGGATCAATTCTTGTTGCTCAATTGCTAATGGCAGCTTGATAAACCATATAGAAAAGATTTCAGAGAAATAACAGTAAGAAGTATACTATTATTTCAAGTTTTCCAGAATTTTTAAAAATGTTAATGAATATAAAGGAATTATTGCTCAGCTGGAGGAAATAGTCTAGTTGGCAAGGAAAACAGAGATGCTTATCTCTATCCACTAAATAGCATTCTTTTCAATAAACTCATTTTCAAAAATGGATGGTTTCTCAGATATTCAGAAGACCTGTATATTACTGACTGGTAGCATAGTGGCAATTAATTAAATAATACAAGTCCTCATTCCCATAGTTCACCAGTTGAGCTATGAGAGTGAAACAAAACTGGATTATGAGAAAAGAGAAGAGTGGCAAGATATGGGCAGGAGACACTAGAAGGCTTCCTTCAAAGTAAAATTCTTTTGAGAGATTTTGGCTCTATAGTTACCAGTGTCTTATCTAGGTCACTGGCGAAAATATCAAACAGAACCAGGCCTTGGTTTGACACCTGTTAAACATTATTTATGCCTTAAGACTGACATCAAGCCATTTGTAACCATTCTATTTATAAGTTTTCTGAGCACCCTTCTGAGTTTCCAGATAGAAAGCATAGTGTTCCCAGCCCTTAGCTGATAAATTTACCTGATAATATAGTTCTCTGAATATTCAGAGGAATATCCTCTTGATGATTTTAGGTATTTTTATCTATAATTTTGTATAGTAAAAATTGTATTAGATAAACCTTGAAGAGGCTTGTAGTTTAGCCTTTTTAGTGTAATATTTTAGCTGGCCCAAGTTAATTGATAATTTTGCATAAATTACTTATTCTCTCTGGATCTCAGAAAATGAAGGTTGGCCCAGATTAGTATTTCTCAATCTACAAACCCCAAACTCCAGAAAATTTGATGCCAAGGGTCCAACAAATGCAAATTTAACCCAGAAACCCAGAATTGCCGATTACCATCATATGTGAAAAGTTGTGGAGCTATGATGTTCAAGGACCCAGTACTTAAAAAGGATGGGTGACACAAGCTTCTTTCTATCTCTCTGTTATCCTGTGACCTTCAGACCTTTCTTATATTTTTATCAAGGGTAAGAATTTTGGCAAGAGAAAGAATAACCACTTCCATTTTATAGTAAAATAACTTTAAAGCACAGAAAAGTAAAATCAATTGACTTTCCCCATATAAAATGATTATTTCATAATCTGATAGGAATTGAATGCTATCTTTTGACAAGTTTTTTTTTTCAGGTTACTACTGTATATGCTCTTTACTATAGTTTGAGCTTTATCTTGATAAGAGAATGAATATGTTATTATTTTACTTAAACTTTTGTTCTTTGGTTCATAAATTCCAGTGAGAAAAAGGAGAAGAGTGTACAGTAAGTTATTTTTGTAAAAGATGCAATTATTTGACTTTTCCCAGAATTACATGGTAGAGTTTCACTGTCAGCTCACATGAGCTGTGGAATCTTGGCTCTCTTCTCTCTTCAGAGCTACATGATGCCAGATACTCTCTTAATAGTGCCAGGAGATATTTCATCTATGATGTCAAAACTTGCAAGAAATTTGAGCTAAGAATGCACATTACATACTTAGTAGGACACCAAAGAAAGACGTTCAGGTCATAGAGACAAATTGTATTTGGAATTGACGTCTTTGGGAGATCAAACTCTCGTTATTTCAAAAACTTTAACCATGGAAAATCTTCACAGGAAGATGATATGTAAGCAGCTATATTTAAATTTGTATCAGGTGTTCTAATTGATGAGTGCCAGGGAACTGTGGCCTTTCTTAATTGTATGTAGAAATAAATATACATATATATTATGTGTGTATGTATGCATGTATATTTCCCATGTTGTGAAAGTTTTTAAAAAATCTAACCAGAAAATAAGATGTTTCCATCTTAAAAGTGGAGTAATTCCCTCCTTGGAGAAGAGTTAGACCATGAGTTTACCGCAGGACCTCAGGTGATGAGCTCCTGCATTGAGCCTTACTATTGACTAATTTATTTTGTATATATGTACTGCTACTTTTCCAATACATACTAGTATGGCTAATGTAATACTAATTCATTCAAAGGTGTTACCGAAGTTACACGCACAGTTTAATGTATTGCTGTTAAGATTTCAAGAATTATCACACAGGAGTCTGTGAAATTTTGCTTGTAAAGGACCCACTTTGAAAAGGCTGGGAACCACTGTCCTAACACATTTCATTGGCGTGACAGGCTGGTGAAGAGCTATTTTGGGTCAAGGGGCTCTCACTGCAGCTGCCTGTTTGTTAGGATAAAGGGCAAAGTGTGCCTTGAGAAGAAGCAACCTTAACTAACATTTGCCAGGCCACAGAGTTAATTTTACTTGTCAGCATAGTACTTGGTGTGAGAAATGATTTCATTACCAAATCCCAAGTGTCACCTTATTTCTCCATTATTTGACTGAAATAATAAAAACAAAACAGATTCTAAATATTCTGTCAAGCTCACACTCTCAGTAATTATACCTCTAAATTACTGGTATTTCAAAGCTTGGAAAGCACAGAACAGATATGTATTGTAGGAAGGGCAAATGAAAACTATTAGCTGGAAGAAATATTAAACAGCCTGAAGTATAGGAAGTTATGCTTAAGTGAAATTAATTATGGCAAGTGAGAGGGCTACCGCCCTCTAGCGGTACCCTGTCTCCCACTCAGGTGCTTTAGACATTGCCCTGGGAAGTTTCCTACCACTTAAAAAAGTTGTTTTGTCATCTATTGCCAGTAGTTTCATCTTCATGTCATAAAAGGTTTTCATTTCCCTTAGTAAAAGGTACAACTTTAGCTGTATTTTTATATGCAGAAGTACCTTGAATTAAAATGTTTGTTTATCTCCATAAACCCATTGTAAATAAAAACATCTAAGTCAAAATGTATTTACTATCTATACTTCTCCTACTGAACATTATAACTCACCAACACAGTGCATTGTAGAGTACCTGTTGTTGATCTTTGCAATAGTGTGGCTGACTAGGAGCCATGACTCACTCAGCTGCCCAGCATTGTGAGTGGGTATCACTATCACTGGGCGGGGGCGGGGGGGGCGGCAGAAATTTAAAAATTTGGAGTACAGTTTACGCTGAATGCACATTACTTTCACACCACCATAAAAACAGTACGTCCAACTATCAAAAGTCAGGACAGTCTTTTTTCTGGGTTCAGTTTGCTGCTCTCATAGGTTTTTATACTTAACAAAATATAAAAGATAGTGAGATAGTTCTTCTGAACGAGATTTTAATATCGGTGATGATACATACAAATATGAAATTTATGTTAACTTTTTTTTGCTATAAGACTATAGAATAGTTGTATTTTATTTAGTAAAGCAATAATTCTTTGTACTTACATGGTCATTGAGATGAGATGATTTTCAGTATTTAGCAAATATTTTGAAATATAATTATAATGCTAGAGGTGTTACAATGTAGAATGTATAGATGAGTAATGGGGGAGACAAGAGATGATCTTCCTGTCTGAGCTGTGTCCCTTATTTATACCTGCTCTTCAACTGCCATGTTTGTTCATTGTCTTATTTGTAAGATGAAAAGCTAGAAAGCCATCACCCTGCTTTCTAGTTCATTAAACGGCCTTACAGGACTAATTGTGCTGCTATTTTTACTGGTAAGTACATTGTCATATGCATGGGTGTTCAGAAAAAGCCTGGGTTTACAGGGCATTTATAACTCATGACTCCAAATTCCTTGCTTTCTAAAGCTCGAGTTTAAGAACAGAGATATAGGTTTTAGAGTTTTTCTATTATCACATTCAGTAATTTTTATCATACAAGTAAAAAATCATAATTCATACTGAATATGGCATTTGATTGCACACACATTCAGGACTGAATGATAGCTAATACTAAAATAAGTCACTCGTACAGATTTAAAAATATCCCTAAAGAGTTTTTAAATTTTGTCCATGTCTAGAATGAGTCTCTTAAATTTTTATAAGAGTAAATTTTTAAAATTTAAATGTTTTCAGAGCATGACTTGTACACATATTTGAAGACAAATTGATTTGGAAGATAACCTGACTTTGAATGTCATTGTAAAGTTACTGAGGAGTCTAATGGAATTTATAGGATAAATATAAACTGATTATGTACTATCACAAGGAAAAATAATGTACAAATATACCACTAACCTCATTAACATGCATATGATGTTCAGATCATGGCTGTACTGTGCCCTGGTCAGGCACAGAGAAGACACTGCTCTACTCTGGGGATCAGATTTACTGATACCAACAAGCCACAGAATGTTCAGAGACAATAATGGGATGTTTAGAGAGAATACTTAACTAACCAGGCCATTGCTTCTAAAGTACTAAAGATGTAGAGATACTTTCACTCTTTTCAAATGATATACAAGGAAGGGGGCTGAAACAGGTTGAACCTATAGTTTCAAAACTCCATCATTTGCTACAGAAAATGTCTCAAATTTGTTATATTCCTTATTTTCATATAATATGTTTTCTGCATTTCTGTCAGTCTTTACCTGGTGCTGGTGAGAATAAAAAATTTTAGCCATAGTAGTTTTTGTCTCACAATTCTTACAGCCTATTTTGACTATACCATATCGTTTAGTGCTTGATTTTTTAAAAATAAGATTGAGTTATAAAATAATACTTATTTCATGACACTGCTTATTTATTTATTTATTTATTTTTGGTGGTGCTGGGGATTGAACCCAGGGCCTTGGGCATGCTAGGCAAATACTCTACCAACTGAGCTATATTTCCAGCCCTAGACATTGCTCATTCTAGTCATATTTGGCACTGTTGGGGTAGACTGTTGCAGTAACGTCCCCTGTTTGTTCATTCCTCCTTGTATCCTTTTTCATGCCCTTGAACAGACCCTTCCACAGTGACTTTGGACTTGGACATTTGATACAATTTGGCCGAAGAAACAATAAGCAAATGTGATGCAGAAAGAGACTTGAAAAAGCACTAGGGCTTTCTCTTTCTTGCAGCTTGTGGGAAGCCTGAGACACTCATGTGAAAAGTTTAGGCTGCCCTGATGGAGACCAGGTGGCCCATTCATCCCCGCTTTCCCTGTTCGGGGTCAGCACTAATCAACAGTCAGCTTCAATTGCCAGATATTTGAATACAACTGGCCACCCAGACTAGCAGATTGAAGCTGCATGCCTGATCTGAGGAAGACCAGCAGGAAAACTGGCCCACTCACACAATTGCTAGCTAAAGAAATAACTGTCTTAAGTCATTAAGTTTAAGGGTGGTGTTTGTTACAGGACATGCTAACTGATGTAACATTTATCAGCCAAATGTTAACCTGGATTTTGATCTGCTTCAACCTGACAACTTTCTAAAATCTTCAGAAATTTAGATAGTTCTAGGTACATAAATGACACTGCACAATTTGATTAAATTTTCCCTCTAAAAATTTTAGTATTATTTATTGGTACCATGAAGGTGAGATGACCTATCTTTAAACACAATGACATAATCTGCATTTTAAAATTTTAAGTAGGATATTTTTTTCTTTAAAAAACTTATAATATGTATATTCTAGATTTTTAAAAAAAATTTCTACAAAGAACAATAATTTTTTGATAATTGGCAAGATCTGAATGTGTACTATATATTAGATAACAGTCATTTATTAATGTAAACATTTCTGAACTTTATAATCACATCTGGTTATATAAAATAACGATTTGGCAAAAACACTAGTACTAACTATCACTAAGAAGCAAACAGATATATAAAAAGCTAAGAATCTAATGAATCTTAGGTAAGAATGTAAAAGATGATTGTACTATTGTAACTTTTCAGTTCAGTAACTTTTCAGTACATTTAGAACTTTTGTTCAAAATGAAAAGCAAGAAAAAAAGGTAAGAGCCACTAATCACCAAGTAATTTATACAATCCATTTATAAAAGATTTAGGTCAGTAGATCACTATTATTCAAAGTGAAAGGTCTATTGGACACCAAGAATGAGCTGCCAGTTCCTTCATCAACTCCACTGTCATCATGCATTATGCAAAGAGATTTATTCTTTAGTCCATGGTGGAGGGTTAGTGAGTTTTAGTGTGTTTGTACACAAATACAATAGTGTTAAGTTAATGCTGTAGACTGAGTGACCAGAAATGAACTTGGAACTCTTCAAGCTTACCAGATTTTCTAACATATGCAAAATTTACAAGTAGATTCTAAGGACACATGATTTCTCTAAAAATAGTATAGTGCTGACCTATATTCTACTGTAAGAGGATGTCTCACTACAGGGCGAAGTTACTTACTTTGCAACTAATTAGTCATAAAAGAGGACAGGGACTGCTGCAAGTTAGTTATTTGGGTAGGAGGCCCAGAATTTAAACTTGAACCATTCAGTGACCTCCTAAATGTTCAGAGTCCTTATCTCTTCAGACTGAGCTATGGAATCCTCAGGAATTTAGCTCTGTGACCCCAGTTAAATTTTTTTGACATTCCTGACTTCTTTACTATTGTGTTTGTGTACAAAAAGGAAAACCATCATTCTGGAAAACCTCTGGAATGCTACAGACTAATTGGAGATGTTTACTTTTCAGGGAGTTTTTTTTTTTAAATAGAAACTTTACTATGTAATTACAGGCTATTAAAAACATTATTTTATAAAATATACAACAACTGAAATAAAGAAAAGAGTCTGAAATTAAACTTCAAATGCTTAGTCCCAAATTCTGTGAGATGGTGAATAATTATGGTAAATACTTTAGGCATCCATTTAGTATCTTTTTCAAAGAACCGACTTTGATAAGAAGTATAGTTTTAAAAAAAAGGTGAACTTTTTTGTATATATGATAAAAACTGGACTCAGTTAAAAATAGTGAGTTTTCCCCTAAATATTCTTAGACATAGCATTTAATTAAAGATAAAAACAGTAAGCTTTACTGCAGTTGACACATTTGCATAAATACAGACATAAATACAGAGCCTGATGATAAACAATGATAGAATTATTAGTGAAATAAAGAATTAGTAAATAAAGAAAGAAAATTCTGGTTAAAAAGAACTGTCTTTAAGATTATGTTATATATTAAATTGCTGATGGAAAATAGGGCTGCAGATAAGATAAAACCTTTCTCTTCATTTTCTATCTATGCAGTGTGCTAAGAGCCATTACTCAACATCAGTTAACACAATCAATCAGAACACATTTGTGTAAGAACTGTTAACATAGACAAGTCCAAAGTATTTACTCTAATAAAAAACAAACTGATTAAGTCAACAAACTTTAAAACTCTTGAAAAAGAAAGAAAGAAAATTTCCATTGCAATCTAAGAAATATTTATCCTGTAACTTGTACTGGGGTAGAGAGGGCAAAATGTTTCTTTGGGAATGCTAAAAAAAAAAAAAATTCTAATTTTCTGATGTGTGTGAAATTTTCCCCCAGTATCAATGAGATAAATAGATTGTAATGCTTGAAATTTTAAAATACGTTTTACCCTTTCCCATCAAGGCCAGCCTCCATATATTTAACCTTCCCAGCTTCAGCTCCTGTCCTTAGCATGCCATCCTGACACTGGTTGGAAGTAATGAGGTATGTTCTGGTTTCTTCCTATTTATAGATCAGAGGTGGCCAGACATGACAGATGAGCTTATGTTAGTTAGGGCGTAAGTGAAAGTCTTAAGATCTAGTTATGTGTGTAAACTTAAAGAGTGGGGAGTGGGCTCTTTCCTTAACCTCCTCTATTGCTAATCAATTTCTATTTATTAGCCATTATCTACTTAGAACTGGCAAAGGCAAATTATCTTCTCTTTCTCCCAAATAAGAGCATCTTGAGAATTACAAATCTCTAAATAAATAAAGTCTAGTTTGTCCTTGTAGTTACTCAGGGAGCCCCTGCCGCACAGCCTCAATTATTAATTGTTAAATTTTAATATTTTATGATTACATAAGAAGAAAGAAGCAATCTATTATCCTGACTAAATACATTCCTATTTTCCCAGGCTTAGAGTGCCATCCTTTAAATGAAACAATTTGGGTTTCATTCCCGTCAATTGATTATAAATTTTTAAAAGGTCATGTTGATCTCTGAACTATGCCTTTCATTCATTTATGTAACTAATACTTATTATGTGTCCCATGCCAGGAATTTACTGATGAAGTAACAATAAAGAAGATTCAAGCCTTACTCCTATGCATTTGTATCTTACGTATAACACAAACAAGTGTATAGAAAATCATAATACAATCCTATAAAGGAACATAATGTTCTATGATAAGATTAAGTATGAGATGGTATTGAAGGATATAGGACAGCCACACACGTTAATCTTTGTAACCAGGAAACTTTCCAGAGAAAATAATGTCTGAGCTAAGAACTGAAAGAAAAACAGGAGTTAGGAGTCCAAGACCAGAAATGGAGGAGGAAAGAGGGCAAGGGAAAGGTGGTAAAGTGTTTCAGTGAGAGATTGGAGCATGAACAAGACCCCATGAGTTGGAGACAGCAGGATAAGAATCTAGAGAGGGGATGGTGTGAGTGATCAAAAAGAGAAGTTGGAAATGTCAAGTATTGAAGGCAATGCTCTTCCTTGTTGGAATTTGGAGGCTTGCACTGAGAATCATGAGGAGACATGGTAGAGTTTTAAGTAGGAGGCAGACAATATAAAAAATCACTCTGTCCACCTTTGGAAATGGATCAGAGGAGGGAGATGCTGTAAGGGATACAGTTAAGGAGCTGTTGCAACAATCCCAGCAGGAATGCCAGAGATTTAAATCAGGGGATGGAGAGAAGCTGACAGACTTGAGAGAGGTTTAGAAAGTATATTCTAGGAGGGAGGGAGGAAGTGGGGGGAGAGAGAGAGTAAGGGGAGAGAAAGGTAACACACTTCTTAAGACAGCTGTTGGATGGTGGTAATACTGATAGGTAAATACAGAGCAAGGGCAGAAATTCATATTTCAGATACAGATTTAAAGTCATCAGCCTGTAAATTGTAATTAAAACCCCAAGCAGGGATGAAGCCATCTTGGAGTATTTGGAGAATGAATATATGCTATTTAAATACACTATCTCTCTATATATGGAAGAAACATAAATTATATTTTCATTTAGCATAATTAAATGGAGCAAGTATACAGGTTTTCTATATTTAATTCATGCTTATCTTATTTTGCCAAGAATTCACCAAGCAGGGTGGTATTAACTTTCTGCTAGTTTGCTAAATCCTCCCCAAAATTTCACTGCTAATTTTCTTGAAATAAGGTTTCTATAAAAGTTTTGATTTTTGAAAGAGAAACCAGGCTGTGAAATTTGATGAGATATGTACAGTTAGGAATTAGAAAAAAAATAAGCTGTTACGTCAATGTAGATGAAACACTTTTAATTAGTGCTACCTCATAAAAATGAAACTTTTATTTTGGAAGTAAAAAGAGGACTTGTGATTCTTATTGTGTGAGAAAAGTCACTGAAAAGAAATAAAGTTCAGTTTCTAGAAAAAAATAAATCTCTTAAAGGCACAGTTCCCAGAAAACACCTGCATCTTCTTTGGTTCCAAGAATGTGACAGATTAGACAAAGAATAGTCTCTACAAAAGCCTGATATATTCAAAAGAGTAATTGTGTTCATTTGCCAACACCACATTAGATGACTGGAATGAGTCACCAAACTGTGGAACAAATGGCAAGGGTATACACTAGAGACAGACTCCCCCAATAAAGCCTGACCTTTAGGAACAAGAAGATCTTTCATTAAAAGAAAGGTTAACACCGAGAATATGAGGAATTTTATTTCTGTGACTTTTTCCAAAATATTACATGTAATATTACATGGATATGTTTAGGAGATGTCTGATGCATTTTTATGGAAAACACAGCTGTTTAAATATTTTTATGACATTTTATTTCAAATGGCAGAGAAACATAAATTAAATTTTATATCCATTTACTATTCTAAGGAAGTATATTAAATTTTGTTATTCAACTATTTGGAGTTATTGTGAAATAGGAAACTGTGAATGTCACTTAGTTAAAACACTACTACTTATACGTATGTGATGCGCATATACATCTATATGAACACATATGTAAATATGACAGATTTTGTGGCTCTGCAACCAATAAAAATAGTTCCAAGATTCTGAAAATAGACTATAATACATGCAAAATTGCAATTTTATAAGCCTCATGTTTTCCCAGTAATATGAGAAAATTAAACTTTAATAGCTTTCTGTTTTTATAATTTCTTTTCCAACTGTAGCCTAAAATAGAAAGAAAAAGCGATGGTTTAAACTGTTAAATAGTATTGTAAGGCCAAAATCTTTACTGTTTTAATATAAAAACATCTTTGTTCAAAACATGAACCCAAGTAATATTTTAGAATAAATTTCTTTATCCATTATTATCCAAACATCACTGTTTAAAATATTTTCTAAACTAAAATAACATATAGATAATATTTGAATACTTACACATCTCAAAGAATTTTTTGAACCTAAGTTTAAAAGTGGAAGTTTTTAATGGCTCACAATGAAGTATAGCTTGGAACTAGTTGACACTAAAGAAAATCTATGATGCTAACTAGAAGCATCATAACATCCAAAGAACTGTAAGTGAATGTGTCTGATAATGATTTACATTTATTTTGCTACCAACTGCACACCATACAACTGAATAACTAATGTAATTCAATAGACAAAGGTTTTATGCAGATTAAGCTTAGATCTCATGCAGATGCATAGTTACAACATGCTTTCTTTAACCATTAAATATTTATCCTCTGTCAGTGGGTATGGCAGTCAAACCCAAATGGTTGGAATTTTCAAACAGTAGCTATTTCGTAAGTATTTGTTGCATTAATGAAAGCTCTAAGTATGTATGTATATTTGAGGAAAGAGAGAATTTGAAAATTTTGTAGTATTATAGGTATGTGTATATTTTTCTGGCTTGATTTCTTTTTCATTTTTTTGAGTTAATTACAATGAATTCATATTTCAACTTCCTCTACTAGTGAAATAGCTTTTAATGTCCCAAACACAGATATTTCTGAAAAGTCTTATTACCACTGCTCTTCCTCTAAATGCTTCATATTTAATATTCTGTTAAGAGTTTGAAAATTATTTTTTTGTTCTTTGATTTTAACAACAATCCTATTGAAAAAAATATTCTATTGATTCAAACAGGTGATCTAAGTTCTATTTTATAGTAAACAGAGAATTAAGAATGTTGTGACCTATCCAATTCTGTATAACTAGAGAGAAACTTTCATGAGAATCAAGGTCTTTGCACTCAATTTTTTTTCTCATAACTGTGTAAGGCAACATTTCTATAAGTTCAATATTATTTAATATATTTCTGCAATGTTTTCTAAGCATCAATAACTAAATATCATGTTGATAAAGCATGAAACAAAAATGAAACCATAGAAGTCCAAAGAATCATTTAAAACAATTTTTTAGTTGTAGATGGACACAGTACCTTTGTTTTATTAATTTATTTTTATGTGGTGCTGAGGATCAAACACAGTGCCTCACACATGCTAGGCAAGCACCTTACCTCTGAGCTGTACAACTCAAGCCCCAAAGAACTCATTTTTGACTGAAATGATTAGGCATGGAAGATGTAGTATTTGAGCGAAACCTTAGAATTTTAGTGGTCAACATAGTGGAGTTTTGCCCTGTATTGTCTGCGCAAGTCAACTCATTTCCGGTGCATTTTTTTTCTCTTTGGCAAAGTAAAGATTTTGACTGTGTGGGTCTAAGAACAGGATCCTGTAATGGTGCTGACAGTAATAATGAATGTGGTCCAGGTTTCATTAAATCTGTAAGTTCAATGATTAAACTGACAAACTTGATGTTCATAGCAATTACCTTTATGTCTAACTTGACTAGCTAAACAAAGAAACAAAAATAAAACATGTGTTCAACCAAAATTTGCAAATAGGTGCTCAGATGCCTTTTATAAAATAGGAATTGAGATATAAGAAGACCTTCAAGATAAGGTAATATTATTATAATAATAAGTGAAAAGAATATCTTATTACACTTTTTTTTGTATAGCCTATTCATGTCATTTACATTTATTTTAAGAATAGTCTGATGAGTTTGGGCAACCATATAGTCCTGAAACTACTAACACAATAACAATTTAGATTATTTCCATTAATCCCAAACATTCCTTGCCAGGTAACCACTTATTGACTTCCTATATAATAGAATCTTATCTTTTCTAGAGTTTTGTATAAATGGAATTATATAGCAGATGCTTCTTTTGATCTGAGTTCTTCCACTGAGCTTAATATTTTTGAAATGTATTGTTGTTTTTATGTAGCTCTGTAGCTTGTTCCTTTTAATTATGGATTAATATTGCAATATACATATATATATTGAATATGTATTACATATAGATTATATATGTATTATATATTATGTGTGTATTATAATTTGTTCATCTGCTTGCCAGTTGATAAGTTAATTTAGTTCATCCCCCACACCATTTTTTGGCTATTATGAGTAATGCTGCTATGCATATTCATGTAGAAGTCTTTGTGTGGATAAGCTTTTATATCTCCTGGGCAGATATCTAGTAATGGAATTTCTAAGTTGTATAATAAGTGTATTTTAACTTTTTTCTATTTAAATATATTCTTTAGTAATTTTATTTTATTTTTAAAATTTTTTATTTGTTCTTTTTAGTTATACATGACAGTAGAATGTATTTTGACATATCATACATACACGGAGTTTAACTTCCCATTTTTGTGGTTGTACATGACATGGAGTTACACTAGTCATGTATTCATACATGAACTTAGGAAAGTTATGTCCAATTCACTTTACTGTCTTTCCCATTCCCATCCCTCTTCCTTTCCCACTGTCCAATCCAGTGAACTTCCAGTCCTCCCACTCACCTCGCCTACTGTGAGTCTGCATCCACATATCAGAGAAAACATTCGACCTTTGGTTTTGGAGAGTTGGTTTATTTCATTTAGCATGGTAATCTCCAGTTCCAAGCATTTATCATCAAATGCCATAATTTCATTCTTCTTTTTAGCTGAGTAATATTTCACTGGGTGTTTATACTACATTTTCTTTATCTATTCATCTATTGAAGGGCACCTAGGGTTGGTTCCATAGCTTGACTATTGTGAATTGAGCTGCTATGAACATTGATGTGGCTATGTAACTATAGTATGCTGATTTCAAGTCCTTTGGGTATATGACAAGGAGTAGGATAACTGAGTCAAATGATGGTTCCATTCCAAGTTTTCTAAGGAATCTCCATACAGCTTTCCAGAGTGGTTGTACCAATTTGCAGTCCCATCAGCAACATATGAGTGTACATTTTTCCCCACATCTTCACCAATATTTATTTTACTTGTATTCTTTTTTTAAAAAAAATTTTTTGTAGTTGCATATGGACAGAATGCCTTTATTTTATTTGTTTATTTTTATGCAGTGCTAAGGATCAGACCTAGTGCTTCATAAATGCTAGGCAAGCGCATTTCCACTGAGTTCCAGCCCCAGCCCCTTTAGTTGTATTCTTGATAATCGCCATTCTGACTGGAGTGAGATGAAACCTCTGTGTAGTTTAATTTGTGTTTCTATAATTGCTAGTGATGTTGAACATTTTTTAATATATTTGTTGACTATTCATATTTCTTCTTCTGTGAAGTGTTCAGTTCCTTTGCCCATTTATCGATTGGGTTATTTGCTTTTTGGGTGTTAAGTTTTTTTAGTTCTTTATGTATCCTGGAGATTAATGCTCTATCTGAGGTGCAGTTAACAAAAAGATTTTCACCCATTCTGTAGGCTCTCTCTTCACATTCTTTTTTTTTTAAATTTTGTTGTTGTTATTATTGTTGTCAATGGACCTTTATTTTATTTTATTTTATTTATATGAGATACTGAGAACTGAATCTGGTGCCTCACTCATGCAAGGCAAGCTCTCTACCACTGAACTATGACCCCAGCCCCTCTCTTCACATTCTTGATTGTTTCCTTTGCTGCGGAGAAGCTTTTTAGTTTGATACCATCTCATGTATTGATTCTTGACTTTACTTCTTGCCCTTTAGAAGTCTTGTTAAGGAATTTGTTTCCTAAGCTGACATGACAGAGATTTGGGCCTACTTTTTCTTCTAGTAGACACAGGGAAGTGTATGTTTAACTTTTAAAGAACCTGCCAGACTTTTCCAAATTGACTGTACCATTTTCCATCCTTGCTAGCACCATATAAAGAGTTCAGTTGTTCTCCTTCCCTGCCAGCATTTGACATTCTTTTCTAGTTTGGCCATTGTAGTGGGTATGTATTGTATTTCACTGTTGTTTAAATTTCCACTTCTCTAGTGATTAATGGCATTAATCGTCTTGTCTGTTGCAATTGGCCATTTATCTCTTCCTTTGTGAAATGTCTGTTCACATACATTGCCCATTTAAAAGTACTGAGTTGTGGAGCTTCTGGCAAGATGGCTGATCAGAGGCACAAGATCCACTCTTTTCCCCACACAAAGAATAAACAGCTACTACTCAGCTGCAGTATCAAGGGAGAGTGATAGAATACAGTGCAGATGAAATGGGGGAAATGAAGAAATGGTCTGGTGAAAAAGGAAATGAAGAAGAGCCTTGCATCGATTGAGCAAATGCCTCAGTCTAAACTCAGTCTTTCTACCAAGGGGAAAAGGTAATGGAAAAGGAGTACCCTGTTCATGTAATATTCTCCCTGACCCAAGTTTCTGCCATGTAGTGCCATTTTCAGACCAATGTCAACCTCACCTGTCCACGTGTGACTCACTCTTCTAGTACTGCTCCACCAGATGTGCAAATATCAATGCAGCGACACAAGAAGAATGAAAAAACAGGGTACTATGACAGCTCCAGAAGAAAACAGTAACTTTTTGGCGACAGACATAAAAGACATGAAATTGAATGAATGCCTGGAAAAGAATTTGAAAGAATGATTCTAGGGAAACTTAATGAGATATAAGAGATTATAAAGACAATTTGTTATAATTAGAAAAATGATTCATGATAAGAATAAAAAATTTAGCAAAGAGATAGAGATCATAAAAAATATAAATCTTGGAATTAAAGAACTTAATAAGAATAAATATAGATAAATAGATAGATAGATAGATAGATAGACAGTCTAAATGACATCAGACTGCATCAAGCAGAGGGGAGAATTTCTGAACTTGAACACAAGTCTTTTGGAATAGCCCAGTAAGATATAAAAACAAAAATCAAAACAAAATAAAACTCCAAATATTTATGGGACACCATTAAACAAATATTTGAATTATAAGAGTTTCAAGGAAATGATATAGAAAACCTATTCAATGAAATAACAGCAGAAAATTTTCCAAATATTCAGGACATCCAGATCCAGGAAGCCCACCCAAAGGATCCCAAATGGATATGACTCAAGAAAGTTCTTTTTGTGGCATATGAGTCAAATTGTCAAAAGTACAAGACAAAGAGAAAATTCTAAAAATAGCAAAAGAAAAGTGCCAAGTCTATTTAAGGGAATCCCAATTAGACTAACAGAAAATTTCTGAACAGAAACCTTATAGTCCAGGAGGGAATGAGATGACATATTCAAAGTTCTGAAGACAAACAAACACCAAGATACTATACCCAGAAAATTTATCCTTCAGAAATGACCTAGAAATAATTACCTTTCAAAACAAGCAAAAACTGAGAAAACTTATTATCACCATACTGACCTTATAAAAATGCTTAAAGGAAGTGAAATATAACCATCATCATGAAAACACATAAAAGTATAGATCCCACTAGAAGATATCTACACTAAAGAGAAAAAAAAAGAATTAAACATTTTCAATATAGAAATCCACCAAACTACAAAGATAAATGGAGTGTGGGAAGGGGAGAAGGGATTAGCAAGGATGGCGGAATGTGATGGACATCATTATCCAAAGTACATGTATGAAGACGCAAATTGGAATCAACATACTTTATATACAACCAGAGATATGAAAAATTATGCTGTATACGTGAAATAAGAATTGTAATGAATTCTGCTGTCATTTATTTTTTTAAAATCAATAAAAATAATAAAAGTTTAAATTTAAAAACCAAGGTGCCAGCAACTTGATTTATATTCATAAATTCTCATATTATGGTTATGCATTTATTGTTGGGGATATTAACAAAACCCCAACAATAGGATATGTGAATCCCATTTAATGAAGTCCCAAAAGAGATATTTTAATTTCCAATGCTAGTTGTACTTTTCCTAAACAACCAGGAAAATTAAAATTTATGGACACCGAGTTTTAAATCCATCATATTTCTTTCTAGAAAGCAAAGCATTTGTGGCTTAACTCCAGTATTTGTATAAGAACTTATGATTTCCAGTAAATCAGCTTCACCTTTGCCTTCATCCCATTATCCTACATTTTCTTGTCATGATTTTATTTTTTTATTTATTTTATATTCCATAGTGTGCTCTTCTACCATCATCAATTATTTTTAATGATAACTTACATGGATATATACACATAATTAAATTGCTTTTCATTATTACAAATCTCTAAGATAATTATTATGTCCATTATGAACTAGTTTTAAAGAGCAATGCACTCTTATTTCAGAAATGAACTTATTTCAGTAACAGTAAGTAGTTGATTAAAAAAAAATAAAAAGAGCCTTAACTTAGTTCTTCAGTTTGAAAAAAAGAAAAATCCTTCAGGAAATGGAAAGGCCAAGCAGACTGTGAGTGGTGCGCTCCTTTTCATCTCCACCTTCCACCTCCAGCTGCAGACATCTAAAACTACTACTCCATCATTAGCACATCCAGCTGCAGATATCTAGAACTACCACTCCATCATTAGCACAACCTCCTCTTCTCCACGTGCTACCTCCACCTGCCTTATTGCAACTCTGGTATTCTCTAGCGGCCAAGGGAGTGATGACTGTGATTCTTTGAATCTTTTCTACTTCTTACATCTCCCAGATCATTATCCACCCTGTCTCTTATGGAAAGGAATCCTGGTTCTTAGGGGCTCATGCAACTCAGTTAATTTTCTTTATTAGCTCACTTTATTTATCACTTGAACAGTCTCTTATGTTTATCAAAACTTTGGCACCTGACAGCTTTCTCCCTGCCCAATTGCTGTCCTCGAAGATGCTTTCTATATCCATGATTTCCTTTCAATTCTTGACTCTTTCCTCATGGCCTTTCCTACATAGCCACACTATGGATGTTTTAATCCACAAAATCCACAGAATTATTGATATTCCAAATCAATAGCTTAGGCATTGAGCACTCTCACCACCATCTTTCCTCTTCCTGGCTTACTTCTTCAAGTTCTCTCACTTCAACATTCCTCTGACTTTAGTGGACCCTTCAATAAGAATCCAGTCTCCCTTTTTATATCTTCAGCCTACCTTTAATACTATTCATCGAATATCTTCCATGATCCATAATCCTAAGAATAATTTTGTCAGTGCAATGAACTGTCTCTGCCTTATCATTTCTGTTTCATGAAAACGAATGTATTGAAATAATCAACCCCAAATTTTAACTTTTGCACATCTATATCTGAAAGCAGTAATTTTGGAGAAAAATCACAAATCGGAGCCTATCAATTTCATCAGAAAGTTATGAACACCAACTTCAACTGGGCTTTCACTGTGGTCCCAAATCCTGGTTATGCTTCCTTAGGCTACTTGCTTTTTTTATTTGCTTAACTGGTTCACATTTTCTCTGGAGTACTTCATGTCTTAGGCTGCTATTGCATTTCCCTTTCAGCCCAGATAAAATCACAACAATCAACTCTCCAGTACCTCCCCATCTCCTCCTTCTTGCCTGGTGCATCTGAGGAATTATCCAAAGTACATGTATGAAGACACGAATTGGTGTGAATATACTTTGTATACAACCCGAAATATGAAAAATTGTGCTATGTGTAATAAGAATTGTAATGCATTCTGCTGTCATATATAATAAAAAAATTAATTAAAAAAAAGAAAATCCCTTTTTCTTGTCTTGATCAGTTTTCTACCCATGCTCAGAAAACCTTTTAGCCTTTTAAGAACCCTACAGAATGAACTTACTCTCCTCCCTACTGTATCTTCAGCTTCTTAGTTCTTAATGAGGGTTTCAGATCAACATTTCAAATTGATCTGTGAGAAAGTCCAATTAAAAAAAAATCCTTCCCTTGACTGCTTCGTTCATTTTAACATGAACATTTTTGGTGTCATTAACAGTCTCACTCTGAGTAAAAAGTGGAAACCATTTTTGAGGTACATCATTATTACTTCCCTGTAAATTTCAACCCTATTGCATTGTTAAATATTTTCAGGGTTAACTAATGCTCTCCTGCCAGCAGGTGGCTCTGTATCAAAAAGGGAAAAGAAACGAAAATGAAACTCGTGTCTAAAATGGGACCCAGGTCTCATTCCCTACTACTTACTGTGTTTATATCTTAACCGTTAACGCAGGAAAGCTGTTTAGTATACAGAGAGGAAGAGGATATCTACAAAGGAACAAGTAAGTAAAACATTAAAAATAATTCTTTTAAGGAGATTTCAAATAAGCTTCAGATCTGTAACTAGAAGTTTTTGTTTTGTTTTATTTTAAATTAATATAGCCAAAAATTTAAGAGATGGAAAAAAATGGTAAGAACATTGAAAAGAACTTTTATTTTACAATGATTTTCTGTGGCTACAGTGGAAAGATCACTTCTATGTCTAATATATACATTTATTATAAAATATTAAAAACCAGTCCCTTTGACCAACATGGCACTAAAAGTGAAGCAAGCAGTTCTGTGACATTGATGTGGCCAAGGTCAACACTCTGAGCAGGCCTGATAGGGAGGGGAAGGCATTTGATCAACTCATTCCTGATTATGATGCTTTGATGTTGCCAACAAAATTGGAATCATCTAAACACAGTCCAGTTGGTTAATTCTAAATATATGTTATTTCACCATAAAAATATTAATAAAACCAATATTTATGCACACCACCCACCCTGACAAATAGAACACAATCTTTCTTTTATTAAAATTTTTTATTAATACATTATAAATATTAGCGGGATCCATAGTGAAATATTCAAATATGCACATAAAATTAGCTTCAATTCATTCCCCAGTACTTCACTCCTCCCTTTCCTTATTCCCCTCCCTCTACTCTTTGATCTTTTTTCTGTTTATTTATATGTATATATATTTTTCACCAGTGCATTAAAATTTTGCATAAAGTGGGATTCATTATGATAATTTATACATGCATATAGCATAATGTGGCTGATTTTATTCCCCAGTTCTTCCTCTTCCCTTCCTTCCCTCCAACCCCCTTAATTCTCTACTTACCTTCTACTGATCTTCATCTAACTCTTGAAGACTGTGTGAACATTTTCCTTTATTCCCAGAGATAATATTGTTCTTATTTCTGTTTATAATTATTTCATTTGTTTTTGTGTCCTTATAGTATTTCTATATATATCTTTATAAATATAGTTTTGATATATGTGTACATATATAGAGAGATATATGATCCCTAAATATAGTGCCTCTTTTTTCTTTTTCTTTTTTTCCTTCTTTTTTTTTTTGCACTGCTGGGGATTAAACCCAGGGACACTCTACCACTAAGCTATATTCCTAGCCCTTTTTATTTTTTATTTTAGATAGGGTCTGATTAAGTTGCTGAGGCTGGGCTCAAACTTGGGACCCGCCTACCCTCAACCTCGTGAGTTGTTGGGATTATAGATGTGCACTACCATTCCTAAAAATATTACTTAGTTTTATTGTAAATGATACTGTACTATGTGCATTCTTCTGTGATGCACTTTATCAACTACCTTTATATTTATGAGTGTCATCCCTTTTGAGACATATATTCTAATACATAAATACCATTATGTATTTGAATCATCACATTAGGTAAAGAAATCACACCAACTGAAATGCAGCCAAAGGCAAAGGGACTGTAAAATGGATATTGGAAAAAGAAGTCTACATACAAAATTTGGCCTTTAATCAGTTGCATAAGTGAAGATTTTACTAGTTACCCATATTTCATCTTGCCTTATCATGTATGGTAGAGGTATATGTAACCCATTACATTTTTTCTTTCTTCCTTCCCTCTAATTTTACATAGTGGGTAGTAGTTAACTTTATAAATGAGTCTATATAGTACAAGGCATCAGTCTGAGATTATGAATGAAACTAGTAGAGGAATGAACTCTCACAAACTGCAAAGATTATGAGATTTACTCTCTTGCCAGTAAACAAATTAGGCTCCCCTCCCTGCCCCAGTTTCAAGAATGCAGGATGCAGTTTCAAGGATGCATCTCTGACACCTGGGTCAGAGACGAAAAACAGTTTATTACTCACGCTAGTGTCAATAGCCAGTGAATGGCATTTGAAGTGCCAGTTCCTTGAGAATCAATTCTTCTAGGGCAACTCAAAGAGGGCAAGATGGTTCCTGCACATGGAATGGATTGTGTTATAGGAAAGAAACCCTAAGCTTAGTGAAACCTAAGTTTTCATGTTGAAAAGAACATATGCCTAATCTTTGCCCCAGAAGAGACTCATTGCTGTCTTCCAAGATTGTTCATTATATAAACATTCTTTTTTATTTATTTTTTTATTTTTTTATTTTTTAATTTTTTATTGTGGGTTGTTCAAAACATTACAAATTTCTTGACATATCATATTCGACACTTTGATTCAAGTGGGTTATGAACTCCCACCTTCACCCCATACACAGATTGCAGAATCACATCAGTTACACATCCATTGATTTACATATTGCCATACTAGTGTCTGTTGTGCTCCGCTGCCTTTCCCATCCTCCACCCTCCCCCCTCCCCACCTCTCCCCTCCCCTAAATCTGTGCTGTTTTAAACCACTGAGT
>NW_026000057.1:25561972-25596266 GCF_001458135.2 Marmota marmota marmota | reverse complement strand
AAAAAAAAAAAAGTCCTGTGAGACCCATCTAAAGTTGTTGCAGACCAGAATGACAGAACGGTAAGTAGGAAAATTTATCTTGACTGGAATATGATCACTGCTGGAATGGAAATTGAGACCCAGCACAGTACAATCTGGCATGCTGGACAGCACCTTCTTTCAGTCAGTTCCTAGTAAGAGTAAAGCAAGTCTCCTGCACGTATCACTTTCTTAGATAATGGGAAGAACTTTGTAGGAGACAGATCACAGCTGCAATTTGGTGGAATACAAAAGAAGCAATGAGACAGTCCTATAAAAGTATGTTGTGGAGGGGCTGGGGCTACAACTCAGTGGTAAAGTGCTTGCCTTGCATGTATGAGGCACTGGGTTCAATCCTCAGCACCACATAAAAATAAATAAAGATATTGTGTGTCAATCTACAACTTAAAAAATATATTTTTAAAAAAGTATGTTGTGGGGGCTGGGGTTGTAACTCAGTGGTAGAGTGCTTGCCTAGCACGTAGGAGGCCCTGCATTGGCTCCTCAGCACCACATAAAGATAAATAAATAAAATAAAGGTATTGTATCCATCTACAACTACAAAAATTAAAAATAAATAAATAAAAGTATGCTATGGCTCTCCTAAGTATGCTCTCCTTTCTAATCATCCTGTGTGCTGCTTCCCCCTCTACTTCTTCCCTCTCAATTCTGTGGATCGAGACCTCTGAAACCATTAATATTCTTCCCATCCTAGGCCAAATGATCTGTCCTTCCTTTGGCTCACTGACCACAGGAATGAAGAAATCCAGACTAGGGAGCTGATACCAGCAGATCTAAGAAACAGCTCTCTTTTAAGGCTACCATTTGTATATGAATTATGACTGCTGGTATGCATACCTGGAAATCAGCCTTTGTGTCCTCTGTTTAAAAGCTCTCGGCTACACCTGATAGAATTTCAACAACCTCTGAGACATAAGTCTATTGCCTTCTCATTTGCTAGCAAATCAATAAAACTTCTTTTTCCTTTTTCTCAAAACAACAACAACAAAATCCAACCAACCAAACAAAAAACTACTGTGGAACAAGCCAGCATACACTAACCACCAAATGGTGAAAGCTAAGAGTGAGCCATTTCTGACCTGTTTGCAGAGATAAGCAGTGAACTCAGTACAGCAATAATTTATATTAACACCCCAAAGGGAATATGTATGAATTGCCCCTAAAGTTGCCTAACTGATGCTATTATGGAAATATATTCCCAGGGGTAATGGGTCATCAAAGTAAAATTTGGAGGCCAAATATTTAGCAATGTTAACTTTAGTTCATTTTTTAAATTTTTTATTTGATGATTATATTAATGGAATGTAGAGCATAAAATTAAAATCATAAGTAATTTCAAATAGAAGTAAGATATTTGTCACTGAACAATGGGTTTGGGGCCTAGTCAGAAAAAGCAGAACTCAGTTTAACTCAATTTACAAATGAAATCTATGTTCATAAAGTGACCCAGTACAGATGAAGAAGAAAATACACATAATTAAGATGTGTGGCTTAGCTGAGAATAAGATAGTAATCACAGAGAACATAGATAAATGATACACTAGAAATACACATAGTATTGCTTAAAGATAGATATGATACCAGTATCTTATGAACATAGATGCAGCAGAGAAAAAGATATTACTCTTAACTCTTATATGAACATTAAAGTGTCTTGTACATAATTTACGAGAAATATGAAAAACAGAACTTACAGGCATGAATTAAAATGATTAATGGCTTGAAAATAGGTGATATGAAGACAGGCTAAATGAATGTGATCATTATCCGGTAGAACAGAAGTCAGTGGGATGACTTCATCCTTCTAATTTATAAAGGAATATTATGCAGATGGCGGCCAGCTGTTCTTCATCTCCACTGAGGACTAACCAAAGGAAATGGGTCTAAATGTTGGCTTGTGGGAGTTAGGTTAAATATGCAAAACTGTTTCCTGACAGCAAGAGTTGTAAAATACTGAGCAATTCCTGAGAGGCACTGTAGAATCTCCTTCCCTGGTTATCTCTTAAGAACATAAAGAGCTTTACCATCTGCCAGCAATGAGTACACTGCAGGTTTGCAAAGTAGCAAAGAAGAATAGACTATAACTCAAAAATCCCGGGATATTTGCACCCAAGTAGACTTCCATGTGCTTGTTTTTGTTTTTGTAACTTTTTTTGATAAATGATGGTTAGTGCTTGGTGTATGCTCTGATAGGGGCAGGGACCAAGAAGCAGCCTCCACAGGCTCCGCAGCCCTGGGCCACGGCGGTTCCGGGACGGTTCCGGGAGCCGGAACTCGGCCGCCCGGTGCTCGGTGTTCTCTCTGATAAGATCAGGTTCTAAGAAGCACCCAGGCGCTGAACCCTAGCAATCTGTCTGCAAGCCGCAGGCAAATTGCAGCCTGAAATTACCTGATCTATGGCTGAATGAGCTGCGGTCAGTCGAAAACAGGGGAGGTGACGTCAGTTTACCAACATGGTGGCTGCTGGCCCCCTCTGTGGTCTGACCGGTGTGGAGAACCGAGATGGACCGCTTCCTTCCCCCGTCTCGAACCCAGAATTCAGCCCTGAGTATGGTGCTTGCGCGGCTGGCAGAAACTGCAGCGCTGTAACCCTGCGTCTCTATCCCAGCACGCGCTGCAGACTCTAGCCGCGGGGCGATTTGCTGAATAAGCAGTGTTACCCTCTGTGCGACAAACCTCTCGCGTTTGAGTCCCCGTAGCCGATCCTCGTGCGATGGAAATCCTTCCTCCAGGTTCCGGAGCACCCCACTATTGCTGGAAATTCCTAACAAGATATCCTTTAGCCGTCCTGACTTGTCATACTCCCACACAGTGAAGCAGCACACGGGGGCAATGCACTCCCCTCGCCGCCATCTTCCTTCTATATAAACATTCTTAAGAAGAATGACATCAGAGATTTGAGATACTGCTAAATTCAGACCCCTGCTGTTGGTGTGTGGCAGGCATGTGGGAAAAACTAATAAACATTTAATATCTGATTCTAAATTTTTAAGGAGACAATTATATTGGGTATAGTTTTACTGTTTTTACAAATGAGTTTTTATATAATTTGTGATGTAATAGGGGACTTTTTTGCTTATGCAAAAATATCATGTTTAACATTGGCTTCAGAGGAAGTATTATTAATATATATCTGGATAAAGAATGTGTTCCCAAAACACAGAGTTTGAGGAGAACGTCTGACCACAGATTTTCTAAGATCTTGTCTGACTTCTCTAGTTATTAACCATTACAGAACCCTGGGGGAGATTACTTGATCTACTTGAGATATATATATATATAGCAACTTAAGTTCCCAAAGTCATTACTATTATAGGTATGGAAAGTTCTTACAATCCAAAGTTAAGCATAATACTTTTGCATAAGCAGAAATATCCCATATTATTTCATAAACTTATTTGTAAAAACCATAAAACTAAGCACTAAAACTATAAAATAATGTAACTGTCTCCTTAAAATTTAGAATTGCACACTAAATGCTTATTAATTTTTCCTGCATATACATGCTTCCTTGCTTGATCTCTTCAGTCAAGAAGAATGGATCTACAGAGATAAATTCTTATGCTCAGGGACATGGTTAGGTTTTATCTTCTCTTCTTTCAAGAGAATGATAAAAACTTAAATACAGGCAAACTGAAGATAAAACACATGTTTCTCGTTGCTGGGAGTCAGTCTCAACCCTCATTTTTATTGGCAGTTGTAAGATTTTTGCCGTATGAAAATGTACTGATCCAGCTTTCCTGGAAACAGTGATCCAGCTATAGGATGATAAAATATTGAGACATAAATTGCCAGCATATCCTCTTGAATGATGAATAAACCCATATTTAATTATGTCTAAAAGTCCTATAAAGCTGAACTGCTCTTAGGGGCTAATAAAAATGAGCCACATTTATTCTTAAATGAAGTAGAGCATAATGTTTCCCCCTTCTGTAGAAAAATGTAGTGGTATAAGTAAAATTCTCAAGCACTAACCATCATTTATCAAAAAAAGTTACAAAAACAAAAACAAGCACATGGAAGTCTACTTGGGTGCAAATATCCCGGGATTTTTGAGTTATAGTCTATTCTTCTTTGCTACTTTGCAAACCTGCAGTGTACTCATTGCTGGCAGATGGTAAAGCTCTTTATGTTCTTAAGAGATAACCAGGGAAGGAGATTCTACAGTGCCTCTCAGGAATTGCTCAGTATTTTACAACTCTTGCTGTCAGGAAACAGTTTTGCATATTTAACCTAACTCCCACAAGCCAACATTTAGACCCATTTCCTTTGGTTAGTCCTCAGTGGAGATGAAGAACAGCTGGCCGCCATCTGCATAATATTCCTTTATAAATTAGAAGGATGAAGTCATCCCACTGACTTCTGTTCTACCGGATAATGATCACATTCATTTAGCCTGTCTTCATATCACCTATTTTCAAGCCATTAATCATTTTAATTCATGCCTGTAAGTTCTGTTTTTCATATTTCTCGTAAATTATGTACAAGACACTTTAATGTTCATATAAGAGTTAAGAGTAATATCTTTTTCTCTGCTGCATCTATGTTCATAAGATACTGGTATCATATCTATCTTTAAGCAATACTATGTGTATTTCTAGTGTATCATTTATCTATGTTCTCTGTGATTACTATCTTATTCTCAGCTAAGCCACACATCTTAATTATGTGTATTTTCTTCTTCATCTGTACTGGGTCACTTTATGAACATAGATTTCATTTGTAAATTGAGTTAAACTGAGTTCTGCTTTTTCTGACTAGGCCCCAAACCCATTGTTCAGTGACAAATATCTTACTTCTATTTGAAATTACTTATGATTTTAATTTTATGCTCTACATTCCATTAATATAATCATCAAATAAAAAATTTAAAAAATGAACTAAAGTTAACATTGCTAAATATTTGGCCTCCAAATTTTACTTTGATGACCCATTACCCCTGGGAATATATTTCCATAATAGCATCAGTTAGGCAACTTTAGGGGCAATTCATACATATTCCCTTTGGGGTGTTAATATAAATTATTGCTGTACTGAGTTCACTGCTTATCTCTGCAAACAGGTCAGAAATGGCTCACTCTTAGCTTTCACCATTTGGTGGTTAGTGTATGCTGGCTTGTTCCACAGTAGTTTTTTGTTTGGTTGGTTGGATTTTGTTGTTGTTGTTTTGAGAAAAAGGAAAAAGAAGTTTTATTGATTTGCTAGCAAATGAGAAGGCAATAGACTTATGTCTCAGAGGTTGTTGAAATTCTATCAGGTGTAGCCGAGAGCTTTTAAACAGAGGACACAAAGGCTGATTTCCAGGTATGCATACCAGCAGTCATAATTCATATACAAATGGTAGCCTTAAAAGAGAGCTGTTTCTTAGATCTGCTGGTATCAGCTCCCTAGTCTGGATTTCTTCATTCCTGTGGTCAGTGAGCCAAAGGAAGGACAGATCATTTGGCCTAGGATGGGAAGAATATTAATGGTTTCAGAGGTCTCGATCCACAGAATTGAGAGGGAAGAAGTAGAGGGGGAAGCAGCACACAGGATGATTAGAAAGGAGAGCATACTTAGGAGAGCCATAGCATACTTTTATTTATTTATTTTTAATTTTTGTAGTTGTAGATGGATACAATACCTTTATTTTATTTATTTATCTTTATGTGGTGCTGAGGAGCCAATGCAGGGCCTCCTACGTGCTAGGCAAGCACTCTACCACTGAGTTACAACCCCAGCCCCCACAACATACTTTTTTAAAAATATATTTTTTAAGTTGTAGATTGACACACAATATCTTTATTTATTTTTATGTGGTGCTGAGGATTGAACCCAGTGCCTCATACATGCAAGGCAAGCACTTTACCACTGAGTTGTAGCCCCAGCCCCTCCACAACATACTTTTATAGGACTGTCTCATTGCTTCTTTTGTATTCCACCAAATTGCAGCTGTGATCTGTCTCCTACAAAGTTCTTCCCATTATCTAAGAAAGTGATACGTGCAGGAGACTTGCTTTACTCTTACTAGGAACTGACTGAAAGAAGGTGCTGTCCAGCATGCCAGATTGTACTGTGCTGGGTCTCAATTTCCATTCCAGCAGTGATCATATTCCAGTCAAGATAAATTTTCCTACTTACCGTTCTGTCATTCTGGTCTGCAACAACTTTAGATGGGTCTCACAGGACTTTTTTTTTTTTTCTTCCACAAAGACATGCTGCTTATTATTCTGTTGTTCCTAAAGTGTTTGCCAACTGGTTTTTAAATTATTACATTTAGCTAGTTGGAGGGAAGAGAAGATGAACCTTTAAGTCTACAATTTCTAAGGAGTCTGAAAGGAACAAATGTTAAACTCTTAACTTTACAATTTCTAAAGGGCTTTTCTCTTTTGTAAAAAAAAAAAAATTGACTCTTGACAGAATTTACAGTTAATGAAGAAATACTAAATAAGATTGTCATTTAAAAAGCCAAGGCAATAAATAAATTCTTGAGATTGTCTTTTTTTTTTAAGAGAGAGAGAGAGGGAGAGAGAGAGACAGAATTTTAATATTTATTTTTTAGTTTTCGGCCCACACAACATCTTTGTTTGTATGTGGTGCTGAGGATCAAACCCCGGCTGCACGCATGCCAGGCGAGCGCACTACCGCTTGAGCCACATCCCCAGCCCCTAGAAATTGTCTTTTTAAAAATATATATATAACCACATAGTATGAAAATTTCCTTTGTAGTTTTCCATTTCTTCCAAAAGCAGAATGAAAATTCTTGAGCCACATCCCCAGCCCCTTGAGATTGTCTTTTTAAAAACATATATATAACCACATAGTATGAAAATTTCCATTGTAGTTTTCCATTTTCTTCCAAAAGAGAGAATGTCCTGTTTTAAGCTGGTCATGCATTAAGTATTAGTTCCTTGTGGCTCTGAATCAAAAAATGGCCTGCATCTTCTAGTGTTTATTCAGAAAAACATTTCAGAGAATGACTTAAAATAGTTTCTATTTTTTATTTATTTATTTTTATGTGGTGCTGAGGATGGAACTCAGGGCCCCGCACATGCTAGGCGAGTGCTCTACCGCTAAGCCCCAGCCCCAGCCCCTTAAAACTGTTTATAAATTGAATATTATTGAATTAAAAATTGAAACAATGATTTGAAGGTAGAAGTTTTTCATTAAGATATGTCTTGTTTGAACTTACATAGTTCCTTTATGAAATTAGAAATAATTCACATTGGTGATTTTCTAAATTGTTAGCTTATCTTCTAAAATATTTTTCATTCATCATTTGAAAAAGACTTTCCATGCACCTTCTATGGAGAGGTACTATTCTATCTTCTTGAAATATATTAGTAAACAAAATAAACCAAGACCTACTCTTAAGGAGCTTACAGTCTAGTGAGAGGAAACAGAAAAAAAAAAAAAAGCCTAATAGCTAGATTCAGTAATGTTTTAGAAGGTGATATGCACCATGGAAAGAGAAAAAATAGAAGAAAAGTAATGTCAGGAATGCAAAGATGTGGGAAGAAGACTGAGAGCTTTGTAGTACTAAGACTTGAGTGATCCTTAAAGCATGGGAAAAGATGGCCAAGATGGGGAGGAGTACTCCAGATAAAGGGAACAACCATGCAGAGGCTCTGATGAGACCTTGCCTTGCATGTTCAAGAGTACCAATATATTTGGAGCATGATAAAGCATGGAGAAAAAAGTCAGGGAGGTAATGAGAGGTCAGGTCAAAAGGGGTTCTACAGGCAACTGTAAAGACTTTGGTTTTTACTCAGGAAATGAAGGAGAGGGCACTGGTTTTTGTTTTTCTGGTTCTGGGGATTGAACCCAGGGCTTGGTGAATGGTAGACAAGTGCTCTATGACTGAGCTACACCCACAACTTGGGCAGTCGAGGCTTTTGAACAGAGGGATAACATGATCTGAACATTTACTTTGAAAGGATTTTCTGGTTCTTCTAATAAAAATAGATTGTATGGCGTCAGGAGTGAAAGAAAGGAGACCTCTAACAGGGCTATTGAATAGTTCAAGTGAGAAAGGATGGTATCTCAGTAAAGGCAGGGGACAGCCAGGTGCCCTGGTGCATGCCTGTAAATCCCAGTATCTTAGGAGACTAAGACAGGAGGATTGCAAGTTCAAAGCCAGACTCAGCAAAAGCAAGGCTCTAAGCAACTCAGGAAACCCTGTCTCTTAATAAAATACACAATAGGGCTCGGAATGTGGCTCAGTGGTCCAGTGTCCCTGAATTTAATCCCTGGTATCCTGCTCTGCACCACCCCATCCACCGCAAAAAAAAAAAAAAAAGGGGGCAGGGACAAATGGATTAATTAGAGTTTGTTGTTTTGTTTTGTTTTGATGGTGGGTCACAAGATTTCTACATGCATTTGATTAAAATTAGGGAAAGAAAGAATAACCCTGGGCTTTTGAAATCAAGATTCATATAAGAAAATTTATAATGAGCTTCAAGTTCAGGAGGGTAGACTAGAGTGGACATGAACATTTAAGAGTCATTGGCTTATGGACTTTTGCACATATGCCCAATATGCTATATCCAATTTACGCCCAGGAAGTTGGATGAGATTGTAGAATAAATGACTATGGGAAAAAAAAAGAGATTCAAGGACTGAGCCATATAAGTCAGTATTTTCAGGTTGGAGTGAAGAGAACTTAAAATAAATAAGTAAATAAAATTAAATAAAAAGGAAATTGAAAAAGAGAGAGAAAACCAAGCATGTAGCCAAGTGGAAAACAGAAATACGGAAAGATAAATCAATTATGTTAAACCCTGCTGACAGATCCAGTAAAATGAAGGCAGAATTGACCACTGGGTTTAGTAACTGGGAAAATGATTAATGAACTTTATAATAAACTTTTCATGGGATGATGGGTGAAAATGTAATTTTGTAACATTTAATGAATTAAAGAGGATGGAAGAAAAGGAATCAGTGAACATAGCACAGCTAATTCTTTTGAGGAAATTTGTTAGAAATGAGAGGGGGAAAAAAGGTACAGTAGTTTTCAGAGGAAGTGAGGTTAAAAGAGATTATTTTTAAAATAGGAAGCAGAGAAGCATGTTTGGGTACTCCTATGGTTTGGATAAGTGTCCCCCAAAGACCCATGTGTTAAAGGCTTTGTCCACAGGGTTGTTCAGTTGAGAAGTGGTGGAATCATTTGGACGTGGGCCTTAGTGGTCCTTGGGGCTTGCTCTTGAAGGGCATTGTGAGACCCTGGCCCCTTTCTCTTCCCTTTTGCTTCCTGGATGACGGAATGAGTGGTTTTGATTCTTCACACACACCTGTAAATAAATAATAATAATAAAGGGGACACAGAGACAAGGTGCAGAGGCAGGGAAGGTGGCAGAGTGGCTCTAACACCGAGGCTTCTCAGGGCATTGCCATACCAGCTAGACATTGCACATACATTAGCTATATTATTAGATCCTAAGAGAGATTACAGGGTGCCCGTTAGCCCCCGGGAATTTGCTCACCAGGGGAACACTTCCCTGTATATTTCCACAGTCAGAATCCCTACATCTCACCTTTTTTGTTTTTTATGACCTTTTTTTTTAAGAGAGAGAGAGAGAGAATTTTTTAATATTTATTTTTCTTTAGTATTCGGCGGACACAACATCTTTATTTATATGTGGTGCTGAGGATCAAACCCAGGCGGCATGCATACCAGGCGAGCGCGCTACCACTTGAGCCACATTCGCAGCCTCCATGACCTTTTTAAAAAAATATATATTTTTTAGTTATAGGCGGACACAATATCTTTATTTTACTTCATGTGATTCTGAGGACAGAACCCAGTGCCTTATGCATGCTAGGGCCAGCGCTCTACTTCTGTGCCACAATCCCAGCCCTTTTATGGCCTTTTTGATGAATAATATTTATTTTCTCTTAAATGTTGGCAGGGACAAAAAATAGGGTAAACATTGGCAACAGCAAGCACAACATAATAATCTCAATATTAATAAACATCTACCTGTGAATAATTGCTTGACCCAGGTAAAGTTGGATAGCCACAAAGTTAGCCAATCCAATAAGTCTAAACCTCCATCATCTTGTTGGACCTGTTTAATGATGTCTTTAAGGTATTTTATCTCCTTAGAGACAGAATTACTGTTATCATTTAAATTAAAGCAAAACATATTATTAAGCTCCTGACATCCTTTATGATGTAATAATAGGAAATAATTAATTGGGGCCTGATTGTCAAGTATGGCTTGATGATGTTGTTTTTGTTCTTCATTAAGCATATTAATTGCCATGGAGGTATGATTAATATTTTTTTTTACCATAGCACAGGTTTTGTAAACCCCGACAGGTAGTCCAAGGATACCCACTAAGGAAAGTATCAAAGCATCAAATTTTGTCTTAGAGAGAAGGCTCACTGAATCATTACAGTTTTTAACAAGGATAATAGACCTTTTATGGATGCATTGTGCAGGATGGTGGCCTATTAAATCCTGTGGGGATGGTAAGAACACAGTTAGCCTGTTAAGACAACAATGGGTACCATGAGACATTTGTGTAGGTGTATAACAATTTTAACCAAGTGAACCCAGATATTTAAATGGGTTTTAGAAGTCAAGAATTCTGACTGTACTGAATTTCCACAGCTGGGGAACAACAGAACAACATTATTGTTAAAACCAAAGCATTTACAGAGTTTTGTGTGAGTTTAGCAATCATAGCAGTAACTAAGTTTTCTGGAGTACATTTTAACCCCATTTGAGCCAACAGCTGTTGAGCCTAGGCTATTAATGATTTTGTATCCCCCCAAGTCTCTGGAAGACTAGTAGCTTGGGATCCTCTTTTAATGTTTCTTCTCTTTCAAGGACAGTGATCATTGTCCTCTTGTTTGGTGGGACTCTCTTCATCCAGGATCAAATGAAACTTGGGGATCAGGTTGTAAAGTCCCTGATGTCCTTTTATAATTGATAGATCTCACACACCAAGCTGGAATCCAAACTGGACCTGTTGGTGTAAGCACAGCAGTCTATCCTTTTCCCCAGGTGATCAGAGGCACAGGATCTTGTCATCCTGGGTCTGGTGGAACCCTATATTTTACATAAATTTTTTGTAATGGCTGTTTAGGAATAAATATCTATCCAAAGCAGATGACTGATTGTGACTAAAAACTTTGTATTGTATGTTGAGTGCATTAATTGTAAATAAAACAACATTTAAGGCATTATTAATATGAGAGAGGCTAGGTCCCCTTTTTTGTTTTTGTTTTAAAAGGAAGTTTTAAAGAGTACAATGCTCATTTAACCAAAGCTTGTCCAGTAGAATTATGAGGAATACCATGATTCAAAATTATATTTCATTGAGTATAAAATTGTGTAAAAGCATGAGATGTATATGCAGGGGCATTATCTGTTTTTAAACAAATAGGCCTGCCCATGGTGGCAAAACAAAGCAATAAATGAGAAATGTAAGCAGATATCTTATTAGACCTATGGGCACTAGCCCAAATGAACCCAGAATGAGTATCAATGGAAACATGAAGAAAGGAGTAAGGATGAAAAGGAGGGAAATGGGTAACATCCATTTGCCAAAGTACATTAGAATGTAGGCCTCGTGGATTTATAGATTTTCACAAAGGAGCCTGGAGAGGATACACAGTGAGAACAGCTGTTGACTATAGCATGAGTCTGTCGAGAAGAGATGGAAAACATTTATATTAGTGATCGAGCATTTTGATTAAAAAAAATGGAATTTTACAGCATCTGAAAATAAAGGACAAAGGGATTTCACAGCTTCATCTGTATGAGCGTTACCTTTCATCAAAGGTCCAGGAATCTTGCTTGGTGTGGCTGCATATATGAGTGAGGAAGATAGGAGATGTACAACGCTGTAAAAGTGTTTGAAGGGCTTAAAAAAAAAGGTTAAAAATTGGAATCCAAACAAGGGCATAACATAGTTCTAAAAATATGAGGAACAAGCTTAGTTATATATTGAGAAACTGTAATAATGTTTAAAGTAGTAGAAAATAGTCTTAGTTAACTCAGCTTGCTGTGGACAGATTTGAGGTAGGGTATAATAGTCCATTTATCATTAATAAGAACAGATATTACTTTTTTTAAAATTTACTTTTATCTGTATATACCTTTAAACCATCTATAAGAGGAATGGTAGAAATTAAGGAAGAAGGATATAATTAAGGAACCTGATATAACAAAGAGAATTGTCCATCATGAGGCATGTGAAAATTAACTGGTGCTAAAATATCTGTTAATACAACTCGATAGTAGAGGAAGAACTATAAGTATTAGAGATATGAAATTTTTTAAATAAGTAAGGCATAAGACATAAATGTCCATTCTTGTTAAGGATAAAATTTTAGTATGACCATCAGTAAAAGTCAGTAAAAGGCAAAATATCATAGCCCAAAAAATGAGGACAATATAATTATTTAACATGCATTCATACATATATATGCATATATATATACACATACATATATATAATTTTTGGTTATAATAGTTACTACTGTTGTAAAAGCATAAGGTGTTTTAACAAAAATTATTAATTACAATGGCACATTAGGTATTGAAAGTTGGTCCATTATTGTTGATAATCCTTTTTAATTTTTTGTAAAGACTGTTTTAAGGAAGGGGTCAAATAAAAGAAGGAGGTAGCATCCTGTTTTTTTTTAATAGTGGGAAAAATGAGAGATCAGTTTGGCATTAGCTGTAATTTTTAAATTTTTTTATTTAATAAACTATACTTATGAAGTTTAATTTTATTTATGTTAAATTTAATTAATTTATTTCAATTATAACATAAAAACATAAGAAGAACATGATTAATAGCATTAATCATCCTTTTCATTGAAGAAAATTTTAGAAATAATGGATATCCTATTATATTTTAGATAATTTTTGGAAATTAAGACTTTAATGTTTGGTCACCTGGAAAAACCCATAAGCCATAATCTTAACGACATCTATATTTTTATCTGATTACTTGATTTGAATTAAGTTATTTGGATCCATTTTTTAATTTAAATTTTAGTTGATGAGCACTCATTTGTTTAAATGTCAACTTAATATCAAGTATATAATATGTAGATATAAGATAGGCCTGTACAATTGGAAATGCCAGATGTAGAATCTAACAGCCATGATGGACAATGAAATAAAAGGTTTCATATGGCCAGATATTTATCCTTGATGGTTATCAAATTTATTTCCAACATAACCATGTTTATATCTTTTTAGGAAGTATTAAAAGAAATTTTTTTTATTGTATTTGAGAGTTAACTCTGGAGAAATTGGCCTTTGGATAAAGACAGAATGTAAAAACCTTTATAGTTAGATAAAACAAGACTGATCAGAAAAATACATCAACTTACAGAGAATACTTAACAACTTAGATTGTCTTAATATTAACTTTTTCATCAGGTCAGAGTGTACTTTTAGCTCAGATAAGAGCCAGTTGGAAGCCTGTGAAATTCTTAAGAAAAAACTTTTTTTTTTTTTTTTAAAGAAAGCTTGTACATTTAGAATGTTTCTACTTTTGTCTTTCTGTGTTGTAACATTAGGGAGGAACTGGTCAAGAAAGCCAGCTGAACACAGATAAGACAGTCAATGAAGTAGTTTGGATTTAAAAGGGACACTTTTTTTCTTTTGTCTTAATTGGTTTTTCATAAGCCTAGACAAATCTTGTAGGTCTTGTAATTTATATTTTGAATATAAGGCTAGGAAAGTTAGAGATCCAGCAGAAGTTAAAAGGTAAGGAAACTGTTGTAACCATTTTTTCTTTTATAAGATAATTCTTAAAGAATGGTGTTGTAGTTTACATGTTTTTCTGGAGAGTACTTTTTTCTTTTTGTTTTAAATATTGCAAATCTTGTAGTTTCCACATATGGTTGAATATGAGTAATGATTTGTTGTGGATTGGAAGGGGCAGAGCATGGTAGCTGCAGGGAGGTTTTGGACACTTGTTTAATTTTGTTTCCTTTGCCCCAAACCAGGGTGGCCTCTTGGGGCCATGTATAATAAAGCCATACCATAATAGTATTTATTATCATGACGTGAGTATTTGTGTACGGTAACCCTGTAATTGTCTGTTTATTTAAACAAAGAGTTAATTAAGTCTACTTACAGTAACTGATGAACATGTTCCAATGAGAGTAGAGTCAAATTTTGTATTTTCCCTTTCATTTAAAGGTTTTAACTCATTAAATACAGCAAAGGGTAGTTACCCTTCATATTTTGGTTGGTTAGCCGAATTTATCTTAATAGGACAGACTGGTAAGTTATGATATCCCCCTCCTCCACAGCATGTCCCAAACACTCAATTAACTGGGGTCTCGCTGGGGGAGGGGCAGTGCCACAGCTGGCCAGGGACACAATGGCAGTGAATTACTTAGAGGAGCCAAACATGTAGGAGGCTAGGCTCCAGGACAGCTCCCGGCAGAGGGAAATTGCCAGGGCTGGGCTGCAGGAGAAGAGCAGGTAGGTTGAAAAATAGGAGCTTTAATCACCAAATCATGGCAAAGATACCAAGCATGTAGCACAGAAATGGGAGCGAATGGTTCCTCATGAAGTGAGTGTCTTACCTACCTCCTTCCAATCTTTTGAATGTAATGAACCGCTTTCTGGTTACCAAGGACAAGATTAATTTATTTCTGTCAGCAAGGCAGCAAGGTCAGTGTTGCATAAGGTATGTCCAGCTTGCAAAGTAATAAAGAAAGCTCTGCCTGATGACAATAGTTACTGATTATACTCAGCTGATGAAAGATGCATCAAAAGCCTACTCCAGACATAAGTAAACTATTCCTTTCCCATTACCTGTCCCAAAGGGTCTCTATCAAGGCAGCTTTTGTTGTCCCCAACTTTCTGTAGAGTAAGTGGCTGTGTGGGGAGAAAAGTCTTCTCACGCCCCAATGATTGTTGCCAGTTGTAAAGAAATGATAATAATAAAGGGGACACAGAGACAAGGTGCAGAGGCAGGGAAGGTGGCAGAGTGGCTCTAAAACAGAGGCTTCTCAGGGCATTGCCATACCGGCTAGACATTACACATATATTAGCTATATTATTAGATCCTAAGAGAGATTACAGGGCATTCTAAGGGTGGGAAACAGGGTGCCTGTTACCTCTCACCAGGGGAACCCTTCCCTGCACATTTCCATAGTCAGAATCCCTACACACACCTGCTATAATGAGCTGCATCACCACAGGCCCAAAGCAATGGGATCAATTCATCATAGACTAGAATCTCCAAAAAAACTGTGAACCAAAATAAGGCTTTTCTCTTTATAAGTTAGTCATCTCAGGTTTGTTTATTTATTTGTTTGTTTGTTATTGTGATAGAAAGCTGACTAACAGACAGACACTGATAGGAAACAAAACAAAACAAAACAAAACAGTAAAGGCTGAAAAACTGATGCTATAGAAAGGAGTGGAATAGCCATTCTCAGTTCTTGAGCAGAAAAAGGATGGTACCTATACCCAAGTGCAGGACTTGGTTTTCAATCATAGAAGAATAGTTATGTATGCTATCCAGTGTGAAAACAGAGAATGTTTACATTGAGAAGACTGTGGAGGTATCACAGTTATTATAAATGACACATTCTAGTATATGATCCTGGAAGTTAGTGGCTGAAATAGGGTGAGATATGAGATCACTAGAGAATAGGAGTTCAAAACATGAATTACTGGCTGGATGAAAAATGGCGTTGTCACCTTTACTGTTCATTTCTGATGCCCTCTTTGCTTTGCTTTCATTGTACTTCCCCTGAGAAGACATACTTATGTTTTGCCTATAATTAGGGAGGAAAAAAGGATCATTAGACAAAAATAGTTTTACTACTGCTACTCCTACTCTACAATATGTCTAAATTCAGAACATTCCAGCATGAGCCAAAACACCTATTTCTAACACCAAGCGCAGAAACATATAGGAGAGGGAAATATATAAAATCCTACTGTGGATTTATGATTCCATTTAATGAGGCTTTGCTGACAGCAATACTTTTGGGCTTTTCCTATGTTTGGCGCTCCCAGATATTTTCACACCCTGGCACAATGTACATATTAAATACAAAATGGCTGAGCTGTTCACCTAACTTTTATACAGTGACCGAAAGGTGGGAAAGGAAAACTGGCTTGACTCCTTGAACATAGTCATATTCTCAGGCAGATCAGTTTCAAAGAAGAGAACATATAAAAGTTGAGAATAAGGAAATTGATTCCTTTAAGACAGTCTGTACTCACATGGAAAAGTCTGTGTGTGTTTCGGTTTGCAGACTACTGAAACAGATATCTGAAAACTTAAAACAATCTATGTGAAAAGAGTATCTTATTATAGTTCAAAATATTCAAGATGAATGTTTACTTCAATTAACACAGAGAGTAAATGAAAGGAAAAAGCAGTTTAGAACTCTCCAAAAAGAAAGGGCCATCTTAAAATTATGGCATTTGCAGATAAATGGATGGAGTTGGAGAATATCATGCTAAGTGAAGTAAGCCAATCCCCAAAACCAAAGTCTGAATGTTTTCTCTGATAAGTGGATGCTGATCCATAAATGGGGGGAGGGAGAGCAAGGGAGGAATGGAGGGACTTTGCATAGGGCAAAGGAGAAGGAGGGAAAAGGAGGGGGCATAGGAGTAGGAAGGATGGTAGAATGAGATGGACATCGTTAGGTACCTGTATGAAGACATGAATGGTGTGACCCTACTTTGTGTACAACCAGAGAAATGAAAAATTGTGCTCCATTTGTGTACTATGAACTGAAATGCATTCTGCTGTCATGTATAATAAATAAATAAATATTAAATTTAAAAATAAAAAAGAAAGGGCCATTCTCTTTTCTAAATGAAAGGACTATATTATCCTTCAGAGAACATTTTCATTTTGTGCCCATTCCTGTATCTTTAAGATATTGTAAGCATTTGACTGCTGAGACAGTAAATCTAGGGACAGCAGTAAATCCATCCACCATAGCAGGATAGACCCAAGGAGATCTATTCAAACTAGAACAGTTGACCCAGATTTTAGTGTTGCAGGAAAACCTGGTAAGCAAAGGGTTCAACAGTCTCTAAACACAGTTCAAGCAAATACCAACAAGGGCGTTAGTGCAAACCAAAGCATCTGGATGTACCAAGGTGGTGGAGCCTGAGACATGGATATAATAATTTGAGCCTGAAGCAAGGTTACTTATAATTTCAATAATGCAGATAACTGCCATTAGGGAAGACTGTCCATGAGTAGAGCAGGTGGCTCTAGTTAACAAACCTAACAACCTATAACTAAAAATTTACATTTGTAGGTACTACTAAGACACAATGATATGTAGAAAGGAAGGATTAACTCCTGTGTATAAATTGGGAACTGCTAGTGGAGACTGTTTGCTTCAATTAAAATAGGATTTCTTAACCACCTAGGACATCTCTATTCTTAGGAGACTAATTCCTTTTCTGATTGTGCTTGGGTAATGAGTATAACACATATCTTAGTTTGTCCCTGGTATTGCAACAAAACATCCTTGGCTGGGTAATTTATAAATAACAGAAATTGATATCTCACAGTTCTGGAAGCTGGAACATGCAAGATCAAGGCATCAGCAGATTTACTATCTGGCGAGGGCTTATCCTCTGCCTTCTAGATAGTACCTTCTCACCATGTCCTCCATGGCAGAAGAGAAGAACAGGTGAGGCAACTCGCTGAGGCCTCTTTGATAAATCCCATTTAGGAGGGTGGATCCCTTATGATTCAACCATTTCCCAAAAGGCCTTGCCTTTTTATACTACCACAATGAGGATTGTTTCACCATGAAGTTTGGAAAGACATATACCTTTAAACCATAGTAAATTTCCACTAAAAAAATAATTGATGGGGAAGAGCTACCATGGGTTCAGCAACAGTTTTACATTTTATTACTTTTTTTTTTGTAGCTACACATGACATTACAATGATCTTGGCAATTCATACATTTGAATCAATTGGGGTATAATTTCTCATTTTTCTGATTGTACAGATTGCAGAATCACACTGGTCATAGAGTCACCTATATACATACAGCAATCATAATGTCTATTCTATTCTGCTGCCCTTCCTATCCCCCCTTAAGAGCACTTATAGAATATGAGAATTGTTTGTGTGTGTGTGTGTGTGTGTGTAATATATTTGCAAATCATTCATCTGAATGAAGGTATATGGGATTCTAATGTGTATATACAATCTTTACTTAGCTTTAAAACCCCTTACAGTCACAAACTAGAGACTGTAAGTCACTGTTCTAATCCAGTTCCTTCCCTCCTTCTTGTATTATCTTGATTCAAGAAATCCCTACCCCAGGCTAGGGTTGTGGCTCAGTGGTAGAGGGTTCATCTCACTCACATGTGTGAGGCCCTGGGTTTGATCCTTTATTTTATTTATTTGTATTTATTCCTTTAAGACATTCTGTATTCACATGGAAAAGTCTCTGTGTGTCTCACAGACTTTTTAAAATTTATTTGTAAATGTATTGTTTATTTGTAAATAAATAAAATAAAGGTTATTGTATCCAACTACAACTAAAAAACAAATATTAAAAAAAAAAGAAATCCCTACTCTCCACTGGTCACTTTTGAAGTACGTCATCTATATTTACGATTCTGAAACTGGGACTCCTGAGAGGATTCCAAAGAAAACATCTCTGCATATCCTGAAACATGATAGTGAGCACATGAAGACTTAGAAACTTGGTCATTTTCAGAATTGTGTGGAAAAGCTTTTCTTAGCTTAAACTTTTAATTTCGGAAAGAGTATGAGACTTAGAAAAGCATTATTCTTTGAAATGTTTAAACATCTGTGCATTAGACTATAATCTGTCAAGAGTTCTGAAGAGAATTACAAAGATTTCACTGACACTGAAAACATTTAAAAAGTCAGACTATAATTTGGTTTGAATGGCATGATATGTGAAAATAAGCATTTCTTCAGTTTAAGCTAAAGCCTCATAAAAATGTTTTCCTTTATAAGAGAACAATGATTATAAATAAAATACTGAGGAGAAAAATGATTACCAGCATTTTCTCATCTTAAATCAAATCATCACCAGAGAGCTATAAAAGTTTCTTTTGTGCTTTCCCAAGCATTAGTAAGAATGTTTATGATTGGAAAAATTCATTTCCAAATATTTTTATGCATTTACTTTGCCATATGTTTGAAACCAGTCTTCTAACTATCTCCCTGGATACACTAGCAAGCTTATAACAGTGCTTATTTCCAAAGGAATCTTGGAGAAATACAAGAAAAATATTAGTAAGTGAAACAATACATGTGTAGGTTTTCAAAAGCAGACAGATTTAGTATAAACTGAAGGTTTATTTTCCCTTACTTAAAACCTGAAGACTAATTTAAATTGTACAAATTAATTAGAAATTACTTAATAGTGTGGATTAGCACTGAATTAGCATTGAGATGTGTATGGAGAGTCCACCTAGTCTTTCATCTAAATTTACAAATGGCCTTTACACAGGAAAACTTGCCTCAGAGTGCTGAGCAAGAACATTTCCTTCCAGCAGATCTCTATTCCTCTTCCTCCTTTCCTTCCACCTGCCCCCTCTCCTGTGTTAGCCCAGATTCTTCATACCCATCCTCCAGTAGTACTTTAGTATAGTCTGTGGCAAGAGATGGTGGAGGGCAGGGGAAGAAGGGAAGCCAGTCTTTCAACAGCTCCTCCTCCCTGTTCCACCACCAGGCTCATCTTATCTGCAGGGTCTCAGTGCCATTGTACCATCTCCTGCCTCAGCCAGCGTCCACCCTGTCCTGTTCCACTCTAATGCCAATGGGGAAATGCTGACGATGCCTTTCTTTCTGGAAAAGGAAATGACTAAAAGTTTTCCTTTGAAGCATAGATGATTTTTCTTCCACCCATTATGAACAATATCTTAAAAGCCAATATTACCACTAAAGTGGCTTGTATTTTCTTACAGAGTAGAAGTCAAAGAAAATAAATAGGAGACAGAAAAAGAAGTATTCCCTACTGAAATGGAGGACACAACTATAATAATTAAAAGAGTTGTAGATAGGTTAGAATGATGAAGTAAGGGATGGTTATATTCACTTATAAGTCACCCTGCCTCTACCGGAAATCAAACTCAGGACTTTATGCATTCTAAGCCTGTGCTCTACCATTGAGCTACATTCTTCACAGACCTCTGCTATACACCAGGCATTGTACTGTGTTTTAATGAAGTTAAAAAGGACAGAATCATGCTATGTTAGTCAGGACATGGGGTTCAATAGCTTAACATGATAATGGTTTATTTCTTATGTACGTCAAAATTAAGTGTTTCAGATGTGCTGGTTCTGAGTTCCTGGTCTCCTTTCAGTCTGCTTCTGTATACTTTTAGAAGGCTCATTAGCGAAAGAGAGAACTTCAGAAAAGGTTTGTAGCCAGGCTTGGAAGTAGTGTACATGATTTCTATCATTCCACCAGCCAAAATCCATATATATATTTTATCCATATATATAGACTTTATCCATATATATGGACTTTATCCATATATATGGACTTTATCCATATATATCCATTTAATCAATTATGTATACATATATGGATCCATTTATGTATATATGTATGTATATGTCAGTGATAAGAATAGCTCCTGGCACCTAGTAGGCTTTCTGCAACAAAAGGAATTTGAATAACAAAAGGAATTCAGAGAGTGACTGGAAGGCCAGGAGTGATGGGGTAAGATAGATCAATATGGAGTAGTATAAGAAGAAGTTATAGAGGCTGGCAATGTTTTTCAAAGGAGGGTACATTCTTGAAAATTTTGATCAGACAATTCTTCATTGTCTTAACTTTTCTTCTCATAGGCCATTAGTTCCAGAGTGTTGTAACAGACTTACACTGCACTTTCTACGTGCCACACACTATTACGCATGCTTCTAATTGTTTAACTCATATAATCTTCATAACAATCTTATGAGATACAAATTATTACTGCCATAATGATAAGAAACTGTGACACAGGGAAGAGTCATTTGATAGCCACATTGAGATAAACAACACTCTTTCACATTCCCAAATACTACTTATGGATAAAGTACAACCTGATTGACAATGTATAAATATTGTTTTACTGTCATCTCACATTCATTATTGAGAACTCAGTTGATCTGTATTTTAAGGTGATCTGTATTTGATCTCTGGCTACTTTCAAAATTTTCCCTTTTATTTTTAATGTTTTCTATAATATGATAGGGAATGTATTTCTTTTTATGTTATTCCTTGAATTCACTGGTCTTCTGAATTTAAGGATGGATATTGTTCTTCATTTCTGGAAAAATTTTAGCCATTATCTCTTTAAATTTTTTTTTCCCAGTCTCTGAATTTTCTCTTAAATAGAACATCAATTAGATGTCTATAGGGTCTTTCTCTGTCCCCCATGTTCCTGATCTTTTTCATATTTTCTGTATCAATTTAACTACAGCTTACATTTGTTATAATTTATTTAGTTCATCTACCTTAGAATTTATTGATTCTCAGTTCAGCCATTTCCAACCTGCTATTAAACTAAAATATCAATTTGCTAATGCCAATTATTATATTTTCATTTTTTGAAATTAATTTTGGTAATTTTTACATATTTTCTCAACCAAATTTGATAGTTATTTGTGATCATACTTTAAAGGAATTACTTTACATCTTTACGCATACTAAACCCAAAACATTTAATATTTTTCTTTTGTTATCAGTTCTATTTTAGTTTTTAAGTTGTGAATACAGTTTGTTGATTCTGTTGACTTTCACTCTGATGTCTGGTTTTCATGTGCATTTAGTAACTTTATATTGTAAACTAATTTTCCTTGTAACTTTGTGAGACTTCTTCAGTAAGTGAGTTTAATTTAATTTAAATTAAATTCATGTTATAATACTTTCTTCCAGCTTCCAACATGAACTTAATTTAAATTAAATTTTTTGATATGTGAGCGCGTGTGTATATATCATGTTGTTGTTGTTGTTGTTGTTGGGAGACGTAAAAATAATGTGAATTCAGGCAACAAATACTGGTGAGTGCAAGCTTGTGATCAGGAATTATTATAGAATAGAAGACACAGAGACAAACCCACATAAATACAGTTATCTCATACTAGACAAAAGTGCCAAAAACATTCATTGGAGAAGATAGCCACTTCAACAAATAATGCTGGGAAAACTGGAAACCCATATGTAACAAAATGAAATTAAACCCCTATTTCTCACCCTGCACAAAAATCAACTCAAAGTGGATCAAAGACTTAGGCACTAGAACAGAGACCCTGCACCTAATAAAAGAAAAAGTAGGCCCAAATCTTCACCATGTCAGCTTAGGACCTGACTTCCTCAATAAGACTCCTAAAGCACAAGAAGTATAATCAAGAATCAATAAATTGAATGGAATCAAACTAAAAACTTCTTCTCAGCAAAGGAAACAATCAATAATGTGAACAGAGAGCCTTTGATGTGTGAGAAAATCTTTATCACAGGCACCTCAGATAGAGCATGAAATCTCTAGGATATATAAAGAACTCAAAAAACTTAATGCCAAAAAAACAAATAACCCAATCAATAAATGGGCTAAGGAACTGAATTCACATAAGAGGAATTAAATCAGTCAACAAGTATATGAAAAAATGTTCAACATCACTAGCAATTAGAGAAATGCAAATCAAATTTACTCTAAGATTTTATCACACACCAGTCAGAATGGCAATTATCAAGAATACAAGCAACAATAATTGTTGGTGAGGATGTAGGGAAAATGGTACAACCATTATAAAAAGCAGTAAGTATGGAGATTCCTCAGAAAATTTGAAATGGAACCACCATTTGACCCAGCTGTCCCACTCCTTGGTTTATACCCAAAAGACTTAAAATCAGCATACTAAAGTGACACAGCCACATCAATGTTTATGGCAACTCGAATCACAATAGCTAAACTATGGAACCAACTTAGGTGCGCTTCAACAGATGAATGGATCAAGAAAATGTGGTATATGGAAAGGAATATTACTTAGCCTCAAGGAAGAAAGAAGTTATGGAATTTACCAGTAAACGGATGGAGCTGGAGACTATCAGGTTAAGCAAAATAAGCCAATCCCCCCAAAACCAAAGGCTGAATGTTTTCTGTGATATGCAGATGCTAATTCACAATAAGCTGGGGTGGGGGGGAGAATAGAGGTACTTTAGACTAGGCAGAGGGGAGTGAAGGGAGGGGAGGGGATGTGGGGATAGGAAGGACAGTAGAATGAATTGAACATTATTTCCTTTTGTGCATATATGACTAAACAATGGTGTGTTCCTATATCATGTACAACCACAAGAATGAGAAGGTATACTCCATTTATGTATGTTGTGTAAAAACGCATTCTACTGTCATGTATAACTAGTTAGAACAAATTTTTTAAAATAAAAATTATTCAAAGAAATTTTTCATTCTTTCCATCTTTCTAGAATGTGGGAATGGTTCTTTTTCTTTTCAATTTCATCTAATAGGATATTAAATGTCCTGTAAGTGTTCTGACTTCACATTTGTGCCTTTGTTCTAAACTTCTATTCTGGTCAGGATTCTAGGTTTGTCTCTTTGCCACCTGGCTGGTCCACTGAAACCCAGTGTTTACTTTCTGCTTTCTTTTTGCTCCTAGCCTCTGAAGAGTTTCTTAATTCCTTCACCAGGGTTAAACAGTAATTTTGTGTGTGTGTGTGTGTATGTGTGTGTGTGATGCTAGAGATAAATCATGATTGTTAAGCAAGTGCTCTACCACTACCCTACACCTCTAGCCAAGTCATCCTACTAGAAAGAATTTCTCTGAATATCAGACAGACATTATTTACAGGAACAGGTCAAGATTTGGTATTTTAAACAGACCTTAAAATCTTTGCATACTGTACTTCATGTGCCTGTTTATGTGATTGATGAATTATACAATATATTTTTATTTTAAACAATTATAAATGGAAAATCCATGAACAGTTCCCTGCAAAGAAACCATATGCAGAAAGTATTAAATTGCAAATGCAGACAAACAGCTAGGAAATTACAATACCAACTTCTCTTCTGCCCTTCTTTGATTGCTGTTAGGTGGTAAAAAGCAAATGACAATATAATCATGCATGAGAATCGATAGTCTCATAAAATAAATCAAACAATCCAGAAGGTCAATTTAAGACTTGAATTTAAAACATTATTATTAGCAATAAACTCTGTGCTAAGAGATATTTATACTTTTAAGATATTAGATAATTATAGTAATATAAAATTTTATATGGAGGAAATACATATTTTCATGCTTCATTTTTTTAACTATTTAGGCATAGCTGATTTTTTTAAAAAAGTTTGAAGACCACTACTGTAATCAACTGGATTGCTTTTTTGTAGACAATAAAGAGCTAGTGAAGGTTTTCAGATACTGAGTAACATGGTTATATTGCTATTTAGACAGATTAATTTAATTGTGAACTCAGGATGAATCTGAGTCTCCAGTACGATTGGAGGCAGGAAGACCAGCTTCTAATGATCTCATTTAATGTTCATGACAGCTTCCTCAAATATAGCCTGATGGCAATTTCCATCAAACCTGAAAAGTCTAATTGGCAGTTAAATTGGAATTATCATCAGTTATGGTATGCCAATGAATTGGTTTCCTTAACCATACTTTATAAATCATGGTCCAAAACAATTTATGCTTAAAAAAATTAGCTTTACTTCATAGTTATAACCCCAAAGAATTGATCAACTGTTCAAACATAAGCTTAAAAAATGCTTTCCAGCTTGCCTGGACCATAGTACATTCTAATTAACTAAAATTAAGTTCATTTGAAGATCATTATTGTAGCCAGAGTATTGCGGTCCAGAATAAGGGCATGAAACTCCTAGCAGAAAATGTAGAATTTTTCTGTTTGTTTCTTTTTCTTTTCTTTTGTTTGTTTGTTTTGGGTAATAGGGAATGAACCCAGGGGTGATCTACCACTGAGCTACATCAGAGTCTTTTTTATTTTTTTATTTCAAAAAAGGGTCTCACTAAGTTGCTCATGCTGGCCTTAGACTTGCAATCCTCTTCCCTCAGGTTCCTGAGTAGCTGAGATGACAAGCATGTGCCATCATCCCTGAGTTTGGGTTGTTTCTTTATGGTGTATTTCCTATTCGTTCACAAATTTACTATTTGTATTAATGTGTTATGAGGAAATAAAAGATCAGAACAAGATTATCACATTTGTCCTCACAACATTACGGCTAGGTAAATAATAAGTTCAATATTACAATCCTGGACACTTTTCCACATTATTTTATGTTCTTTTCCTCAGAGAAGTCATCAAAAAATGTCAGGTTTTGTTGCTTTGATCACTAACAGTGCTGAAACTCTTGAGTAGGTTGTTAAAGGTCTCTATCTTTTCTCTGGAATAAAAGCTACAACTGATGGAAAAGTTAGAGTTGGAGAGATAAGAGAAAATAAAGATATTAAAAGAAAATGAGTCTAGAATTGATTTTTTTAAAAAGATAAAAGGGGCAGTAAAAGAAGTCTAGTTGATAAACCTGTTTAACATGGTTAGTCATTATGTATTTTGGAAGGTTCAGAATGAACAAAAGCAAACACAACCAAGAAAATCAAGTAGGCATTTTGCTACCTGGCACACACACACACACACACACACACACACACACACACACACACACACAAAATGTCAATGATTTTCAATCAATTATAGAAATCCAAATGGAAGGTTAAGAAGAATGAAACTATAAGGTTAAACCCTGAGCGACCCAGCAACTCAATTACAAAAGTTAAAGAAAACTTCCAAGGGTCTAATAATGGCCTTTACTTTGGAAATCACTAAGTGATTATCGTATTTAATATGTTAGTTAAATATGGTAACGCAAATACATGATATTTTTTCTCACAATTCCACCCACTAAGATTTATATCTTTTGTGTGTTCTGAGGGTAGGTAATCTTTGTTGGGAAACTGAAATGAATGTTTTAATCTTATTTCTTCTAATATATGGGCAAAAACCATATCTTATTTGTGTTTTTCTCTCTAGAGCCTAGCAAAGTGCCTGATATGCAAGAATAAGTGCCTGATTTTTTTTAATGGATTAAAAGAAAGTTATCAGCCAAAATAATTATTTAATAGATATATTTTACTAACCAGTTCTTTACAGAAATTAAATATCTTTGTATAGGTCTTTTCTTACTAGAAATATAACCTAAGGGCTCCATTCAGACCCAAGAAGCATAAGGACCATACCAAATTCTGGCTATTCAGATGTGTAAAAGGAGGAAGCCTGCTATGCTCACTCAGCTAGAACAGATCCCTGAAATAAATCCTAGATCCTTAAAATAAAGGTCCCTAAAATAATGTTATATCCCTGAAATAAAGTAATCCCATACTAATTTTAAATAATAGCAAAATAACAAAATTCAGCATTAATACACAGCCAATGATGGAAGAGCAACATAAAATTATCTTTCTTATTGCCATGTGTTCTTGTTTTTTTCTATAAGGAGATGGAGGGTCTAAAGTAGATGTGAATGCCTGAATTCCAGGTCAGTCATTCCCTAGCTACTGACCTTGGGCAAGCTACTTATTCTATGCTTTGATTCTCTCATGTGTGAAAAGAGGTTATAATAATACTAACTTCATGGGGTTGTCAGGGTGTAAATGAGAAAATATATTTGGAATATTTAGAAAATTATCTGACATATAGAAGACTGTCAATAAATGTTAGCTACTATTATTATTCCTGAGACAATGGCTTAGATAAACTCCATAATGAGCACATTATTCCTGAAGGAAACTCCTGAGTCAGTTAGCAATTTACCATTCACACAAACTGTTTTTTTTTTTAAGGGTTGAGAATATAACTTCAGAGCACTGTATAATATATCCTTTCCCAAAGACAAGTGACTACCCCATCCTGCTCTTGGTAACATGTGGTCAAAATTATACATTTTATTTTCTCTCCTTCCTGTACCCTTTCATTGTCCCTGACCTTCTCTGTTTACTGTGAACAGACAAGGATGGAATCTGAGTTGATTCCAGAGCTTATTCCAATAGGCTTTCCAGAGCCTATTCCAATAGGAACATTGCAAGGGATCACTAGGTGTATATTGTTAATTACCACATTTCTGGTAATTACCACATTTCTATCTCTCTTCCATATGTTCTCCTGAGCACCAGACACACAGAATCATTTGCTATCTAGACATCCCCACTTGGATGATTGGCAGTGCCCTCTTACCAGGCTCTTTGTTCTACATTTTTTAATTGGGGTCATGCAACAGACACCTATGGTGTGTGTTTCCATGTCACTGTTTCCTTACTCTTTCTAGAATTAACTCTTCCCTCCATTGTGTTTTCTCTTGTTTCTTTGTACTCTGCCTTTAATTTATAGACCTATCTCCCTACCCCAAAGTCCTATACATTCTCCTAGAATATTCTTTCTAAAATGCAAGTGTAATCATAACACTGTTATAATCCACCAGTATTGTCCTTAAAAATTTGGCTGAAATTCTAATTGTTAGTAGGTCTCTTTTGTTTCCTCTTATCTTTGTCATTCTTAGCCACTCTCCAATTTACCCAAATATCCTGGATAAGGTTGTCTGTCACAACAGGTCATCTAGTCTCACGGATTGAAGACTTTAAAATATGCCATTTTCATTGCAAGAAGCATTCTTCTCTCCTTTACCTAGTGAGCTATAAACTTTGGTATCATCTTCTTTGGGAAAGATTTCCTTCCTTCCTTCCTTCCTTCCTTCCTTCCTTCCTTCCTTCCTTCCTTTCTTGCTGGTGATTGAACCCAGGGGTGCTTTACCACTGAGCAACACTCCCAGTCTGTTGTATTTATGATTTTGAGGCAGGGTCTTGCTAAGTTTCTGAGGCTGTTCTTGAACTTGCAATCTTTCTGTCTCAGCCTCCTAAATTGCTGGGATTAGAGGCCTTCACCACCATGCTTGGATGAGCAACATTTTCTAGTCTTCCTATCTGGATTCCATTTTCCATTCTGCACTGCCCTCTACTACTATGGTTTGGATTTGGTTTGAGCGTGTCCCTCCAACATTCATGTGCTGGCAGTATAATCCCTAGAATGGCAGTGTTGAGGGGGTGGGGCCTTTAAGAGGTGAGGCCTTGGAGGTAATTAGGCTGTGAAGGTAGCACCCTCGAAAGGGATTAATTCCCCAAGAATGGGTTGCTAAAAGGGAGCCTGGTATCTTCCCAGAATTCCCCTCCCACGTGTTCCACAATTGTGCCATCCAGCCCTTACCAGAGCCAAACACATCCCAATATCATGCTCTTGAATCTCCAGAACTGTTAGCTAAATATATCTTTTTTTCTTTATAAAGTACCAGACTCAAGTGTTTTTTATAGGAATACAAAATAACCATATTCCCAGTTTTATAACTATTTTTTTCACCTCTTTGTACCCACTATTATACTATTATTGTGGAGTCAGTGGAGGTGGCCTCCACTATTAATGTGGAGTCAGTGGAGGTGGCCTCCACTCTCAGCGTTGCAATCAACTCTCAATCACACCCCAGGAAAATTATGAATGATCCCGGGCCTCTGCTTTGCTTTCTTTCTTTTTATCTATTGCAATGTTTGCTTAGGTCATCTTTATGTGGAATCTTAGTAATTTTATAGACAATATTTTAAAAGTATATTTGTGATATTTATTATTCTGTTGCATTTCTACAAACATTGATTTCCATTTCAAAAAGTTGCTTTAGAAATCTTTATTACCTGCTAGTCTTAATTGACCAAGACACCAAGACCCAATGACTCAGAGCAAAGCAACTGAAGCAGGAACATTTTTTGCCCCCTACCAAATAGTTTTCAGTAGTTAAAATAAATCTTATAATGGTCCCCAAACAAAAGAAACCAAAACCAGCAAGGTCATTACAATATATGAGCACAGGCTGCTAACAGAAAAATGCCAAGAGAGGAAGCCGGATCTAGGTAGGAAATTTATCAGGATGAGCCTGAATTATAGTGCACGAACAAAAAACAACACATTTAAAGGTAGACTGCCTGGGTTCAAGCCCAAACTCTTTCAATTATTAGCTGTACAAACGTGGGAATATTCTGAGTCTCAGTTTCCTTACTTTCTAATCAGGAATAGTAATGATAGTAATAGTAATAACAATACACTCATACATTCCCCATAGTGTTGTTGTGAAAAGTAAATATATTAATTCATTTGAAACGCTTAGAACAATGCCAGGTACCATTTGTCAGCTAAGGGTATAGATAAGTGGAAATAAAGGATAGTAACTTAAACCATAAAATGGGGCACTGTAGCCCAAAAGAAGAAGTGAAAGATGATGTACTGGAGAATTGATCTATTTCATCAGAGATCACATAAAAAAAGTCCAAATGATAATAGAATAGTTATCAATAGTGGCATTCCAGTCTTCTGCTCGTTATATTCATGCCATGAGAGATTCTGGACAGTAGATAAGATTTTTCTTTGGGGGGGAAAAAAGAAAAGAAAAACAGTAACACAAACAAAACCCTTAAGGTAAGCATTACTTACCACAAACTGAAATATTACTTTGCAACAAACCTTTGGAATTTAGTTGGATAGTAGTTATATTATATGCAGGTCAGAATTAAACACACATTTAAATCAATTAAAAAACACCTATAACCAGCTGGAATTATAGTAAATTATTCATAATAAATTTGTTCAAGTAAAATTACAAGAAAATAAAAAAAATAGTAATCATACTCAGTTTCACTATAGAATAGCTTATCTCTTACCATTAAAAATATAAAGCTTGAAAAACAACATCCTGAGACTATGATAGATACAAACCTAGGTCAGTTTTACTTTAAGAACATACAGTCACTTGGCTTAAGAACCTCAGATGAGATCCTTGAAAATAATCTTGTGGATCATGGGACCATCAACTCTGTTAAGCAATGATCCCAACAGACCAGAAATGAACATCGTTTATGTATGTATGTTGGCCTGAAGATGGACACTGTACCATTAACCAGTTTTATATACAAACATGTTTCATAAGGTCTTTCTTAACATCAGATAAAGCAGTCCAACATGTCTAAATTAAAACCATTCATATGGCATCTCTGGGGGGAATAATTGGCAAAATCACAAGTGTAAGTATTGAACACATATGCTAGAATGGAAATAGGCATTTTCTTAGAACTAGCAATATGACTTTGAATTCAAAACTGAGTTCAATTTGGACCATTTGTTTATTTATTCATTTATTTATTTTAATAAATCAGTAAAGATATGAGCTATATTTTCTGTATCGCATAAATGTCATCCTTCAAAACCAAGCCAAATATTTTCAGAAAGTTTTGGCAGGAATGTAAGAACCACTACTGAGATAGTCATTCAAGACAGAAACCAAATGTGTTGAAAGTTCAATCTCAGTTTGGAGAATATTTTAAATTTTATTTTAATTCAGGGAAGGTTTTTTTCAAATATTTTTATTGTGGTAGAATATACATAATATTAAGTTTACTGTGTTGGCTATTTTTTAACATGTAGTGGCATTAGGTACCGCACCCTGTTGTGAAGCCATCACCATTGTTCACCTCATTTTCCATTATCTCTCAAAAATGAAGTTTGAGAATAAATAGAGATTTGACTTTTTCCCCCTAGTTGATTCCCTAAAATGTCTTTATAAAGAAACTCCTGGTTACTTCACATTTTCTTAAAAGAATGTGTATCTGAGTTCACTGTATGAGTTCATTTCATTCCAATAGGTGCTTTGCTATTTATGGTTTTTAAATATCTGCTTGGGATCACTAAAAAAAAATAGCTCTATTGAGAATGAGCTGTAAGGCAGTCCTGGTGAACTTGGAAGGTTGCCTTGGATTATATTTCCACTTAATGTGAAGCAACATAAGAAAATAAAAATCGTAAGAGCACTTATGCACATGAAAGATCAGGATTCCACTTAATAATGATTGCACCTACTATTATCATGGTCCTATTTTTTAAAGGTATATCTGAATATATTGAGAAAAAGTTAAAAAAATGGTTTGATGTTAGGAATTCAGTCTTCATCTTTCTAACCAATCATATCTTTCATTTTAAGACCACAGGTGGCTTCTAAATATAATACAGAGATGAATTGATAGAGCTAATGTATGACTTCTTGAGCAGGGAGCAATACTTTAGGCTTTGAGTCTAGTTTGGGATAGGCATCATATCCTAACTAAACCAGCAAGATTATCTAGATTCTGAATCTCACTTATGGGTTTGTAAATTTTTTTTAATGTTTTTTGGTTGTTGATGGACCTTTATTTTATTTATTTGTATGTGGTGCTGAGAATGGAACCCAGTGCCTCACACATGCTAGGCAAGCACATTACCACTGAGCCACAACCCCAGCCTCATTTAAGGTTAATTTAAATTCTCAACTTGATTGGATTAAGAGATGCTGAAGATTAAGGAGCTTCTGGGTGTGTCAATGAGGGTGTGTTTAGGAATGATTGGCATGTGGGATAGCGAATGGAAGGGGAGACAATTCCTAAGCATGGGCAGCACCATCCAATAGGATGGTGGCTTGGATGGAATAAAAATTGGAAGAACAAGTAAGCAGCAGCACATGCAAGCTAGATTCTCAGGTTCTTCATTGCTGCAGCAATTGCCTGAGGATAACAGACCCTCAGTCCTTCACTCTTCCAAATTGGACTTTGCCAGTGATTCACCAGGGAATATCCAGAAGCCTTTGGTCTGGGTTAGCATTTTTGATCCCTCTTGTTCTGAGGCTTCAGTCTCTTGGACTGTGCAGCTCTGCTTCCTCTAGCTCTCCAGTCTGCCGACAGCCATTGTGGACCTTCCAGCTGCTGGTCATGTAAGCCGATCTAATAAATCCTCTTTTTATAATCATATTTCCTGTTGATTCTGTTCCTCTAGAGAACACTGACTACTCCAGGACTGGTTCCACAGAGATTTAGAATCCTTAGATGATACAGAGTGTAACACCTGCAGAGCTCAGGAACATGGAGAAAACTCAGTTCCAAGCCATCCTATTTCATAGGGGCTCCTTAGGTATGCAATTCCCAAGGAAAGGGACTTTTTCCATCTCCTTCCCCACTGATTTCTGGAATAGTACCAGGGATATAGAAGGCACTCCAGAAGCAGTTCTAGAATGAAAGAATATTCCGACCTGTCATGTCTCCTCCCTTGTTTCCACTAGCCTGAGAACATATTGACATTAATTACCCAGGCTTAACAGGCTCAATGCTTTACCTTTCTGAGTAAGAGTTATCAGCTCCTTCTCACCAAATCCCCTTCAGTTTTTCTGCAGAATTCCCTGTATGGCTCATATGTGTGTAAGAACAAGGTTCTCCTGACTTGACGTCTTTGTTGCTGCTGCCTGTATCCCTGCCTAAATGAAATGATGTGGGAATATTGCTACCCTTGATAAAGAGTCCTAGCCCTGATGCTACTGTAGGTGAAAGATCTTGATGTGACAAATGGTAGAGTGCGTATTTTAGCTATCTGAATTTCAACTCAATGTTATAATTTGGCACCAGGGATCCAAAGCAGTGCTCACAAAGCTGTTAATGAGAAGAGCCACCTTTTCTGCTCCCTGCAATCCCAAAATATAGTCCTGGATCCTAGCAAGGAGAGTAAAAACCAAGCTGTCTTCTTTATCTTTCCATCCTTTCTCTGCTTCTCACTGATAGACTAATGCATTTTTCTCTCATGCTTATAAATTCAAAAAAAAAAAAAATTGGTACTGGTCACTGAACCCAAGGGCACTTACCACTGAGTCACATCCCCAGCACTTTATATATTTTATTTTGAGACAGGGTCTCTCTAAGTTGCTTAGGGCCTTGCTAAATTGCTGAGGCTAACTTTAAATTTGTGATCCTCCTACCTCAGCCTCGCAAGCTGCTGCTAGGATTATAGGCATGCATCACCATGCCTGGCTCTTTCATGCTTATGAAATAATAATTCAACATCCTGGGTCAGAGTTTGACTCATCCACCCAATACCTATAGCCAGTCTTTGAATCCTATTTTCGATTTCTGGTGAGATATCCCATCATAATGTAGAGCAATTTCTTTTCATTAAATGAATAATAATCATTAATGGAAAAGTTGCAATTCGGATTCACTTTGCACAAATCACATGTACACATTTGTGTTGGGAAAGGTAGAGAATTCAGTGGAAAGCCCTATTAAGACAGAAAGGATAGTGCTGAACAGATGAAAAAAATAGCCAGGCCCTCATCTTCTTTAATTAAAATTAGTTTTATGATTAACTAAAAATTATGCTTCTTTCCAACAGGCTTGGAATCAAATAATCACTGAAACTATGCTTCAGATCTTTTTCCCCCTCAAAGACTGACACTAAAAATTTGGATTTGCCAAGTGTGTTAGTCAGCTTTCTATTACTATAAGAAATCCTATTTACTTTCTATTACTACAACAAATGATGTAATCAACTAATAAAGGAAAGGTTTATTTTGGCTCATGGTTTCAGTCTATGGTAATTGGCCTTGTTGCTTTTGGGTCTACAGTGAAGCAGTACATCATGGCAAGAGCTCATGGCAGAAGAAGTTGTTCACTTCATAGCCACCAGAAAATAAAGACAGAAAGTGAAGATACTGGCCAGGTCCCAATATCCTCTTCACAGGCACGCCCCCAATGGCCTAACTTCCTTCCACTAGGCCCTTACCTCCTGAAGATTCCATTACCTCAGTTATAATGCCATGGTTGGGGATCAAGTCTTCAACACATGGGCCTTTGGGAGCCTTTCAAGATGAAAACTACACCATAAAGGGAAATAAAATATATTAATGAGTATAATGGGAAGTTTCCCACATAATTTTAAAAGATTTTAGAATCAGTACCAAAGATCTATACAAATTCTTGTATCATCAGAAAAGTAAATTTCCTCACTTCACCTGTTATTTGCTGTCCAGCTACATCCTCCTATTTCTGGAAACAAAACCTTTAAACCACTACCCTTATTCCTGGCTGAATGGTTGGAGTATGACTGATCTTTAGCTGTAAATTGAGCTGTTTTTGGTTTTCCCTAATCATCATATTTTACCACTCTAGCCTCAGTGATTGATTCATAGATAAGCACACAACTCAATTCACCTGGACCACATTAGGACTTCCACAGACCCTGAATAGTTTTGCTTTTGTGAACCTCTTCCTTTCTCTCTCTCTCTCTCTCTCTCTCTCTCTCCTCCATCCCCACTATCATATATTAATTATCTCCTCATAGACCTTGGCATAGTATCACATCAAGAGACGGAGTGGTCGGCGTCTCTCAAGGCACACAGGGGATAGG
>NW_026000057.1:25547793-25561948 GCF_001458135.2 Marmota marmota marmota | reverse complement strand
ATATATATATATATATATATATATATATATATGTGTGTGTGTGTGTGTGTGTAAAATAATAACATTTTATAACTTCATTGATAAAAAGACATATATTATTTATCATACATCTTCTTGGAAATAAAATTTATTTTTTTTTCATCTGATTTTAGAGAGAGAGATTTTTTTTTAATATTTATTTTTTAGTTTTAGGCGGACACAACATCTTTGTTTGTATGTGGTGCTGAGGATTGAACCCAGGCCACATGCATGCCAGGCGAGTGTGCTACCGCTTGAGCCACATCCCCAGCCCTTCATCTGATTTTAAAAGACACTAAAACGTTTTCATGGAGTCTGAAAGTACTGTGGGCCACGGCACTTGACCATACTGTGCTTAATGGATATGTCAGTCCTTCAGGCAGCCAGTGAGTCTTGGTGGTGTTTCCCGGGCTTCTGTTGAGAAGCCCCATATTCTGCTGGATTTAGTGGGAGAAACCCTGTGGGCTTGTGAGTGGCTGGGAGCTGCTATGGTGCTGACCTAGAGAAAGCAACTCTAGGTGCTGACCTAGAGCTGGGGGATGGGGCTGATGGTGTCCACAGGGGATCTTAGACAGAACTACCCAGACCAATACAATTCCTTTTTTCTTAAGCTTGTGTGATCTGTGGTTTCTGTTGAGGAAAGTTCTTCCCTAAACTACTAGCCAGCTTAAAACTTAAAAAATAAACACTTTGCTTATGCCGTTACTGTTGGTTCAGGTGAATTTATATAAAATCATAATATTATGAGAAAGGCTCTAAGATTCCATCTAGCCTTCTATGATATCTTAATATAATCTCACATTTTTTTTTCTGAATGAGTTCTCTTATTTCTCCAGTCCACACTGATCAGGATTGTACACAAACAAAAACTATCCTCCTGTTGCTTCCATACTTACAACCTTCAGTGATTCTTCACTGCTGAGGGGCATGAAGTACTTGGTATCTCAATTTGGTGGTTAAGGCCCTGCAGCCCCGTGCCTGCTTCCCTGCCAGACACCCATTTTATGTTTACATTTTACATGTCTTCTTCACTCTTCCTTCTGTGTCTTTACTGGAACTTTCCATTTGCCTGAAATACTTCTCTTCTTCACTGTACCTTCTAAAGTTTCAGTTAAAGGAATATGTAGTTTTTGCTCAATAAAGCTTTATCCAACTAGATTAAATTTAAACTCTAAAAGGTAGAATCCAAAGGGATCTCTTAGTTGCTCTTGATGACCATTAATACACTATTAATGCTTGTTCCAATGATTGCATTTAAATATAAAATGAAGGCTTAGTTTGATATACATGTACAAAATATAGGTGGTGGAGTATGGTACTAGCAACTGACAGAGTTCAAGGAGGAAGGTTTATATGTAGTGTGTGTCTGAACTTCTTTTCTTTCTGGCAAGCCATGTAAGACCTTATATGATACAGAATCTACCAGCCTTTCATGCTCATCTATTGATGGTCGTCTCTAGGACTCAGTCCTTGTGCAATATTAACTCAAAGGCATCATTCTTCAGAAAGACTTTCTTCCATCCTCAGGAGCCAATCATCTTTCTCTCTGTTATCCTTCAACTTTTACCTAGCTACTACTACTCCAGGAACTACACCAGATGAGAGGAATAGCAAATTGAACGTTGGCAAAACACATGATTTGAAAATTCAAAACAATTCAAAGACTGATTTTTTTTCAGTGTCCTCTTGTACAAAAAATTCTCTGTTACTGTTATTTCCGTGTCATTGCCTCTATAAATGTAAATATCACGTTTTACTGAGACCAGTTTCCCTCTTGTGATTTCATTTTCTCTGGGCTGTATTATTTATTTCCATTCCCTTCCCCTTAGTGTTCCCAAAGAGCTTTCACTATCAAGCTGCATTTAAAAACATGAATAAAGTTTATTTTCTTTCTTATTCTCCTAGGTTAAAGAATATATAAAGATCTCTTCCCATTTCCTGGTGGACTGCCTTTGCACACATTGGGTATATGCACCCCACTTCAGAGAACAAGGCAAAGGGCCCCTGTGCCCATTATTAAGCTAATGTCTCCCAGCTACAAACCTTCCCTTCAGTTCTCTGCTGGGGCTAGACTGGGGTTCTGCCAACTGTTTCTCCTTGGCCAGCTAGCTGCCTGTTGGACCTTGCCAATGGAGGTCACTAAAGCGACTCTTTAAGGTTGGAAGAGGAAGAAGGAAATTGCTTTTTCCTGTTTGCTTGTAGTACTACCCAGTGTTGCTAGCAACCCTTTTTCACCCTATAAATGGAGTTCCTTCCAGTTGTAGCCCTTGGTTCTAGTTCTCAGTTTTTCCAACATGTAGAGGACCAGCCTCATAGTACCCTCTCAGGGACACTAACGTCTGTTGACTGGTGTCCCTTCTCAGATGTATGTGTTGTGTAAGGTCACCTGGGAAGTGGGTGCTTCTATGAGAGAAACATGAGTACTGGAATGAGATTAATGCAAAATAAATTAATATGATGATGACAGATACCAGCCATTTTTTTCTTTTACCAAGCAATGTAAGAGCTAAGAAATTATCTTGATAGGTAAGAGCAGATTAATGTTTTAAGAAAATCTTATTACTTTAACACATAGAGCATTAAACTTTGGTTTATATAACTAATTTAGTTACTCAGACCTTTTTATCACTTATTCAAACCTTATTCCACAAACCTTATTTAATTCCCATCACAAGCCTTATATCTAATCCCATCACAAACTGTCTTATAGGTCTTTCCCTCCTTCTAAATTTACATTTTAAAACAATCTTTGTAAAATTTTTGAATTTCAAATTAAGATGAAATACTTTGTTTTTTTTATGGTACTTTAATTGAAACCTCTTAGACTTTGTATATATATTGCCCCTGATAAAATCTTAGCTCCTAGTAACCTTGTTTTAGTGAAGACACAGATATAAAGCAATCTCAAACGTTTTTCACTTACCAATTTATGAAAACACATTTAATATTTAAACATATTTTCTTAGAAGTTGATGTTTAGCACCTCAACTTTGTAAATTAATCAGGTATCTCCTTTAACAAACATGTTTTTGAAAATTGATCCCTTTTATGTTAAATCTAATTTATTCACTTTTAACTGTAAAAATGAAGATATCAGACAAATGTATTTACAGCATTTATCAAGTCAGAAATTATTTTTGGCTCAGATTAGGGAGAAATTAGTTAAGAAAACAAAGTGGCAGAGTGTCAGAGAAAGACAAGATGGCCAGCCAGAAGTGGCTTGAATTTAAAAGGGACTTTTTTTCCTTTTCTTTTTCTTGGTCTCAATCCAGTTCTCTGCAATTTATATTTTAGACACAAGTCTAGGAGAGATGGAGATCTAGCAGAAGCTAAGAAAGCAATAGAGATCCCTTTCTTTGGATCCAGCATTTCCCATGTTTTACACCTGGCTAAAAATTTACTTCTCGCCTTTGAACTGACACGTCTCTGGGAGCATCCCCCGTCTGACCAATGAAGAAGTTCCCCTGGATCCAGACCCTGCTCAGTCCTTGTTTGGAACTCCTCAGTTCCCTATCCAGGTGCCTAATTGTCAAGGCCTCATCTCTACTCCAGGCCCTGGCTATTAATTTAAGAGCTGGACAAGTGGGAGCAATGGAAGATGAGGAAAAGACAAACAACACACAGAGTAAAGGCTAGGGCCAGGTGGGTAGCCAAGCCCGGCTGAGGCTTGACTGACTCAGAGCTAGCTTAGTGAGTTTATTTTATAGGTTTCATCATCAAAATGTCAATAGTGGAAAGTTTCAGCAAAGCAGGTGATCTGAAGGATGAAGGATTGGCAATTCATTGGGGTCATCTTGTTTTGCTCAGAATTCTCTATTCCTGGGAGTTGGTACTAAACTCAAGGCCTAGACTAATAACTCTGGCTGGTGTCACCATAGAAACTGGGCATCTTGACCTAAACTTTTTTTTTAATATATATTTTTAGTTGTAGATGGACACAATACCTTCATTTATCTATTTTTATGTGGTGCTGAGGATTGAACCTAGTGCCTCACCTGTGCTAGATGAGCACTCTATTGCTAAGCCACAACCCCAGCCCCTCAACCTACACTTTTGCAAAGGCAGCTCCTAGGGCAAATGCAGTCACGAGTGTCAAAAGCCATGATTTGATTCAAATGACAGCTGTCCACACTTTTCATTCTTATTTAATCTGCTTAAAAATGCAAAGCATGGCAGGCAGACCAAAGATGAATAGGAAGGGTTTTCCAAGGCCAAAATCATCCTAAATGGAGAAAAATCAAAAGCATTCCTTCTAAAAACTGGAACAAGACAGAAATGCCCTCTATCACCATTTCTTTTCAACATAGACCTTGAAACTCTAGCCAGAGCAATTAGACAGATGAAATTTAAGAAATTAAAGGTATACAAATATGAAAATAAGAACTCAAACTATCACTATTTGCTGACAACATGATTCTATATTTAGAAGACCCAAAAATTTCCACCAGAAAACCTCTAAAATTAATAAATGAAATCAGCAAAGTAGCAGGATATAAAATCAATACCCATAAGTCAAATGCATTTCTATACATCTGTGATGAATCCTCTGAAAGAGAAATTAGGAAAACTACCTCATTCACAATAGCCTTAAAAATAAAATAAAATACTTGGGAATCAATCTAACAAGAGAGGTGAAAGACCTCTACAATGAAAATTACAGAATACTAAAGTAAGAAATTGAAGAAGACCTTAGAAGATGGAAAGATCTCCCATGCTCTTGAATAGGCAGAATCAATATTTTCAAAATGGCCATACTACCCAAAGCACTATGCAGATTCAATGTAATTCCAATCAAAATCCCAATGGCATTCCTTATAGAAATAGGAAAAGCAATCATGAAAATTGTTTGAAAAATAAGAGAATAGCCAAAGCAATTCTTAACAAGAAGAGTGAAGCAGGTGGCATCACTCTACCAGGACTTGAACTATACTACAAAGCTGTAGGAACTAAAATGGCATGGTATTGGCACCAAAATAGACTTATAGACCAATGGTACAGAATAGAAGACACAGAAACAACCCCACATAAATACATTTGTCTCATACTAGACAAAGGCTTCAAAAACATACATAGCCTCTTTAACAAATAGTTTTGAGAAAACTGGAAATCCATATACAGCAAAATGAAACTAAACCCCTATCTCTCATCATGCACAAAACTCAACTCAAGGTGGATCAAGGACCTAGGAATTAGACTAGAGATCCTATGCCTAACAGAAAAAGTAGGCCTAAATCTTCATCATGTTGGATTAGGCCCCAAACTTCCTTAACAAGACTCTCAAAGCGCAAGAAATAAAATCAAGACTCAATAAATGGGATGGATTCAAACTAAAAATCTTCTTAGCAAAGAAAACAATCAATAATGTAAAGAGAGAGCCTAAAGAATGGGTAGAAAACCTTTACCACATGCACCTCAGAACACCAATCTCCGGGATATATGAAGAACTCAAAAAACTTAACACCAAAAAAACAAATAACACAATAAATAAATGGGTGAAGGAGCTAAACAGACACTTCTAAGAAGATATACAATTGACCATCAAATATATGAAAAAATGTTCAACATCTCTAGTAATTAGAGAAATGCAAATCAAAACTACTCTAAGATTTCATTTCACTCCAGTAAGAAGGGCAGCTATCAAGAATACAAGCAACAATAAGTGTTGGCGAGGATGTGGAAGAAAAGACACACTCATACATTGCTGGTGGGACTGAAAATTGGTGCAACCAATCTGGAAAGCAATATGGAGATTCCTCAGAAAACTTGGAATGGAACCACCATTTGACCCAGCTATCCCACTCCTCAGTCTATACCCTAAAGACTTAAAAATAGCATACTATAGTAATGCAGCCACTTCAATGTTTATAGCAGCACAATTCACAATTGCTAAACTGTGGAAGCAACCTAGATGCCCTTCAATAGATGAATGGATAAAGAAACTGTGGTTTCTGAGTCCAGAAACCTCTAGGCAACAGATAAAAACAGTCTCAGAGGAAATGATAAGAAACAGTTGAGCACTCACAGTGCTCAGTTTTATTTATATATCTAAGTTTGATTTTGTGTACTTAACACTTTTAGGAAAATAGTAACACTTGGAAGTATTTATCCCAGTCTTTACATTTCAGTCTAATTAAACAGTGAAAAAATTAGAAGCTCTAAACTTGTAAGGGATGTTTCATGGCAACTCCTTTATCCAAGAGACTCTTAGTTCAGCATTGCTGTTAACCAAAACTTGGTGAAGCATTTTGAAACAGTTATAATTAACACACTGGAGAGTGACTCTGGTGCCACTACTTCATAGATGATGCACAGCCTTGGGTATTTTACTTAATCATTCTAAAGCTTTAATTTTCTCATCTCTAAAACCCGTCTAATAGTAACTGCATTATTAGACCCATAACTACCCTTTTTATGAAATAAATATACCTAATGTTTGGATTTACTGCAATTTTATCAAATAAGACAATTATTCAATAATTAAATATTTTTCCTTAATAGAGTTCTTTCCCATCCACTTTGTCATTTTATAATCGAACTGAAAAACTGCTATCACCTTGTGATTTCATTGCCATAGTCACAGTGCAACATAATACTTACGTGTTTGTGTTGTCACTGGTGTAAACAAGCACACTGTGCTGCCAGTCATATAAGACAGCACACACGGCTATGTGTAGTACATAATATTTGCTCATATATGACTATATGGCTTACATGTTCACTAACCTATTTATTATTATTTCAGAGTTTACTCTTACTAACAAAATGGTCTCTATAAAACACTATGCTATGTTATGCTGGTGCAGCCTCAGACAGCTCATGCAATGTTATCTTTCATGCTTGATGTGATCTTATATCAAAAAATCATTAAAAATGATATATGCAAACAAAATCAATTGCTAATGTTGCCAGTAAGAGGCCACATTGAGTGAGTGACTTGGAAACAAGATTAAAAGTGATTAAGATCTATAAAGATGGCAAATCAGTGATGATACTGTTTGCCGGTCAGAGACATCCCATTTCACCATAGCTGTGATCTTGAAAAACAAGAACAAAGTGGCTGAAGCTGTAAAGGATCTGCCCCATTGAAGGCAACAAGACTAGGGAAAATTAGAGACAGTCCTACATCAGACAAGGAGAAAGTTCCAATGACCTGGATTGAAGACCAGACACAGAAATTCAGCTCCATGACAAGCACAGTCAAAGCAAAATGTTTATTTGTGATGCTGAAAGAAAAGTCTGCACTATGATGTTGAATTTACTGCTAGTTCTGGGTGGCTTAAATGACTCAAGAATCCTTATTCATTACATAATGTAAAAGCCAGTGGTGAGTCTGTGAGTGCTGATGTGAAGGCAGCTAAAGAATTTTTGGAAACTCTGCATCAGCTGATGGTGAAGGAAAATTACTTGCCTGAACAAATCTTCAGTACGGACAAAACCTCCCTTTCCTGGAAACAGATTTCTGACAGGATTTTTATCCATAAGGAGGCCAAATCAATCCCAGGTTTCAAGACAGGAGAACAGTCTTGCTTTGAACAAAGCTGCAGACTACAAATTGAAATCCTTTGTGAGGTGGCACAGTGAGAATCCCAGAGCCTTCAAGTCATCAGTAAGCGTACACTACAGTGTCCTGCAGGGGCAATAAGAAATCATGAATGACCCAGCTGAGGAGCCTCGTCAACTGCTATGCCAGTGAAATGAAGAAGCATGGTTGGAGAGGATCTTGCTTATTGCTGAGAAGGCAACCCCACATCCTCCTTTTATGGTGAACTTCATTCCAATTGCAAAATGCTGTTTCTCTCTCCAAATACCCTTTTCATCTGACCAGTGGGTCAAAGGTTGTACAGTAGGTTTAAGGCCTACATCCTGAAGAGGACCTTTGCCCAACTGTTGTTTCAGCTGAGAAAGACATAAAGGCACGAATGAAATTCTGGAAGGATAACAGCATCTATGACTGTATCAAGAAATTTCCTTGGGCTTAGGATGATTTCACCAAGGAGGATATGAGTGATATCTGAAAGAAGACAATCAAGATTTTCATCTATGACTTCAAAGGATTTGCCAAGGATGATGAGGTTGCAAAAATCAACCAGCCTTGGTTGGGATGGCAAACAACTTGTATTAGTCAGGATTCTCTACAGGAACAGAACCAATTGTGTGTGTGTGTGTGTGTGTGTGTGTGTATGTGTGTTTACAGGAGCCATTTATTAGGTTGGCTTACGTGATTACAGAGGCTAGATTGTCCCACAATGGCCATGTGCAGGTTGGAGAGCTGGTGAAACCAATAGCTACTCAGTCCAAAAAGCTGGAGCCTCACAATGATTAAGACCAATGATATAGCCCAGCCTGAGACTGAAGGGTTAGAAGATCCCTGAAGAGTCACTGACATAAGACTTCATTCAGAGGCTTCATATTCTGGAATCTGATGTTCACAGGCAATGGCAGCAGCAAAAAACAAACAAAACAACAACAACAACAACAACAACAAAAAAAACACATGACTCACACTTGTCGTGTGTGTGAGCTTCCCCTTCTTCCTCTTTTGGCTCCATCCAGACCTCAGCCTGTTGGCTAGTGCTGCGCACATTCAGGGCAGATCTTCTCCTCTCAGTCCACTGACCCAAATGCCAATCATCTCTGGAAACACCCTCGACACACCCACAAGTGTGATTTACCAATTTTCTATGCTTCTCTCCATCCAGTCCAGTTGACAAGTAAGATTAACCATTATACAACTTAAACTGGGTGTGGATAAAAATGACATTGAGGAGCTGCTGGAGAATGTTCCTGAGGAAGTGGTTAATGAGGAGTTGTTGGAACTGGAAATGGAACATAGAGCTGAAAAGGGGGCAAGAGAAAAAGGAAAGTACAAATTGGGCCCAGTGGCACATGCCTGTAATCCCAACTACTTGAGAGGATGAGACAGGAGGATTGCAAATTCAAGGCCAGCCTGGGGCACTTAGCAGAACTCTGTCTCAAAATAAAAAATAGAAGAAAAGGATTGGGGATGTAATTCAATGGAAGAAAACCCTTGGTTTTTATTCCCAGTATCAAAAGGGGGAAAAAAGAAAAAGGATCAACTCCAAAGAAATCTACAGTGAAGAATTTAGTGGAAGTTCAATAAGCTCCTTAAAAAATGTTTAAAAACATGGACCCAAACATCAAAAGATTTTCATTAGTGAAGGGGAATGTTCATGGCACATTATCCATTTATGAGCAAATCTATGGCAAAAAAAAAAAAAAAAAAAGGAAACAACCCACCATAGACATATTTTTGAAAAGAACAAGTGACAGAAGATCCTCAGGCAGGCCCTTCAGGAGCTATTCCAGGGGGCATTACTGTCCTTGAGGATGACTGTGCCATAAGTGTTACAGCCCCTAAAGACCATCCAGTAGGACAAGGGCAGAGGTGGAAATCAGTGATACTCAACTCCTGACCCTGGGTGGGCCTAGGCTACCATGTGTGCTTGTGTCTTATCTTTTAATTAAAAAAAAGTTTACAATGTAAAAATATTAAAAACAGAAAAAGGATTATAGAATAAAGATATAAAGAAAGAATATCTTTGTACAGCTATAAATTGTGTTTGTATTTGAAGCTAAGTTTACAAAAGAGTTGAAAAGTTAGAAGAAGCTTATAAAGTAAAAAAGTAACAGTTAAAAGAAAAAGAAAAGTCACAGTAGGGTAAGGTTAATTTGATTACTGAAGAAAGAAATTTTACAAATAAATTTGGTGTAGTCTGAGTATACAGGGTTGATAAAGCCTATTGTCCTGCACAGGAGTGTCCTTGGCCTGCCACTCACTCACTCACTGACTCATCAGAGCAACTTCCAGTCCTACAAGCTCCATTTGTGGTATGTGTGGGCACAGGTTACCATTTTTAATCTTTTGTACCATATTTTCAATGTATCTTTTCTATGTTTAGGTATGTTTAGACATACAAATATTTACCATTTTGTTATAAGTGCATAAGGTATTCAGTATAGTAACATGCTATAAAGGTTTGCAGCCTAGGAGCCAGAGGCTATATACCACATAGGTATGTACTAAGCTATTCCATCTAGGTTTGTGTAGGCACATTCATTGATGTTCACATGACAAATCTGCCTAATGATGCACTTCTCAGAATGTAATCCTGTCATTAAATGATCCATGACTATGCCTATGTATCAAAACATGTTTCACCTTAGACAGTGACAGAAACCTGGAAATAGTATTAGAAAGTTCATTATTTTCAATATTCTTTCCAAACATCAAAAAACTCACATTACGCCAGGAACAGTGGCATACTCTCATAATCCCAGTGAGTGGAGAGGCTGAGGTAGGAGATGGCAAGTTCTAGGCCAGCCTCAGCAACTTAGAGAGATCCTAGGGCAACTTAGCAAGAACTTGTCTCAAAAAAAAAAAAAAGGCTAGAGCTCAGTGTAGCTCAGTGGCAAAGAGCCTCTGGGTTCAATCCCCTGTACTAAAAACAAATAAACAAATNTTCTTATAATGTGAAGTTTGTTTTTGTTTGTTTGTTTGAAATTTACTTGATATGTACAGTCAGGAAAAATATAGTTGGATAATCATAAGTAATAGTGCCAGCATATTTTCTTCATTCTAATGATCTATATTTTTTGATGCAATCTAACAGTAATTAATACCAAAGGCTCTGAAGGTAGACTAGCTGGTCTATGTTGGGTCTGTTGTTTTTTGGTTTTGAGGCCTTGGCAAATTAAAAAAAAAATTTAAAAAATTTAAAAAATTTAAAAAATCCTTAAGCAATAATGTCAGTGTTGGCTATTACTACCTCCCTGTAGAGTCCTAGAAAGTTTCTGACACATTCTTAATCTCCAAAAGTTTCTTCTTATAGTTTTCATGAGGAAAACATACCTCTTCAGAATAGTTTATTTTCAAAATATGTAAAAAAAAATTTGAAACACACAAGTTATTTTAATGAGTACCTTGGTAACTTTTAGGAGGACATTTGGATCCAAAAAAAAAAAAAAATCTCTTTCAGCTTTTATCTACATTCCATTAGTCTCTGTAGATAGTAAACCATCTTATGATCTGGGATTATCAAAGTGGGTGGTCTTCCTCTGTTTTGAATATATTATCTTTGTTGCCAGATTTGGAGGCAAGGATGACTTGTGTACCTGCCTTCTCAGTCCATGAACTCTGCACCCTTTGGGACTTAAGTTTTCATTCAAGTGTCATGTAAGACAGAGAAATGTCTTCATGGGAGAACGTCTTTGAATAACAGAGCAAGAAGTGACTCCGATTGTCACTATCTCACTCTTTTATTTTCTAATCTGGGACTGAGAGAGATGTGACTCTTTGCGGGTCACAGGACAGGGTGAAGGCAGAGGTTGTGGGGCTTAATGCACAGTCCTTCCTCCTATAGTACAGTATGCATTGATAAAGAGGTGATAGTAATTGAGTCTGGAAAAATCTTGAAAAGTGAAATAAGTTACTGTATTTTAATATTTATTTTCTCCCATCCTTGAAAGAAGAATAAATTTGAAATCTCATGAATAAGACTCAAGTGTTTGAGGAATTTTATATCCATTTATGCTTTCATGACACGCTCTCCTTAGTTATGTGACTACATTCAAGGACATTTGTAAAGTTTGTGTGTGTTAAATAAGACAATATAAGGCAAGCACTCTGTTCTATACCTGACCAGCAGGAAGAACCTCATGAATTTTAGCCAATTGACATTACTATTATTTGCTTACATTCGAGAATCCTTTTAGCCAAAATGCTAGGGAATAAAATATTTACACAATCTTAGAGATAATTACCATATAATTCCTCACAGTGTCTGAAGAGGCAGGTGAGAAAAATAGTATTATTATTGAAATCTGGGAAAACATAGACACTAAAAAATTTGTGAGCCAAGAAAGACACATATATTTTTTATTTCCTTCTCAACCTCAGGTCTAAATACTCTCATTTTATACATTTTTAGTTTCCTGAATAAATGATTATGAAAAGGAAACTAAATAAACTATACCAGAACAACCCCAAACCCTCTATAAGCTGAGTAAAGGCAGCTTTGTGGGCTTCTCCTAGAGACTTCCTTCCTTTCCCAACAACACAGCAGCTAGAAAAGGAGAAACAGGTTTGAACACTTCCTCTTGACCAAAATAAATAAAGAGGAACTAATATGTGGGCTNAACTTCACATTATAAGAACCAGGAGACCTCTCATAGTGCCAGGACCAGTACTCAATGCATGTTGGCTGCATGAATGCTAACTGAAAGATAATCTTACATTAAGTACATATGTATATGTAGACTTTTCTTTCCTTGATTAAACAGCACCATTTTATTAGGGCAGATTGCTCTCTATGAAAGGACATAGAATTTTGAGAGGAAAACAAATAGATTTGGAAGAGGGATGAGAGCATCCAAACTGTCAAATCCACCCTAACAACTAATTACACCAAAGATGCTGTTTTCTAGCATAGTGTTTCTAGCACTATGGTGTATGACATTTCTTACCTGGGTGATAGGCTCTGTGCTAGTATTTAGGAAGCATACAAGTCTTTGGGATAACACTTACACATTATCTATCAGTTGGTGTTCACAGAGGACAGATTTGGACTGTTTATTTGTGTTCTTCCACAACCCAGGACTGGTGACATTTCTGGATCTCATCTCCAAAATCTGATGGTCAATTGTAATTGAGGCTTAAGCTTCCTATGAGACATTTAAACTATCTCCACCAACCAAATGTACATAATACCAGAAAACAGACCCTGCGCCTTTATGGACTGGATCCCAGAATTTTAGAAAAAGTTGGTATTTTTTCTCTCTCTGGCTCAGATCTCTGAAGAACCAAAGTCCTCAAGTAGTAAAATTATATTTGGAAAGTCAGAAAAATATGCTTTAGCATAACTTTGTTCATTGTTTTCTGTATCTTTCTGTTACTATGATAAATAAGAATTGTTTCTCCTTTGCTTATATAAGTTGTGTGTCGTTCATAGTCTTGTATTAATTTGTGCTCTAAGGATTGTGGCTTCATTTTTTTATTATTATTTTTTTTTTAGAGAGAGAGAGAGAGAGAGAGAGAGAGAGAGAGAGAATTTTTTAATATTTATTTTTCAGTTTTCGGTGGACACAACATCTTTATTTTATTTGTATGTGGTGCTGAGGATCGAACCCAGAGCCCCACGCATGCCAGGCGAACACGTTACCACTTGAGCCACATCCCCAGCCCTGTGGCTTTATTTACTCCCTTAAAATTCTCCTTTCACTGTAGAATTCTCTTTTGACTAGCCACAGGGCAGCAGATGTTAACTGTGTCAGCAGAAAGCAAGATGTCTCTATTTCCTTTGTTCTAAGTAGTTTCCTCTCTTTGCACCAAAAGCTAATCTCAAAGTATTTTCCAGAAATCCTCTGTTTGAAATGAAGGCATGCAAAATCAGTTTCCAGAAAGAAATGGTAGGGGGGAAAAAAAAACATTTAAGAGAAAGAATTTAGAACTGAAAGTTACATAATGTAAGGTTATCATTCTGTTAACATTCATGTAGCCAATATGCATTGAATATTGGTCCTGGCGCTATGAGAGGTCTCCTGGTTCTTATAATGTGAAGTTTGTTTTTGTTTGTTTGTTTGAAATTTACTTGATATGTACAGTCAGGAAAAATATAGTTGGATAATCATAAGTAATAGTGCCAGCATATTTTCTTCATTCTAATGATCTATATTTTTTGATGCAATCTAACAGTAATTAATACCAAAGGCTCTGAAGGTAGACTAGCTGGTCTATGTTGGGTCTGTTGTTTTTTGGTTTTGAGGCCTTGGCAAATTAAAAAAAAAATTTAAAAAATTTAAAAAATTTAAAAAATCCTTAAGCAATAATGTCAGTGTTGGCTATTACTACCTCCCTGTAGAGTCCTAGAAAGTTTCTGACACATTCTTAATCTCCAAAAGTTTCTTCTTATAGTTTTCATGAGGAAAACATACCTCTTCAGAATAGTTTATTTTCAAAATATGTAAAAAAAAATTTGAAACACACAAGTTATTTTAATGAGTACCTTGGTAACTTTTAGGAGGACATTTGGATCCAAAAAAAAAAAAAAATCTCTTTCAGCTTTTATCTACATTCCATTAGTCTCTGTAGATAGTAAACCATCTTATGATCTGGGATTAT
>NW_026000057.1:25532462-25546288 GCF_001458135.2 Marmota marmota marmota | reverse complement strand
AAAAAAAAAAAAAAAAAAAAAAAATATATATATATATATATATATATATATATATATATATATATATTCTAGTACATGTTTCTTTTATAATGAAAAATATATTATATATATTCTTTTATAATGAAAAAATATATATATTTTTTCATTAAAAAAGAAACATGTACTGGAGCTGGGGTTGTGGCTCAGTGGTAGAGTGCTTGCCTTGCACACATGAAGTACTGGGTTCGATCCTCAGTACCACATAAAGTAAATAAATAAGTAAAAAAAAAAAACAAAACAAAACATGTACTAACCACTAATACTTATCAAGCAGTTGCCTCTAAGTGATGCACTGAGTGATTTACACACAGTAACTCATTTAATCCTTTCAGCTCTGAAGAGTAGGAATGATTTTTATCATCACTGTACAGATGAGGAAACCAATGTCAAGAGAATGCAGGGTCTGCCAGAATTTGCAGAGCTCACAGATGGTGGAGATGAGATTCCACCTAAGCGCTCATGTCTCTAAGCTAAAACTCTCAGTCACTACCGTGTATCACCACCTCCTACCCAGGTTGGAAATTAAGGAAAACAAGAATCAAATTGGATTCTGATTTAATAAAATTGACTCTGATTTATGTTTTGAACATCAGTGAGAAATTTGCTAATTAAAAATGACAAATTCAAGATCAAGTAGTCAGGAAGATCTGATTTCTCCTGTGATCTCCCTCTTTGGCTTGCAGATGGCTGCCTTCTTGCTATGTCCTCTGCTGGCTTACCCCCTATCTGAGGGTTATCTGTATCCTAATCTCTTCTTCTAAAGACATTAGTCATACTGGATAAGGGCTGGATCAGTTACTGTAACAGGACATCTGAAATAATTCAACTTCAAAGGAGGAAATGTTTATTTTGACTCACAGTTTTGGAGATTTCATTATGTGATCACTTGACACTATGGCCTTTGTCCTTGTGATCAGGTACAACATCATAGTGGAAGTACATGATGGCAGAAGCTGCTTCCCTTATGGTGGCTGGGAAGCAAAAAGAGAGGAAGAAGAGACCAAAGTCCTGCTTATCCCTTTGGAAAGCATGACCTGCTTTGCTCCCACCTTTCAGAGGCTCCACCACCTTTCAGTAGTGCTACAGTTTGGGGACCAAGCCTTTAACACAGGGCCTTTGGAGGACATAGCTATCTAAACCATAGCAAGGAGAAAAAACTGTGTGACGTCATTTTGCCTTAATGAACTCTTTATAGGCCTATATTTATATCTCTAAATATTGTCCCATTCAGGGACCTTTTGGATTAGAATCTAAACATGTAGATTTGGAGAATACAATTCAGCTTGTAACAGGCATATTCAGGGTCTTCTGTGTAAGATTAGTAAATTGTATCTTCAAGGACTCTATTGGCACAGTTGGGCCATAATTTTATTTTTATTTTATTTTTCTCCTTTTAATGTCTGGAAAATTTATAAATGATGTTCCCCTTTTCTTTCCTGATATGGATTTTTTCTTAATCTTCCCATAAAGACTTTAAAAAATGAGTTCTCCAATTACAAGCTATCAGAGAAAATAAAAATATATTCAATGAAGTTACAGTAGTCCTTCAGATTATTGTGTGGACATTATCACACACACTGACAATTTATTCAGTTATCTCTCATACTGAATAAAGTGTCAGCGTGCAATTGGGATGCACAGGGTGCTCACGAAGGGCATGTGACCTGAGATGGAACTGCACCGGATGGGAGAGCACTTCCCCATTTTCCTTCTCCCTGTTCAAGCAGATAGTTGGTTCTCTGCTCACTTCCTCAGAGGAGAATGAAGACAGGTGACAAATAAAAGTTGTTTGACAATGACTTCTTTTCCTGGCCTTTAGTTCCGATGCCCAACTACAGAAAAGAAAAGACTCTCCGAGTCTGGACTCTGGAAGGGTTAAGATCCTCCCTTCAGATGAATGGCTAATAACAATAACCATCTCATTCCCTAACTACGCTTTAGGCACCTCTTAAATCACATATCTATGTACTTAGTAACCCTCTAAAAACCCTATGTGGGAGTTTTTCCTAATATTGTGAGAGTGTTCATGAAGATTTCTTTGTGTCTGGTTTTGTTTACTGCTGTATCACTAGTGTCCATGACAGTACCTGGAAAAGATGAGATACAAATCAATATTTACTGTTGAATAAATCTCATCTAAGGATGAAGGAGCTGAGGCACAGAGAGATTAAGTTACTTGATTTTCCCACAGCTGGCAGTGGATTAGGAGCATCTCTACCTGCCTGGGCTAGGATAAGAGAAATGAGAGGATGGGAAATCTGTGGTTTAGAAAGGCACAGGCCCTGGGACCCATTGTGCTGCCAGGGAAGAGGTGGGATCATAGAGGAGAAATGGCTGTGTGGAGTACTGGGTGGGTGGACTTGTTATAGAAAATTAGGAAAGTGCTATTTATGCATATCTTAGTTTAATTTTTTAAAAAACGGGAGCAGTTGCTCATTGTTGACAGGCAGCATTAGATAGGAAAAAAATATTGAATGTCTCATCAGAAGGCCTAGGTTTTCATTCTACTTGTTCCACCAAAAATTTCTGAATTGGGCTGGGGATGTGGCTCAAGCGGTAGCGCGCTCGCCTGGCATGCGTGCAGCCCGGGTTCGATCCTCAGCACCACATACAAACAAAGATGTTGTGTCCGCCCAGAACTAAAAAATAAATATTAAAAAAATTCTCTCTCTCTCTAAAAAAAAATTTTCTAAATAATTTCCCTATTTTCTCAGTTTCCTAATCTCCAAAATAAGGATTAAAGTTATTGGGCTGAGGACAAAAGAATTTTTAAAAAAACAGAAATTAAAACTCAGTGAAAGATAGTAAGTATGGTGTGTTAATTTTGTATAGCTTCCACTCCTATTCCATTTGCACTTGATTTTGACACATCTTTTTATTTTATTTTTTTACTTTTTTGGTGGGTAGGCAAAGGATTACATTTTGTCTTAATTAAACTTTTTACGAAGTAGTATTTATATTTACTTCCATTTCTTCTGCTTATGATAAATGGATATAAACAAATTTTTTAAAGTTAAAACACCTTAGAAAGAGTAAATAGTCCATGACTGATAGGTTGGTATTGCCATCTGTGGGTGTGATTTTTCTAGAAGTTGAAAACCAGCCTTGAACTTCAAATGTTTCAGAAACAATCTGCAAGCTCACTAATGTACACACAGGCTTTTTTATTGGATCTTTTCATGCAGCTGATATTATAGCTGGAATTAAATTTCTAAAGCATACAGGCATGTGCTACTAATTTATACACAGATATAAATTTATACAAGGATTATCACTCCAGGATAAGTAATACAGGAGTCACCCACTCCAGGTTTACTTTAAACAACATGGCTCCTCTGAGAAATGAGTGCAAACAAAACATACCAGCAGCAATGCAAATGTAAAGTCTTTGTGCAAACATGTCTTGTGGAAAAATACAAATTAGGATAATCCAGTCATCAAATATGTATTTTATTGCCTATGACATCCTGACACTCCTTTTAGGACCAAGGAGACAACAGTAAAGAAAACAAGTAAGTGTCAACTGCAGCTCTCATTCTACAGATGGAGACTACAGACAGATGAAATACCCTGAATTATCAGACATTGTGACGAAGAAACATACAGCAGGTAAAGGTGAGATTGTTGGGAGAGGGCTCTGATGAGAAGTGGTCACTAAAGGAATTTCCAAGACCTTTCAAAAGTAAGGAAGAGAGCCATGGTGTAATCTGTAAAAAGATGCGATTGGATTTATGTCTTCTCATTCACCATAAACTTGTGGTGAACGACTAAGAATAAATGACAATACAATCTGCATAAGTAAGTACCATGACTCTGAATTTATCTTGCATGCAAACATGCTGGATTATTTACGCACAGACATCTTATAAAACACCAATAAAAAACAGAAGTCTCTGCAGGCTTGAATTGTTGGATATGCATATTTCATCTAAGACATGAAGGAAGACACTGAGGTGGAAGTGAACACTCTTCTCTCATTGGCCTGTGACTATCACTTACTCATCATATAAACCCACACTGCAATCACACATCAAGCACCGGCGACACTACAGACTCCACAGAGATACAGCACTATTAAGTGATATTATTCAGCACCACCTAGGTAAGAAGGGGAATGTTCTTCTCTCTTTACGGTTTTCTTTTTATTACTCTCATATCCTGCTGTGACAATCTTGTGACTTATTTTCACCATTTTAAGAATCTTTTCTCACCTGGAACCTCCCTATGTTGATGACCATGTGGAAATCAAACAGTAATTTCAAAAAGAAATACAGATCCAGGAGATTTTAAAAGATTCCTTCAAGTAAATTTTAACATGGAAAAGAGTCAATATCTGTCCTATGCAGAGTTTGTGATTTCTTCCAGAATTTTCTCAGGTGCTTTCTCAGTGTAAATCAGCAGAGAATTTCATTTCATGGTTCTTTGCTCTTTTGTTTTAAGCTCAGGGATTTTATTTGTACTATGTGTTATTATTTTAAGGCATGTTTTGTTGAAGTGTCTCCATGTTTTGCCAAGAATTACATTCTATCGTCATTTGGTTCCAGAAATAGTTTGGGAGAATTACTCCAAGCCAGAAATTTGAACTCACAGCTCCCCGAGGATATTTCAGTTATTCCTAGTGCCTTGGCTTTAATGTAAGACATAAATTTAAAATAATATTTAGTTGTATTTGATAGGAAAATAGAGATCCTAGCTTGCCAATTCAAAATTAAACATCCAGTGTTTGATTGGAATCAATGACTTACTCAGTTAACAAAAATTTCTCTCTTGTTCTAAACTTAACTCCAATCTGGCAACTTTTTCCAGCATTGACCTAGAAATGTCCCGGGCTCCTGATTTAATTCCTGACATTAAATCTTCTTTCTTTGTGATCAACTGTTGGGAGGTAATAAATTGCTATTTTGTAATGCCAAAATATACAAGTTCCTATATGGATAATGGCATCTCACCTGATGGCTACCTGAATTCAGTTTTTGCACTTCAAATACCAGTATATACAAATGGAGTGCAAATATTATACTCTGTTACTATATTTCACATGGATTTGTTACTAGACAAGATGTAGCAAAGAAGAACCCTAGCAAATTGACAAGTACTTTCTGTTTTTATATTTCATATTCATAGGTTATTACATAATTAATTATTAGGCAGGTAAAAAACTGTGTCTGGAATTTCCAAATATTTTTAATTTCCTTATATCTCCTAAGAGTCTCCTAATCTCCAAAATAGGGATTAAAATAGTGTGAGGACAAAAGGATTAAAAAAATAATAAAAACTCAGTAAAAGTCTATAAATACAATATCTTAATTGTGTGTAGTTCCCGCTCTCATTTGTACTTGATTTTGACACATCCTTTGTTTTGGTGGGAGGGCAAGGGGCTGCATTGTGTCTTCTTAATTGAATTTTTTAAAGTAATATTTATATATATTCATTTTTCTGCTTGTAATAAGTGAATGTAAACAAATTTTTTCAAAGTTAAAAACAGTTTAGAAATAGGAAATATATGGACTAACATGTTGGTATTGCCTGCTATGGGTGTGATTTTCTGGAAGTTGAAAACAAGCCTGTCATTAAAATGTGTCATGGAGAATCTGCAGGCTCACTAATGCACAGGGAGTCTTTTTATTGGATCTTTTCATTGAGCTGTCCTGATATTGTAGCTGGAATTAAATTTCTAAAACATGTAAGTATATGTTACTAATTTATATAAAGGTATCAATTTATATAAGGATTATCTCTCCCGGATAAATACTGTAAAGACCCACTTCACATTTACTTTAAACAATAGGGCCCTTCTGAGAAATGTGTGTAAACAAAACATATAGCAGCAATGCAAATTTAACGTCTTTGTGAAAATGTGACTTGCAGAGAAATACAAACTAGGATCATTCAATCATTAACTATGTATTAGTGCCTCTCAAACAGCTGGTGAATCAAGAGTTTTACATGGTTTTCTTTGGAGTTTAAGAAAGCCAGTTATTATTTTTGGTGTAATGGAATCTTCAAGCACAATCAACTTTTCTACTTCATGTTTCTATATTATTTTAGGAAAAATACATTCAGTTTTCCATACATGAGATTTTAACACAGAATGACAATGGAAGGGTTTAGGATGAAGCTAACAGGAAACATGAGACCAGCAGGACTTGGGAGCTCTCCTGGGCTACTCAAATCTTTTGTAGTCAAATCATAGCCAAATAATACCTATAAGCTGGGTGTTATTTCTGTGAATGAGGATCTAATTTCAAATACTTTTCCTCTATTGTTTCAGAACCAATTCTGTCTAGCTTTTCCATGACCCCACTGTAGTGTTGTGTCTGTTCTTATGAATCATATGGAGGTGTGTAAGAGTCTTGAACAAATATCACAGTACCTCACTTATAAGGCTTTAAATGTAAATCTTATTGTTTGGTAAGTCAAGTCCTTTCCAAATGTTCTCTTAATTCATTTTGACCCTCAGCATCTCCATTTGAATTTTAAAAACAGGTTTATCAGATTTTGTTGTTACTTATTTTGAGTACAAATAAACATAGTTTTCCTTTCTACTCCTTACATGTAACTTGTTGTTATTTTGTCTTACAAAATTAACTGCCCAGGACTATGTGGGAAAGAAGAGGTAATAATGGGACTCTTGTCTTCCCTGACATTAAAGAAAATAAATCTACTGGTTCACCATTATGCATGATGTTTTCTCCAATTTTTTAATAGAGACACTATATGGGGTTAAGGAAGTTTTCTTCTATTTCTGATTTGCCAAGAACTTTTTTCTTTTTCCCTGAGAGTTTTGTTCACAATTGAGTGGTAAATTTGAACATTTTTTTTCCTTAAAAAATTATTTAGTATCTACTGAGATGACAATATGGTTTGTGGGTTTGTCTTTTAATCTAGAAATGCAGTTTATTATTCAGATGTAAATTTTGATATTAAAACATCCTGCATTCTTGGGATAATTTCTAACATTTTATTCCCTCTTATATACTACCAAATTCATTTATTTAAAGTGTTTGTTTATAAGTGAAATTTTTATTTTTCTTCCTCCCACTTTCCTACTCTGTCAAACTATTTATAAAAGATAAGGATCACCTTTGCCTTGAAGATTAGTAAAACTCACCTGTAAAACCATGTGGTCCTGATGTCATTGATGAAGGTAACCAATTGCCAGTTAATTTGCTTTACTGGTTATTGTTAAATACAGTCTTTCAGTTTTCTTTTTATTTTGATTGTGTTAGTTTACATATATGTTTCAATTTTTTTTTCCATTTAAGTGTTTGGAGTTATTGACATAAAGTTCTTTATTGTGTTAATTTATATATATATTTTTTCAAATTCTGAAAACTTTATTGGTCAACACATAATCAAACATTATAAATTGGTATTTCTATCAATGGATGTGTAACTGATATGATTCTGCAATCTGTATACGGGGTAAAAATGGGAGTTCATAACCCACTTGAATCAAAGTGTGAAATATGATATGTCAAGAACTATGTAATGTTTTGAACAACCAACAATAAAAAATCAAAATAAATAAATAAATAAATAAATTTTAAAAATGAAAAAAAATAAAAATAAATTGGTATTTCTAAAGCTAAGTAGTTTTGAAATTTTGGGGGGTTACAATAGATGATATATATGTGCATTTACGTATAGTGTTTCTGTGTGCATGTGTATGTGTGTATGTGTATATACAAATATATATATACATATATATATATATATATATATATATATATTTATGTTTATCATTTCTATCTGATCTATTCTATCTGCTATCATGACCCTTCTGTTGGTAGTATTAATTATTTGTGATTTCATCTTTTTTTCCTCTTACCAGTTTTGCTTGAAGTTTGCAATTTTAACCCTACTTTATGTTACAGAAGGAGCCAGTCAGGTCCTAGTTCCTGGCAGCCCACCCCTCAGCCCCTGTCTTGTAGTGACCACTTCTAGGCTCCTTTATTCTGAAGGGGCTGAGCCCCCTGCTGGTCACTGCCAACCACAGCGCTGTGGGTCTTGCTCACTCTATTTTGTTTCTGTATCTTTGGGCCTAGGGTATGTTTATTTTGCTTGTAAACCTGACCATATATTGTATTTATTTTTCTTTTTATATTTAATTTTTTCTTTTTATGCACTAGTAGTAGGATGGATTTATCATGTAACATGATCTTGAGCAGCTGAGTCTAATAAAATCACCTAAATCTGGACTGTAACCTCTACTACGGGAAAGAATCCTTCCTCTCTCTCCTGTCTTCCATTTTTGTTTCTTCCTTTTTCTCTTTTTTGAATACATACTATGTGTGAGGCACTGCATGGGGACTTTACAAACAATATTTTCATTACCATTTTACAGCTAGAACCAGGGCATTTGCCCAAAGTTCTAGTGGCAACTACACCCGCCCCTTCCCCAAACCCTACCCCATCTACTTGCTCTATCCCCTGAGCTTGCTCCTCCCTCTACCCTTGTGGGAATATGTTTTTCCTTCATCCATTTAGTACATCATCCTGATAAATAAAAGCTTTAGCAAAGTGAGACTGTTGGAACAGAGGTGTGCTGCTAAATGCAATCGGAGGAATAAATACATTCTTCTAGACAGTATCCTCTACATTTTTCATTACCATTTATTGTGCATTTCTTATCGGTTTCTGCTGAACCTAGAAGCATTTACTTGGGATTACTTCTGTTATTTTATTATGCAAAAGCCTTATAAAATACAGAAAAGATCTTTAGAATCAGTAAATGTTTCTAGATGAATTTATGCTTTACTTATTTTTCATGTTATAAAATGTACACATATAACCTGAAAAACAAAAGTCACTAAAGTTTGGAATTCTGTAGTTGTAGTAATCAGGAAACCATACTTTTGCTCAGTAGAAAATATAGTTATACAGTAATTACAGGAATGTGATGTACAAGTGCAGTTTCATAAATGAGTTACAACTGTTGAAAGAGTGTTCTAGAGGGGAAGATAAGCATTTGTCAGATGTTCTTGGACCTCTGCCAACTCTTAGATTAAAAGATATGTTTGCAGAGAAATATAGATAGCTACCAACACATGCTAAGAATTTTTGAATGTCTTCTTTACTTGAGTGAAATACAATAGCATAACTTTGCAAATTAACAACAAAAACAACCCTTTTGTATCCATGCAGAATTCAGGAGGGGGATGCTGATATCTGACTAAATGAGAGAAAGTTATATGGTTAGTTTTATTGCTGCTCATAATGTACATATACACCTTTACAAACATATAATGGGGAAATATGATAAGGAAAATATATTATTTCTTTGTGTGTGGAAACACCTATGACAGGAAGAATCTATAAAAATTAATACATAAAATATTTGACAGAACAATTAAGAACGTCACTTTCTAAAAAATTTGTTCTTTTTAGATATATATGACTGTAGACTATATTTTGACATATTATACATACTTGGAGTATTACGTATTCTAATAAGGATCCCATTCTTGTGACTGTACATGATGTGGAGTTACACTGGCCATGTATTCATGTATGAACATAGGAAAGTTATGACCTATTCATTCTACTGTCTTTCCTATTCTCATCCCCCCTTCCTTTCCTTCATTCTCCTTTGTCTAATCCAATGAACTTTCTATTCTTCTCCTCCCTTACTTTCCACTGTTGTGGGTTAGCGTCCACATATCTGAGAGAATATTCAGCCTTTGGTTTTGGGGGATTGGCTTATTTCACTTAGCATAATATTCTCCAGTTCCACCCATTTACTGGCAAATGCCATAATTTCATTCTTCTTTGTAGCTGAATAATATTCCATTGTGTATATATACCACATTTTCTTTATCCATTCATCTGTTGAAGGGCACCTAGGTTGGTTCCATAGCTTGGGTATTGTGAAGTGAGCTGCTATAAGCATTGATGTGGCTGCGTCACTGTAAGTATGCCGAGGAATGGGATAACTAGGTCAAATAGTGGTTCCATTCTAAGTTTTCTAAGGAAACTTTCCAGAGTGGTTGCACCAATTTGCAGTCCCACCAGCAACATTGGAGTGAACCTTTTCCCCCACATCCTTGCCAACATTTACTGTTACTTGTGTTCTGATAATTGCCAAGAATGACATTTTTCCTACTTTGTGAGCTTTCTATTCTTTTGAGACTTAGAATAGATCAAGGAATTATAACAATTGTGCTTTATATTTCCTGTATAAGAATAATCCCTTTTTATGATTACATAAGATGTTTTCTGTTTCCAAAAGGGTCTTTATTACCTCTTATTTTAACATAAATTGTAATTTATTAGTTTCATGCTTTCATATCTTTCCCACCATTTATTTCTAAAGTCAACATTTCTAAGTAACTTTAACAACAATCCCATTGTTCTGATGAGCAGTTTGGTTAGTCCTCCAAATTTGAAATCTTTAAAATGTATATTTCTTCTTCAGGGGAATCTGGGGCCATAAATCTAGGAATTTTCATTACCTTTAGTCAATCGTCTCTTCAGAGAACACTCCCCTACATGTGAGCTCTGTGCCCCATGTCACTTGGGCATGGACTGGACTAGCAGAACATGAAATGATTGGATGTGGCACTTATTTCTCACAAGAAGCACCCACTCCAACCCTCAACATCTGGACCTGGGAAACGTGGGGCCCGAGAAGTGGATGTGCTAGGAATTGCCATCATTGGCAGAGAGGGACAACAGGCAACCAGACAGTTATTTCCAGACTATCCTCTCCACAGGCAGGCTTCCAGAGTAGATGAACTTGAAGTCAAACTTGGAAATTCAGGCTTTCATTATTTGCATTTAACATTTTATGTGGTATGATTTCAGATAAGAATTTGTTTTGAGGTTTGAGCCCAATTTTTATTTTGATCTAATATTCCCATGAATATTCTTTGGAAGACATTTTTAGTAGAGAATAAAGTGGTTTTCTTTGTTGTTGTTGTTTGGGTATGGGGGATTGCACTCAAGGACACTCGACCACTGAGCCACATCCCCAGCCCTATTTTGTATTTTATTTAGAGACAGGATCTCACTGAGTTACTTAGATAGAGCCTCACTTTTGCTGAGACTGGCTTTGAACTTGGGATCCTCCTGTCTCAGCCTCCCAAACTGCTGGGATTACAGGCATGTGCCACCACGCCTGGCAAGATTAAAGTGTTTTAACTCACCATTTTAAATGAATAATTGTCATGATATGTTGTTACTCACTTAATTATTATAATTATTATAGTATTGGGTTGTATTCACAGTATTTAACTTTGACTATAGTACAAGAGCTATTATTATCAATGCTAATGACTAGTAAGGGTTTATTACTTGCTAAGTATTTTATATGCATTACCCTCATTAATCTCCAAATCTATATCAGTATGAAAGTGGATTTTTAAATTCAGGGATCAATTAAGTGAAAAATTTAATTTTAAATGAAAAAGTTTCTTTGTTGCCTGATCATTACAAACTGGGCAGTTTCTATTATAAGTTCTTAAAGTAATTAACTGTTTAATAAACATTGGAAATGAAATCTATAAATCACAGAATACTCAGAAAATCATGATGTACATTTAATTGATATAGCTGGTATTAGCAAAGCTTTCTGAAACTTCAGTTTACTTTCTTCCTATACAGAGCAATGAAGGAATCTGCTCACTATTGTTCCACCACAAGATGGGGGTGAGTTTGAGCCAGGCGCAGTGATGCATGCCTGTAATCCCAGTGGCTTGGAAGGCTGAGGCAGGAGGATCCCAAGTTCAAAGCCAGTCTCAGTAACAGCAAGGCGCTAAGCAACTCAGAACCTGTCTCTAAACAAAATATAAAAAAGGGCTGGGGGTATGGCTCAGTGGTCGAGTGCCCCCGAGTTCAATCCCCAGTACCAAAAAAAAAAAAAAAGATGCAGTGAGTTTGTATGGTACATGAGACCCACAAAACCAGCAGTGAACAAAGCACAGGGCAAGCCTTTGAGGCCAAGAGGGAAAACCATAGTTAAGGAAGGGGGTGGGTGACAGGTGGCGGGGGCATGTCCACATTCCTTTTGTGTGTACATTGTCCTTGCGGCCCTCATTCAACTGTCCTCACAACCTCCCAGCTGTTACCATGGTAGCCAATCAAATAAAATGCTAAAGGGGCAAAAACATCTTTAAAAGGAAGTGTCTACTCCATTTTCTGAGATAACCATCTTTTTTATCATATTATAGATTAGATACTTTATGACCTTCACTTCAAAACAAGACCAAAAAATAGGAACAAATACCGAATTACTTCTAAAGAGTTTGTTATTGACCATTGCAAAATTCTGTTTTCTCAGAGAATACCATTATGCATACTTTTAGTATTTATGACCTTTTTTTTAGCTTAACAAAACTTTATTCAAAATAATTGATAAGGCTCAAATACTCCATTTGAATAGAATTTTGGAAAAATGTCTTATAATGATTCAATAACTTATCAAAAGAGCTAAAGATATTCTGATGTAAGTGGAATGCTGAAAAATTATTGTGTAACATTAAAAAACCATAAGCCAAACAGTGACTGATTTACAGAAAGGAATATTTTGGGTAGAGATAATGAATAGGTTCTTAAATTCTCAGTAACCCAATTAATGAAGAGAAAAGAGCATATGAAAACATCAGAAAAAGATTTAAATTTCCCAGTCTTTAGACATAAATATTGCTGTAGATGAAGATTAATTACAACTTATGCACTACTAGTGAGGCTATGAGATATCATCTTAATCTGAATATTTTTACAAATAAAATTTGGATTTGGTTATTTCACTTGAATATTCACTGAGAAAGAGAGTGGGGGGAGTGGAGGAGAGAGATGATATTCTCTCAACTTTCTTCATATGTTATTAGCTAGTGATTTATAATTTTGTTTTGAAATATTCTCTAATATCTCTGGTTATCTCAAAAGATGCTATAAAGTTTTCAAAAAAGTCATCAAAGAAAAATATTGAGAATCTCTAGAGTGCTGTTATAATACTCCCTTCTTTTTTCTCTTTCCAGAATCTCACCATGCCAAACTACAAACTGATTTATTTTAATATGAGGGGGAGAGCAGAAATTATCCGTTACATATTTGCTTATTTGGATATAAAATATGAAGATCACAGAATAGAACATGCTGACTGGCCTAAAATAAAACCAAGTAAGTAGCCCAAATAAGAATTCACGAATAAGCAGGGAAATATATTTTCAGAATCTTCAGCTTTCCTCAGGGAATGAAAAAATCAAGGAGCCAGGTAGCGCATACATGTAATCCCAGCTACTGGAGGCTGGGGCAGGAAGATTACAAGTTCGAGACCAGCCTTATCAATTTAGCAAGGTCCTAAGCGATTTATCAAGACCCTGTCTCAAAATAAAATAAAAAAGGGCTAGGGATGTAGCTCAATGCTAAAGCACCCCTAGTTTCAATTCCCAGTACCCCAAATTTTCCAATCTCGAATAGCTTTATATTGAGAAGCAGCAAGTTCAGGTAAACTAAAGAAATGCTCTGTGACTCAGCAAATTTTCTATTACAGGTGAAAATACAAACCTCACAGATAATATAAAGATAAACCAGGATCAAGCTTTGTCAGAAGAGGTGAATGACATGGGCCACATTATTGTTGCTATGTTACAGTTGGGATAATTGAAGTGCAGAGTTTTTCCAGTTTCACAACCATGGCAAGGAGAGTTGGCTTTAAAATCAATTTAATAGCATGGCACAAATTATTTGCACTAGAAAATGCTATAAAGTTTTCAAAAAAGTTACAACAATAAATTGACACCTGCCTTATTTGACTTTTTTTTTTTTTTTTTTTTTTTTTTTTT
>NW_026000057.1:25484768-25532448 GCF_001458135.2 Marmota marmota marmota | reverse complement strand
TTATTTAGATGTGTATAAGAGACAGGGATTGAACCCAGGGTACTTTACCACTGAGCCACATCCCCAGCCCTTTTTAATATTTCATTTAGAGACAGGGCCTCACTAAGTTGCTAAGGCTGATTTTGAACTCAAGATTCTTCCTGCCTCAGCCTCCCAAACCGCTGGGATTATAGGCATGCCCCAGTTTTCCCAGCTTGCCTATTTCACTTCTGATTCACATTGCTCTGGCAGGAACTTAGTCACATCAAGGGAAGCTGGGATATGTTGACCTTATCATGATAACTACTTGCCCAGCTTAAACTTTAGGTTTTTATTACTTTGAGAAGAAAGGAAAGAATAGATCCTGACAACCAGTTTTTATTACAAAAGCAGTTTTTATTATTTGGTTTCATCTCCCATCCAATTTAGCTGTGTTCTCAGGTATTTGAAACCCTACAGGATATACCTTCTGTTAGACCTAGAACTAAATCTCCAGTCAACACATTCCATCCTAGAGTATTTCTACTAAAAAGTTCTTCCTAGTTAAACCTGGAAGATGGTATGTATCTGTTTACATTTTCTCCCTTAATATATTCAAGTATTTTTTATTAAAGCCAAAATCCCATACAGACAAAGAAATCAAGCTTCAATACGATAGCACAACCTTCTAGAAGCTAGAATGCAAGTCAAAGAATGCACAGTTGACTGAGTCGGACCATAAAGTTCAAACATTACCTGGAGGAGGCCAGTGCAAGCAGAATCACTCCAGAGATCCTGAAAAAGCCTCCGGAATTAGTAGCAACAGACAACCCTAACACCTGAGCTGGAAGGACTGACCGGAAGAATGTGAGGTAGCAGTTTGGTCACCAGATGTCTTCTTGCCCGCAAGGAAGACGCAACACTCAGGAATCTTCTTTCAGTAGTTTATTTCAGGCCCTTGATAGTTCTTCTTCTCTCTCTCTCTCGGATGCCCCTCCCAGCCTTAATAAAGCATCTCAAGCCCCAATGCAAAGCAGCCACGTGGAGCTTTCTCATAGGGTGATGAAAAGTCATGCGCCAACTCTCCCAAATAAGGAGTTGTTTGTCACAGACCACAGCGGAGCCAGCGCCATCTTGTAATGGCGACCATAATTTGCATAAACGGCAGAAGCGGCTCACCACAACCAGATCCCCTCCCCTCTCTGGAGGAGCATGGAGAGGACTGACCAGAGGATTCTGAATGACAGGCATGTCTGAGGACACACTCCTACAATGAAGACTGGATTCTATGGATGTCTACAAATTAAGTGGTGAAGCCCCGATCCCCTTCCCCTGATCTAAAATTGAAATGCTATATGCAGGCTAATATCTCTTAGGCAAAAAACTGAAGAAATTCTCTCTTGGGGAAACTGACTTGCCCAAGAAAAATGTCTAAAAGATACAGAACAGATGGGGGTCTTTCAGTGAAATGGTACTGCTCTATTGGCAAACCCCTCCCCCACACACTGAATATTCAGTTAGCATTTCTTTCTTTGCCCCCTTAAAACAAGAATGGCAAAACAAAAATCAATGAAAATTTGAGAAGGTTTCCAGTATGAAGCAGATCTAAACAAAGGAGGGGTGTGGGGGGGAGCCAACTCTGATGAAACCAAATTGGTTTAGTAAGAAAAACAAACAAAAAACACCAAACCAAACCAAAAAACTTTCAAAAACATGAAATCCTCAGAGAGATAAAAGAAAATATTCTATACATAAACCAAGAATAGGATGTTATAAAAAGGGATGTTCACAGGAAAAATGTTTTTAAAAATTAAAAACAAAATATAAATAAATTACTAAAATGATGAAAATAAGGAAATACTCCAGAAAATATAACAAAGAGTTAGGCAATGGAAAAATAAAGACAAAAGATAAGTGAAATGAAGGATCAGTCAGTTCAGGAAGTCCAACTTCCAACTGGAATTCTGGGAATAGGTAGGATACAGAAAATGGAAGGGAGACAAATTTTTAAAAGAATCCTTTACATAAAATTTAATTCTGTGGCTGGGATGTAGCTTGTGGTAGAATACTTTCCTACCATGTGCAAGGCCCTGGATTCAATGCCCAGCACTGGAAAAAAAAAAATCAAAATCTGTCTCCTATGGCTTTCATACTTATCATTTTAATTAAACTTATCATTGTAATTCATGGAGAACAAATTATTCTTCATTTTACATGGAAGTACCTGAAGAAACTTAAATTTCTATAAGTTATCATAGGGACTGTGTATGTATGAACATGTAACATGTTACGTACACTTATAATACACTAATAAAAAGGGAAGAAAAAAGACATCATAGGGAAAAAGCCTCTGGTGAGTGGTCAGTTCAGTCACAATGCTCTGAGTGAAGATAAAGATCTCTGGCAGAATTCAGAATCGAGTGCCAAGTTAGCTCATGAATCCACATAACTTTCAGACTTCCTTCTTTCTCTGGTCATCACTGTGAATTTCAGTCCAACCTCCCCACTTCTGACTCTACTTCTTGATTTAGACAGTGTTTGCCACTGACTATCTGAGGCCTGAAATCACACGCAGATTCTACAGACAACTCAATCTTCTATTTCTCGAATGTTCTATTTATATCCCAACCCAAGTAGACATCCTCTGAACAAGCTGTGCTCGACATCTGTCTTGCAATATGTGGTGCTGGTGGGGACACGACCTTGCACAGGTGTAATGGGACCCTCGCCAGCATTAATTGGAGCTCTTGAGAGTAACAAACCCCACAGAACATGGATATGACTATAAGAGGAGACTTTTTAGACTGGCTTATGCGATGGAAGCTGGACTCACGATGGCCGACCATAGGTGGGAGAGCAGGAGACAGAGCAGGAGAAACCAGTTGCTTCTCAGTCCAAGAAGCTGGAACCTCAGAACAAGAGAACCAATGATGCAGCCCCAATCTGAGGATGAAGGTCTGGAGGTCCCCTGGAGAGTCAATGGTGCAAGTCCACACAGAAAGGCTGGAAAATCTGGAGTCTGACATCCTTGGACCACAGTAGCAGCAAAAAAAAAAAAAAAAAAGCAAACTCTAAAGAGATGAGCTTGCCCTGCACATGCGTGCTTCCCTGTTTCTTCCACTTTTGTCTCATCCGGACCACCAGTCCTATGGCGGATCTTACCCATGGGTTGACTGGCACACGTGCCAATTGTCTCTGGGAAAACCCTCACAGACACACCCAGAAGTGTGCTTTACCAATTTTCTGGATCTCTCAATGCAATCAAATTGGCAACCAAGGTTAACCCCCACAGCCCCTATTACAAGTCTATACTTAAATTCTAAGACATTTTACCAAGATCACAGTAGTTATTTTGGCATCCATATTCCTACCAGGGATCATGTTCGTTATCACTAAATTCCTTAAAGCTTTTTGACAGGTGTTCCTGTTAAGTGACACCTCCAATAACCTTGGAATTATTCTGGAACCATCAAGGGACTTTGCATTTGTCTTAAATTTCTGCTTGTTAAATTCAGACAATGTTTCATCTGTTGACAATTATTCCAGGGTTGGCTCAAATGCTTCCGGTTGTCAAGAGCCTGATGTCAACAAACTTACTTTTCATCATGAGTTAAAATATCTTTTTCAACATTACTTTTTGTTTCTAGTTCTGCATTTTAGAGCTAGTCAGAATAAGTCAAAGTTTTCTTCCATTTGATAGCTTTGCCATATTTGAAGATGGACATTACATTTTATTTAGTTTTGCTCCTCCAGGCCAACCAAGTCAAGGTTCTTCAGCCAATCCTCATAAAAGGCAGTCTTTGGACCCTTCTCTAATTTGGATACTATGTTCTGAGCTTGCTCTGATTTTTACTATCTCACACAAAATATGGCTCTTAGGATTATCAAAATAGCTGAGAAAGGGTTCCAGCTGACCTCAGTTTGAATCCCACTTCTATCAGGTGTGAGCTAGGCAATCTACATAAACCTTGTTAACATTTTTGCATTTTTAAAAGCTGATAGATAGCTAGTACTTGCTTCATAGAATTGTAAGTACTAGAAAATCTGATGGATATGTTCAGTATGTAGTATGCCCTGGGAGTACCAAGAAAACTCCCCAAGTTAGGCATGTGAACTCCCTCTTATTTATGTACTGTGCTTCAAATAAGGTATCTCGACACAGGTCAACTTTATTTGGGACTTTGTTTTGCTCACAGTAGTATCTCAGGCACCTAGAATAGTACTTGGCACACTTAGGTAAGTAATCAGAGGTATTTTTATTCCTGATGTGAACTGTCCTTCATTCTGTACTTAGTATGTAGATGAAAGAGTTGAAAGTACGATGCAACACTGATTCCAGTACTTGTGTGAGGGTCATGGATTATAAGTGACACTATTCTTTTCCCTGTTTCCAAAATATTTATATGTCCAAGCCTAAGGCACTGGTTGGCAAAATTGTAGTTATACACATAGTAAAGTAGTACATGATTATTAAAATGAGGTATTTCATAAATTTAGAAAGATTTTTTTTTAAAAATACCGTCAAATTAACAAAGAAGTTAGCAAAATATAATACATTATGATATTTATTTATTTATTTATTTAATTTTTTAAAAAAAGGGTTGGTGACATAGTTCAGTGGTAGGACAACCCTGGGTTCCATCTCCAAGAGGGAGAGAGAGAATTTATTTATTTATTTTTTTAGTTTTCGGCGGACACAACATCTTTGTTTGTATGTGGTGCTGAGGATCGAACCCGGGCCGCACGCATACCAGGCGAGCGCACTACCGCTTGAGCCACATCCCCAGCCCCTACATTATGATATTTAATATATGTGGAAAACCAATTGAAACATTAAAATGGACATAACTGGTAGAATTATTTTTTCAATTTATAATTTTTCTACAATAAATGTATATTATTTTGTGACAAAATATATTTAGATATCAAAACAAAATAGGGCTGTGTGCAGTGGCACATGCCTGTAATCCCAGCTCGCACCTCCCAACTCAAGAGGCTGAGGCAGAAGGATCACAAGTTCTAGGACAGCCTCAGCAACTTAGCAAGGTCCTAAGCAACGAATTCTGTTTCAGAATAAAAAATAAAAAGGACTGGGAATGTGGCTCAATGGCCAAGCACCTCTAGGTTCAATCCCCATTTCCCACCCCCCCCCAAATAGGTTTTACAAAGTATTAATAGTGCATCTGGTATAAGTCTGTCCTATATTTGTACAAAATGTTTGCAGTTCAAATAGTTCCTCCTCAAAATAAGGTTTTGGCTAACTTCTTAATCATAACTCATTTGTAAATTAGCTATATTACTCACACTGTGTTTTAAATAATAATTAACATGATCTATTTCTGAGGCCACAAAATTAATGAAGCTTACCTTTAAAGAAAAAAAAAACGTAGTAACTATGAGACCATGTTGGGTATAGGATATAGCAACCCTAAAAACCTGGAGTTTAGAGCCAGTTTTGTAATGAACTTTACAATCAGTTTTCTAACTGCTTTTTTCAAACTTACAAAATGTAGAGATTCCACTAGATGTCAAATGTTCCTTTTAAGAATACAGATTTAAGAAGTCTATGACTTTAAAAATCACAGTTTGTTTCCACAGTTATCAACAAAAACAGAAGTATCATAATTCTATCATAACTCTTGCTTCTATTATAAAGTCAATTATTTGCTTATTTTGTTTTTAGCTCTTCCATTTGGTAAAATCCCTGTTTTGGAAGTGGATGGTCTTACCCTTCACCAGAGCCTGGCAATAGCAAGATACTTTGCCAGAAACACAGGTAACATGTTTATTGTATTCAAGACTTTTGCTAACTGAAAAAAACATGATATTCATTCAATATCCATTAAATAATTATTTTTGAACACTATAATATAAATAAAATGGGATTAAAAGCTAGAGCAGTATCAATGTATCATCTATATTAGTTTAACTTTCCATGAGTTCCTAGACAACTAGACAATTTTATATTGCCCCCACCCCTTAACACCTTGCTCTGTGACCAAGTCCTTTTTTGAATTTAGCTGAAAATTTGGACAGGTATATTTTAACCTGAACTTTTGCTAGCATTAAGTATTTGTAAATTACCAAAGAAATTAAAATCAAATTAAAATACATATGGCACATGAAGGTTAAAATTTCTTGGACTATTAAAATCATGTACTCATGATGTCCTTCATTCTAATAGTGCTTTAAAAAAATAGAAAAAATATTCATTCTCTCTCTCTCTCTCTCTCTTCTCTCTTTTAAAAAAAAAAAGAGAAAAAAAAATAGAAAGAAAGTCTTCTTGCCTCCACCGAGGGTCATCTGGATTGTTTTGTTGGTGCCTATACCTGTGGCATGAATGATAAACAATAGAAACGGTTACTTCTTGTTTTTGTTTGATCCCCCTTTTCTGTCCTATGTTCCATTTTCTTTTCCCCCTCCTCTCCGACTCTTCTCATACTTTTTGAGTTAAAAAAAATCTAATTTTGGATTCTTTTAAAGACCCTTTCTTTCTAATCAATCTGCAGAATCACCACTTTCCACCCCCAACCCTCTCCCTCTGATCAACTTAGCAAGACCCTGTCTCAAAATAAAAAATAAAAAGGGCTGGGAATGTGGCTCAGTGGTAAAGCACTCCTGGGTTCAATCCCCAGTACCTCACCAAAAAAATACAACAGAAGAATAGTAAGAAACGATTACAAGTGGTTACCAATAAGTAAAGTAGGTGAAGGAGCAAAATGAGCAAATGGAACTTGCCTTCACTGGATACTATTTATATTGCTTTGAATTTTCAACCACATGAGTGTATTGCCTATTTAATATAGTAAGTTAAATTGAACATATTCACAAGTATAACATGATCTTTCTCTATTCCATAGATTTGGCTGGAAAAACAGAGATGGGACAATGTCAAGTCGATGCTATTGCAGATACATTGGATGATTTCATGGCAACTTTTCCTTGGGCAGAGAAAAACCAAGATGTAAAAGTAATGTGATCAGTTCACTATTACTAGTAATCACATACCACTTTCTAGAAATTTTCTTAGGTGCTTTAAAGTTGTTGGTTTTTTTAATTCCTTTTTTTGGTACCAGGGATGGAACCCAGGGGTGCTTAACCACCGAGCCACATCCCCAGCTCTTGGTGTGTGTGTGTGTGTGTGTGTGTGTGTATAATCCAGATACAGGGTCTCATTGAGTTGCTTAGGGCCTTGCTAAGGTTGGCTTTGACCTCTCAATCCTCCTGTCTCCCAAGCTGTTGGGATTAATCTAAGTCATATGTAGGTCTAGTTTTAAAACATGAAATTATATTAAAAGTTTTAAAGCAGAGTATAGCAATTCTCTGTCTTACCCTTTACATCAACCCCTGTCCATATTATACCCTCTTTTTAATCTTTTTAGCTTTTTCTTTAGGATTTCACATTTCCATATTTCTATAGAATATATAAATATGATGCTGACTTACCAATTTTAGATAATTTCTATGGACTACTTCTGATAGTAGTTAGAATTTATCTAACATAGTCATCCTGTTTCCCTTTCTCTGAGCTCCCAATAGCGTGACATAAAATTTTGCTTAAATTAATGTTTCACAATTACATTAGTATGCTTATGCAAATAATACCCAGAACTGTGCATCATAGTGTACTTTAATAATATTTCATTTCTCACTTTTCCTCTTCAAAGTTAATAATTGCCTTTTGTGTTTTGCTTAATTCTTCTTATTTTTATTGTCATTTCTGAATCTTCCCTCATTATCCACAGTCTTTTAACTGGATTTTCCACAAGGTCAATGATATCAGATATCCTGCTATTTCTAACATGTTCTTGGAACTATCTGACCTGAAGACCTGCTCTCTCCTTTGTGGACCTCTCTAGGTTATCTGCACAACTGTCATACTGGGCTTCCCTTCCCTGCCATCCCACTGATACCATTCACTGAAGTTTGAGTCCTGTTTGCTGAATGTTGCCCTCTTTCTTTGTGTACTTCATTGTTTATTTGGGGCACTTCCTCTAGATTTCCAAAAGCTAAATTGAGGTTTGATGACAGGAGGTGTGGACATGTCTGTCTTGTGAGTCACACTGCATCAATAGAGTTTGGTTGCCTAGACACTTGGGCAGGGTTGTATCCTGATCTTAAATATCATCCTGAATGTTCTTTTCTGAGTTCATCCTCCTTTTTTCCTGCTTTCTGGCCTCCTTTTTGTGAAACAATCATCCAACAGCTTACTGATCATAAGAAATAAAAATTGGGGACCTTCTTTGTCTGCAAGTGTCTTAATTTAATCCTTATATATGTTGCATTGTTTAGTTGGATATGGAATTCTATGTTGAAATTAATTTTTTCACTAGTATTTGGAAAACATTATCTATGGACTTTTAACTGTTATGAAGTCTGAATCTAATGTAGTTACTGACCTTTTTTATGTGACCTACTTTTTTTCACCACTCTAAAAGATTGTAGAACACTTACCCTTAGATTCCTAAAATTACACAATGATGAGTCTTTGGCATATACTGTTTTAATACATTATGCTGTTTCCTCGTTGGGCCAGTTTAATCTAGGACTTGTGCCCTGGAAATTTCCTTTAATTCTTTCATTGATGGTTTCCTCCCCCTTCATTTATTATGTCCCATTATCTAGAATTCCTGTTATCCAGATGGTGGATCTTTACTCTATCTCCCATCTTTTGCTTTTTTGCCTTACTTTTGAAGAATTCTTCAACTTTATCCATCAATCTTCTCTTGGGTTCTAAATTTCTGACATTGTATTTTTAAATTTGATAATATCTTTCATTATAGTATTTTTTCTTTGAAAAAATCTATTTAATGGCCATAACATTATCTCCCTCCCCATTGTATGTTTGTGCAAAGTTGCTTTTTATCCCACTCTGTTTTAGTCAGACCATCTTCTATAATCCATGATAAAGAGTAGGGAGTTTTAACAGTTTACTCAAAGCTCTAAGCATGTGGATGGGGTTTGTTGATTTTGAGTATCACAGAGCCAAGAAAATTTTAGTCTTCTGCCCAAAGATGAAGGTCTGGTGCCCTGTTCCAGAGACAAGTAGTAAGCGAGGGCTGGAAGCATCAGCAGTTTATCATTCAGTGTGCATACATTCATTAAATCCTATCTTTTTGATATGTGTGATATCCTTGGTCCCAGAAACCATTTATTTTACTACCTCCAGTCTTCTGCACAGGATGGAAATGGGCCCTTGTCTAGCAGCATGAAATGACAGACAAAATCTCATGCTAAAATTTCTTTGACAGTTTTCCACCAGGCTTCATCTTTCCTCCTCAACCTCCTTAACCCCAACTCTAGACACATCTACCCATTCCTGAGCCACCTGAGGGCTGTGTATGTATGGTGTGTAGGTTGGTTCTTTGCTTTCCCTCTGCAGATGACATTTATTCATCTTTACAATTCACATTTTATTTACTCTTGTGTTCTCTTTTTTCACCTCCATGTAGCTTCCATCTTTTAAAAACTATACCTCACTGTGTATTAGGGATGAAAACAAAATCATGTATATTGAATATTTATATCGAATCCATCATCTTTGGAGTTTCATTATCCTTTATTGACAGCCCTTTCATAGTTTCCTTTAGGATGTTCATCAGAATATCTATTTTAAAATGTATTTACTTGTTTGTCACCTCCAGTAGGTGTCAGGATGGCTGGAGTCACGTCTGTCTTGCTCAGGTGATACACCCTGCCCACCGCATCGCAGTGCCTTATATATATATCGTAGGCATCAAACCCTCTTTGAAGAGCCATCAGAGCACTACACTTATCAGACACTTGCCAAAGCTAAGGTCTACCTCCAAAAGCCACAGCCCAGAACCACAAATGGCAGCCTTATTAGTTTACTTAAGCACAGTTATTCTAAATACCATTTATTGAAATGGGACTTTCTGATTTCAATAGAGATATTTGGACATCAAAGTATTTACAGTTACTGACTCCTTGATATAAACATGAGGCTTATAGGGGACACACATACACACACCCCCACATACCCATAACAAAGTCTTGAATAAAAACTCGGCTTTGATGAGAGAAACATAAAGCCTCTTTGGACTTTTAGACAGATACATTTGTGCTCTGGAGTCAGACTGCCAGACTTGAATCCTAATTTTCTTCCTATAAGCTGACACTTAACTTCCTATTAACAGATCAAACTTTTGTCTGTAAAGTGGGGATATAATAGATTCTCTCTTTAAGTATATTGGTAATATATTAAATGGTAGCATATGTATGTATGGCCAGATAGAAAGTATTCAATAAATATCAGCTATTATAATTAACAGAGTATTTCCTTATATTTGTCAGACCTGGAATCTATATTTTACATAGCTTTATAAATGCAGAGACAAAGAGATACATACTTGTCAATTTAGGAAAATGTCTAAAGTTTTTGGTTCCATGTGCCAAAGATCCCACTGATGGGAAGTCTATCAGGAATCTAAATCCATGAGTAAATTCTATGAAGGGAGAGCATGACGCAGAACCATTGCCAGTAGCCACAGGCTATCCAGTTAACAAACTGGACCTGACACACACATTGAAAAGTGCAGTTCTGTACTTCCTCCTCCTCTCTCTATAGTGGGTTCAATTGCTGCCACCTGCTGGTCAGGTAAAATTTTCAAAAATAATATTGATGCTGTTAAGATGGACAGTGAAAATATTCTTGTTGCCATATGTACTTTTTAAAAATCCACTAACTATACAATAATCATAAATGTTTCAGTATTTGTAAAAATTACATTTCCAATTTTAAAACTTTGAAGGCAAAATATGTCTCTGAACACTGATCATGATGACAATCCTCGAATTTATTGTATTACTTTGATTATTCAGTGTGCCTATATTTGAGTTTCCTCATCTGAAGGGCAGGGTGTGGATGAATATGAGCAGGACTGAGAGAATTCTGATGGTCCACTTCCAACACTAAATGATTTTGGTAATGTGGGTTTAAAAACAATGCTTTGGAGAAACATACAAAGCTTTCCAATATCTCTAAAAAGCCATTTGTTAGAATACCTAACAATAACTTTGCAGAAACCTCCCACTTCACAACTTTCTAGAAGAGGAGGCAGAAAATTTCGAGTCTACAAGTGTGTAAGGTGGCTGTAGGGCTGGAGTTGTAGTTCAATGGTAGAGTACTCTCCTAGCACATTGAAGGCAGTGGATTCAATCCTCAGCACCACATAAAAATATTAAATGAAATACGGGTATTGTGTCCAACTATGACTAAAAATTTTTAAAAAAGAGTGGCCAATTAGGATTTATCAGGAAACACTTTTAAAAAGTTTACATCTGGGAAAAATGACATATAATCATACTTTATCTTCTTTACATATTTTGATTACTGTCCCTTAAAAATGAATCTTAAAAAATAATTATTGTATTGTTTACTAATTTACATTTTTGAGACTGAGATGATTCATCAAATTTGTAAAGAGAACTTAGGCTAAAGGAAGTCACTAACGCAGATACTATGACATTTTTATTTGGCTCTGCATATATGCAGCATTGGTGTACCTGAAACTGTGGCAATGAACTTTAGAACAGAATTTCCCAGGTGTGCACAGAGCAGTTTTTGGAAAGCTGTCCAGCAGCTACATCCTGTTTCATTCTAGAAGAGCCAAGTTGGCCATTACCTTTCCCACAGATGCTGAGCTGAGCTGAGATGTGGGAAGTGCCACATGGTTTGGGGCCTATTGTCTCTCACCTCACAGATTCTGTTCAGGAAACAGAAGGACTAACTCTTGTTTGTTTTGTTGTTGTTGTTGTTTTGTTCTTTTAAACTCTGAACAATATTAGGGACCGAATATGGACCGAATTATATTATATTATATTCTGTGCATGTATGATTATACAATAATTTCACTATTATAATACATCAATAAAAATACAGGTAAAAAATAACAAGCTTTCCAATCTTCAGTTTGTAAATCATCAGTTTGGCAACTGTACATTGCTTATGAATATTGATAAATTATATAGAGACAGATCTGAATCACCATGATATCATAAATGTGAACGAACAAAATAAAACATAGTTACTTCTATTCCCTTCTGAATTCATGTGGGAGAAAAAGATGAGAAAAACTATCTCCTTTTAAAATCATATTATTTATTTTTCCTATTATTTATAAAATGAATTTATGAATTTATTTTTTCCCTCTTGTAGGATCAGATGTTTAATAAGATTCTCACGTATGATGCACCTCATTTTTTGCAAGATTTGGACAAATATTTAGGGGACAAAGAGTGGCTTATTGGTAACTATGTAAGTATGTTTTACATCTTTAACAATATAAGCAAATATATTTAAATAACAGGAAAAACCAAAACCTTATTGAAGGAAGGGCACATACCTATAATTCCAGTGGCTTTGGAGGCTGATGAAGGATTGTAAATTCAAAGCCAGCCTCAGAAATTTAGTGAAGCCCTATGCAACTTAGCAAGACCCTGTCTCAAATTACAAAATAAAAAGGACTGGGGATGTGGCTTAGTGGTTAAGTACCCCTTGATCTAATTCCTAGTATCCCTCCCCACCAAAAGGGAAGAAATAGGTTATACAACAGAGACAAATGCTAGCCATTTGGCTAGTGGTAGAGCACTTGCCTAGAAAGTACAAAGGCCTGGGTTTGATCCCTAGTACTGCAAGGAAAAAAAAAATTAACCTTTTCATAATATATTTGACTTCGGAATCATGAAATATTTTATATACTTATATAACAATAATTTTAGAAAGCTATCTTAAAAGTTAAAACCTAAGTGAACAAATGAACCTACTTGTATCAAATAGAGGCACAGAGTACACAGAGAATATATATTGTAGTCTACTAGTGAAGATATGCCTTCATTTGTAAAACACAGTAATTTGTTTATACATTAAGACACATTCTCTCAGAACAAGAAATAAAAATCACACACCATTTTCAGTAAACTTTTGGTGGTACTAGGCATGTTGATATTGTTTTTCTGATATTATGATGTCTATATTTTGGGTACAGAAATAAAAAGTTATGTTGATGTTACTGAGAACCAGGATCTTCAGTGTGGGATGGAAAATCAGGGAGTTTAAGTAAATATTCTGTTGCTGAATTTGAACTAGAGATAACAGTATAAACTCATGATGTTATCTTAGGATAAACAAAAAGCATTTTTTTCAACTATGATAAACCCAGTAGTCTTGAGCACCCTCATATCCAGATTCTGGTTTATTAAATACCAGGGCTTCTTGGAGAAATGTCTTGTTCTCAACTTGGGACAAGAAACATAAAAACTGAGCTGGGAATACCTTGTTGTGCTAGAAGCAAATAAAATAACTAAAGATAATTGGAGTTGCATTGAAAAGACCCAGGATTCAACTTGAAGACTTCCCACTAACCAAAAGTGGAAAATTTAAGCTTCAATAAGAATATTAACAATGGACAGACGGACACACACACACACACACACACACACACACACACACACACCAAACAACAGCCAAAAAACAAAAAACAAAGCTTCATTGCTTACTTTTAAAAGATGACATGAAGCCACACTATTTTTCTGAAACTGTTAGAACAAACAAACAAAAAAGTGTGGGAGTTTGAAACATAGCAGTTATTCCCCCCATCCTAGCAAATTGTACCTCAAGGTAACAAAAATCATTTGGGCAAAGTTTCTCTTCCCTATAATATTCCAATTAATAAAAATAAAAGATTGAAATAAATTATTACTACTGACCAACCCTTGAAGAACTAATGGGCCTCAGTAATGACCATTAATAAATGCTGATTTCACAAAAGGTGACAGTTGACACTCTAAGCCTACCAATAGCGGAACACACCACCACTTAGAAGCAGTCTTACCCAAACATTAAACTCCGGGACAGATGCTGTGGTAGGCAGATGTCCCTCCCTTCAATGAGATAGCATTCTAGGAGACAAGACAGATCGCTTTCTTGCGGCACTAGTGGTACTGGTGACACTGATTGGTGTCTGCCCTGTTCCACCCTTTGGGGTGAATTGTAAGTAATCTTGTTACATCTTTATTCTCAGCTTTCGGTTGTGTCACATAGCTCTTCCCATTGACTCCCCTTATGACCTTTCCTAAAATGGTCCTCTCCCTATTGTATTCACTGAATATTTCTAAAGATTTAACATTTATTTTCTATTGAAATTCCTTTGTAAACGGTCTCCTTACCCCTTCTCTGAGCACTCTCTCCCTTCTTTACAGGGCTCCAAACACATTTGTGTCTGTTCTACAGACACAAGTTACATTCCCCCCTGAGAGCTTTTACATTCCCCATTCTCTCTGCTTAGAAAGCTTGGTCGATTTGGATCCCTTTTTACCATTCAAGCCTTAGTTTGAATGACCTCTAAAGAACTTCTCTGATACCCAAAAGTCACTTTACCAGGGATTAGACCCAAGGGCTCTCCACCACTGAGCCATATCCCCAGATCTTTTAGGTTGCTTACAGCCTTGCTAAGTTACTGAGGTTGGCTTCAAACCTGCAATCCACCTGCCTCAGCCTCCTGAGTTGCTGGAATTACAAGCGTGTGCCACCACACCCAGCAAGAATCCCTTCACTTTATTACCTGTACCAATGTGCATACTTGTTTTCTAAAACAAAAGCTGCATTAGAGAAGGGCTTGCATCACATTTTGCTCTCCAATTAATCCCTAGTACCTAGTAGACCTCGGCAGTAGATGCTCAGTAAATATTTCTTGGCTGAGCTTGGAATGCTTTAGCCAATAGTGTCTCTTGGTTGACAGCTGTTTATTAAATAAATTCATGAAACATCAGAAATCACATATTCACACACAACAATCTGCATTTAAACTTTAGTTTTCATACAGAACCAAAGTAACATGTAGATTAATCTCTACTCACAAAGGAAAAAACCACCAAGCTGCACTTGAGTAGGACTAGGATATTTATCAACCCATTCCAGTGTTTAATCTTAGCACTCCATTAATAGATACCTATCTATATTTCTACTGAAGTGATAAAATGTAATGTATTTTAGCAAATATATATATATATATATTTCCCTTGAAACTATAGACTCTCTAGGAATAACTTCCACCCTGTTCCTTTATGCTTTAAAATATAAAGGAACAAGATAAATGAGATAGTCACACCGATCCTGAAGGTAGGACATCTGCAGGGTGAGTGTACAATCTTCAATAATTTGATGCCATGAAATAAGGGGTATTGTTCTGAATTAGGAGAGTTAAAGGTCATAACCAGATGAAATGTATATATTCTGGAAGGGATCCTGCTTTGTCCTGTAAAGGACATTTTTGGAACAGATGAAAAAAATATGAATTAGGTAGCAGATGAGGATGTATTGTTAGAGAGGTAGAAATAGGACCAGGGTACAAAATAGCATGTATTGCAGTATCACTTTAGTAAAATTTATTTATCTGTATGGAAAAATATCTTACACATTAAGGTATTAACAGTAGTGGCCCCTGGGTGTTAGGAATACGGTATTATGTCATTTTTCAAGTTTCTACATTCATCTTTCATAATAACAAACAAGTTGTTTTGGATTAAAAAGAAATTTTAGGTTAAGAAATTAATTTTGGAATGCTGATAAAGTTGTGCCTTTATGTTCAAAAGAAAATAGTTTTGTTTCCTTTAACTAGGTAACTTGGGCAGATTTCTACTGGGACATTTGCAGTACTACACTTTTGGTCCTCAAACCTGACTTGTTGGATGCCCATCCCAGGCTACTGACATTGCAGAAGAAAGTCCAAGCCATTCCTGCAATTGCGGACTGGATCCAAAGGAGGCCCCAAACCAAACTCTAGCTGATATGTGCCATCCTGAGGTTTTCATGTTCACTGCCATCTTTCCATGAGATAAGACAGGTCTATCAATCTACCAGATAATTCACAAACTCCCTCCCACCTCTGCCATGACTTTCATCTTTCAGGTCATATTCTTGAAAAAGAATTNCAGTATAATATAGTAACACAGCCACATCAATGTTTACAGCAGCTCAATTCACAATAGCTCAGCTATAGAACCAACAAGGTGTCCTTCAACAGATGAATAGATAAAGAAATTGTGGTACATATATACAATGGAATATTACTCAGCCATAAAGAATGAAATTATGGCATCAGGCAGTAAATGAATGGAACTGGACTCTTCTACTAAGTGAAATAAGCCAATCCTCCGAAGCCAAAGATTGAATGTTCTCTCTGATATGTGGATGCTGACTCACAATAGATGGGTAGGGGGAGTGAAGGTTCACCAGATTGGATTGGGGGGGGGGGGCTGTTTATGGGTAGGGAGAGGAGATGGGAATGGGAAAGACAATAGAATGAATTGGAATAACTTTCCTTTGTCTATATATGAATGCAAGACATAACTCCACATCATATACAACCACAAAAATGAGAAATTATACTCCATGTATGTATGATATGCCAAAACACATTCTACTATCATGCATAATTAAAAAGAATAAAAAGTTAAAAAAATCAATTCCATTATTTATGGGCTACTTAGGGGTTGCCCACATGAAAACCAAATCTGATATCCCTCTTCACTGTTAAATAATACTAACTAGTACAAAAAGTAATATATCAATATATATGCATCTATTGCCATCAACTTGTAAGTCTATGGGGGCCCAACTAATCATGAAAACACTTGAGGCACATTTTGTGTGACCTGTATTTAAAAAATGGTTGTTTCATTTGGTCAAGATACTTCTCTGACCGGGCATGATGATGCACTCCTGTAATACCAGTGGCTGGGGAGGCTGAGACAGGAGGATCTCGAGTTCAAAGCCAGCCTCAGCAATGGTGAGGCACTAAGCAACTCAGCGGGACCCTGTCTCTAAATAAAATGCAAAATAGGGCTGGGGATGTAGCTCAGTGATCGAGTGCCCCTGGGTTCAATCTCCTGTACCAAAAAAAAGATACTACTCTGATATCATTTACTCAGATGATGCATTATGATGTTAACTTATGTGACCCCAATAAAGGGACAATTGAGAATACATCCTAAGTAATAAATCTCAGTTTATTGGCAGACAAGATAATATTAAGAACATAAGATGATTTCATTTGTGCTCAATATTATATATATTTTTAAAGGTAAAGTCAAAGGGTTAGAAACTGTGAAAAAGGGTGTGAAAATACAAATTAGGATCACAAATATTTTTATTAAGCCCAAAACATAATAAAACATTACAGGGAGAACCCAACTACATTTCATTAGGGATAAAAATATGGATATAACAACAATAACAACAACTACTACCACTACTACTACTACTACAATAAAACAGTCAATTGCTGAAGACACATTAATACAGAAAAATTATGAGAAATGCATTATAAGACTTTAAAATGTAATATTCTCAACAACTGGACTAAATGATTTGGGTACTGTGATGCAGGAGGAGGTAGTATTAACATTTGTAGATTCCTTTTAGCCCTATAATGCTAAAATATATTCAGTATATTCAATACACCTTCAAGACTGAGTAAGTCTACTAAATCACAAGTTTTCAGAGTCCGTAATATCTAAAGAATGACTATAAGAGTTTTATTCAACTAAATCCAAAGGGTTTACCTAGCATTTTAGCAAGTTAGGATATATTGAAAAGTATGATCTCCAATAATTAACAAATCTTTGATTTATAAATAAGTTTATTTATAATGATATTTACATAATAAAAACAAAACACATGAAACTCACAAGTTATACAAAGAAACTGATGTATAATAAAAACAGCAATATAGACTGACAGGCAAAAATTTAAAGAAAGATTTAATAAAGAGTTAAATATCAAATAGACAACTTCTTCTAAATTTCACTTTGTCACCCACACTGAATTGGAATTGAACAATGGCTCTCTTCAGACGGTCCTGTGCTGGAAATTCTGGAAACTGATAAATTATATTTTGATAAGAGTTTAAAGTTAATAACCTATTTCCATGCAGTACCTAATGCTGCCTTAAATAAAGTCACATCCAGTCTTCTTTAAAGTAAAATAGCTTTAAGGTTAATCTGTTCTGCCAGGCAAGAAAAATGTCACCAACATTTTGCTGATATGTGGAGATATGGCAGGAAGAAACTATTTAAAGAGGAAGAGAACTGGAGCAGAAGTGACTGGGCAACAGTTTCAAGAGAAGCAAAAGCCAGGAAGGGAAATCAATGAAAACATGCACAAGAATAAGCGGAGTTAATAAGCACAATTAGTGCGGTTGGGAGATGAACAGAAGGAATTAATCCATGGAGCAAGATTAGGGCTTCTTTAGTTACTATTCACTGGAAAACAACTTAGTGCCTAGCCAAACAAATTTGTTTTAACAGAAGTACTGATAGGACCTGGGGGATATTAGTATATGGAATGCCACCTTTAAATTCAGGTTGAGTTCTTGTTGACATTGGTGAACATCTGCTTCAAATAGCAATAAAATGAAAGCTATATAACCTATACAGCTGTATTCTTTAAACTAACATAATAAAAAAGAACTTCAAATGAGACAGGCAAAAACTAGACATAAACATTGTCAAATAAGGCACATGTAAAAATCTACACACATTATCCAGTGAAAGACAATATATATATATTTGGAGGTAGAAATAATTACAAAAATACTGACATTTCTAAAGCATTAGCATATTTGTTACAAACAATCACCAACTAATCCCCATTCAGAAAACTGCTTTGTAAAATGATGATTCAATATTTTCAGGACTACATTTTGTGGCTTTTTATGAAAATTCAGGTGAGTATCTGGAGAATTCAGTTAGTGGCAAAAAAGTTGTCCATACCTATGAGAAATGCAATATGGAAATTATAAAAAGTTACAAATGTTCATAAACCCCATGGTCATCATAATGTAAATGTCCTTGAGTGCACCAAGTTGATATTTCCTCATCAATTAGGAATTCAAAATTCTTACTTCACAGGCCCATGGACGTTTTTAATAATGTGGCTATATCTGCTGGCATGCTCCCTTCATCACCTGCAGGTCAGAAAGTGGCATTGAAAGCTTTATATAAACATCTTATAACATACATTCTATTTTTCTTTCATTCATTTGTTGTTATTATTATTATTTTGTGGAACTGTGGATTGAACCCAGAGGCTTTCTACCATTGAGCTACATCCCCAGTTCTTTTTATTTTTAATTTTGACACAGGGTATTGCTAATTTACTCACAATGGCCTCCAACTTGCAATCCTCCAGCCTCAGCCTCCTCAGTAGAAGGGTTTACATCATTTTTTTCCTTTGGTAAACTGCTATTCATCTTTCAATGCTCAGTTTGCTTCAGTGCCATTCCATTAAAAACCTTAGCTAACCGACACATACATATGGGCTAGCTCCTCTCTATATATTACCAACATAATAACCTAAGGTTATGTTTCTGTTTTGATATATAGATACATAAAGATATATAAATATAAAAACAGTCTTTATCATGTCTAATTTATATAGCACATGGTACTTCTCACATATAAACTCAGAATTCACCCATATTCCTGCTTCCTTTCTTCCAAGTTCATCCAGAGACTTGAAAATTGCCCATGAAAACAAAATGATATTTATCTGAAATTAATTGATAGAATCCTAGCAGAAATCCACGAAGAGAAAGAAAGGAGACTCTTCTAAAAATTTAAAGATACTAAGTACATAGTGTAACAAAATACAAAGTGTGAACTTTGGATTCTGTTTTTTTTTTTTTTTTTTTTAAAGTTACTAGGAGAAAATCAGATGTGGATAATATATGATAGAATCTGGAAATCACTGTTGACTAGTATTTCACAGAAAAATGGTATTGTGACAACTTAAGAGGAATTTGCAGAAATCCTGAGATTAAACTGCTGTGTTTATAACTGATTTTATAATGGTTCAGAAGGTAGAAAAGGTAGATGAAGCAAACTACAAATATCAAAACTGTTAAGAAACTATATCTTCATGTATGCTTTCAATATTGTTTTATGAAATTTTCTATAATAAAAAATTTAAAAAGGTCAAAAATTTTTGAATATAATTAAACACTTTCTTAAAAGAAAAAAAATCTTTTAAATTAGTGGTTCTCCAATTAGCATACAGTAGAATTACCTGAAAGGCTTGATATACCATTGACTATTTTTAAAAAATTCTTAATTGTAAATGGACACAATACTTTTATTCTATTTTACTTTATTTATTTTTATGTGATGCTGAGGATTGAATTCAGTGCCTCCCATGTGCTAGGCAGGTGCTCTACCACTGAGCCACAACCCCAGCCCTACACTATTGACTATTGGGCTTCATTTCCAGAGTTTCTAAGTATAGGATGGGACTTGGGAATATGCATATGAATTGGCAATATCCCAGGTGATGCTGGGGATACAGCTCTGTTTGTTGTTTGCCTAGCATGCACAAGGCCCTGAGTTCAATCCTAGCACTCCTCCACTCAAACAAAAAAACAAAAAATCCAAGTGATGCTGCTTCCGCTGCTGATCCAAAGAATGCACTTTGGGAACTACTAAGGCAAGCTCTAGAAACAAAATCTAATAAGCATATTTGAAAGAAATCAGGGTCATTATCTGACCTTTCACAACTTCACACAAGGGTATACAGATTACACATACAATTACAAATGTACCTTTTGTTTACAGAGAAAAGGGACCTCACTGTTAAGAGATGAAAGGAAGGGTATATATGCACTTTCCTCAATTCAGGGTCAAAATAATTTAAAATGAAACCAGATACACAGGTGAAGACAAAAATTATTAGAATTAATAAAGTAAATGAAAGAAATTCTATCTTTAGTCTATGAGTTAGGAAAAACACACAAAATAGCTTTAACAAGACAAAGGGTGAAAACCTCCTATAGAAGGAAAGAGTGTTAAGGGTGCAGGGTGGTTGGTTTCTTCATACCTAAACTTTATAAAGTCAATGGCCTGAAATAGCTGAAATAAGTTGCTATTCTAACAGACATCTGAAGAGAAAAACAGGCCAGATTTTAGACTCATCGAATTTATAATAAAAGCAAGTAACTGGAAGTGATTAAATAAACATTCCCTCTGCTCTCACCTGAAATATCACCTAAATACCATGGGGAAAAAAGCATGTGATAGGTGGAATGAAACAAAAAAGAAAACAGAAAGAGTGCTGTCAACAAATTTTGGAAACGAAAAGCAGATGGGAAGAATAGAAACTTGCTTTTAGCAAATTACACAAAGCAAAAGTTGAAGGGTTTGAAGGGAGGAAATGCAAAGCTTCTTCTAACCCCAAATCTCCACCCTCAAAACTCATGAAATGGGGGTGATGGGAAACCAGATGAAGCTAAAAACAGGGTAAGGGGGTAAGACATCCAAAGCTTGCCCAACAGATCCAGCCATTTACCCATGAGGTACGAAACTGAAGGTTTGTTCTTAGAAGAATTTGAATCTGAGGAACTCTGGACTTGGGACAACAGAGATAAGTGAAGCTGCACCGCAACAGTAAAATTAACTGTTTAATAAGAAGACAACCCTCCCTTCTCCCTTCCTCTCAGCTCTGAGAATGCATTAAGTTGGCTCATTCTACCTTTCCTCACCATTGTCACTTCCTAAGAGATTGGAGAATAGCCCTCTGGTGAAATGAACTAGCCCACGAGTAAAGACCTATAATCAAAGACAGTTAAATCCCTAAATAATTACTTAGTATGGTTCTATTTCAAAACTTATTGCTAGAATTAAATCCACATATCTGGGTATTTGCTATACTACTGAGAGAGAATTTAACTGTTGTACTAAATTTAAAAAGCTGCCCTAACAAAAATAATCAGGGAAATACATTGACCTAATGGAATCTACTTTATGTGTCAATGCTATTGTATTTGTCAGATAACCCGAAATCAGCAAGTTGCTACATCCAAATCATAGTAATGATGCTAATAGTTCAAATGATAATCATACTCATTATCCTCACTCTTAAAGGCATAATTCAGTAGTTCCTTTTCTCAAATGTTTTCTAATGCCCCCATCCCCAAGCTCCCAGAGCAACCTAAAATAAATGATATGCAAGTAGGACAAGTATTAATTTGATCATACAAAATTCTATTTCTCTGAAAAAAGATTAAAATGCACTAATCTCTACATAGTAAATAGAAACTAACACACTACTGGGTTATAACAAATATTCAATTGAAGTTTGCTGAACTGGCATGAACCATTATCAGTATTTGGAATGTCTTATTATAATAATGAAAAACTGCTTATTTCCAATTATATTTAACATTTAGAAAAACAAGGTACAGAAAAGTATATGCCAAGTTATGCAAAAAGAATATACTTTTTTATTTTTAAAATTTTAATTAATGAACAGCAATCATATTCATTAGTGCAGGCCTAGGTATACTTTTTTATTTCTATATTCATCAAATAGCTTGTAACATACTCAAAAAAGCGGGGGCGGGCGGGGGGGTTACCAACCTTCATCACATTTATAAGGAAGCAGGATGATGAGGCAAGAAGGAGGCTCTTTTTTACCCATATATACTTTCTGAATTTTAAACTGTGAGAATGTATTTTTTTAAAAAATATATACATTAAGTAAAAAACTTAAATTTATAAAACTTTAAAATTATCCTTTTCAAAGGGTAGTGTGAAGAGAAGTCATAATATCAAAGGTTCTTTCTAGTGAACAAATTATAAAATTGCAGATAAAACTGAGTTTGGATTTCTGGTTTTATTTCTCAGCTATTCCAGTATCAAAAATAAGATGAGGATGAAAGACATAAACACTTCAATTCTAGCAAAATAGAACTTAATTACTATAGAACTTTTGAGATCAATATGTTTACTTCTCCTACTTTACTTCCCAAACTACATACTAAACAAGAGCTCAGTATACCTTTATTATTCCAATGCAAGAATAATATATATTTTAATAAATATTGAATATTCTGCTTACAATCATCTTACCTTCATCTACTGTGGTCATATCTTGTTCTAGTTTCAATTTCTGTTGGTTAATTTTTAGCATAGATTCTTCAATTGTCCCTTGGCTTATTAATTTTATAACTAGTACTTCTCTAAAACAAATACAAGACATGTTCATTGGTTACTGAATTAGATATTATGTAAACTATATCTAAGTTCAATAATAATAATTTGAAAATTATGACAAATATCTCTAAATTTAAACTTCTTTTTAAATTCAAACTATCTGAGATAACACTATCTGAGCATGTAAACTTCTAGGCATACTCTCCTATTGATCCAAAAGAAGATAAAGATATAGGCACTCTAAAACTTTCACATAAAAGTATATTACAACAGTTATGTGTTCAGATAGAAATTATACTTTCAAAAAGAAACATGTTTTGCTTATCAGGTCCCAAGAAATAATTCTGTACAGTAAGGCAGTATAATAAGGAACAAGCCTCTACAATAGACACTGATAAATATTTGGTCTATCAATGAATATACCAATGTCTTTTGTAAATATAGTAAAATACTTGACAAAGACATTGAATGCTGTTTACATATGAAAGTACAGTTGAAGCTGGGTACAGTGGTACGCACATAAGCCTGTAATCCCAGTGACTCAGGGGCTGAGGCAGGAGGATTCCAAGTTCAAAGCCAGCCTCAGCAAATTAGCGAAGCCCTAAGCAACTCAGTGAGACCCTGTCCCTACAAGGGTAGCAATAATATATACAAATTATTATTGGTAGCATGTGCCAAGTGGCTAGACCATTGATAATAACTTCATGAATGGTAGAACTATTTCATGAGAGGGTGCAGTTAAATGAATAGGATATATTATATATATATATATATATATATATATATATATAGTAGAGCTCATATTCGACACTGCTGGTAAAAAGACATCAGTAGCCATGTAACATATTCTACACCAATTAAAAAGGCATTTGATTAAAAATGAATTTCAACTGAAAATACTTACTTAGTCTGGCCAACTCTATGGCACCTATCTTCTGCTTGTTTGTCATTGTAGGGATTACAATCAATATCATGAAGTATAACAACATTTGCTGAAGTCAAATTTATTCCTAATCCACCAGCTTTTGTTGACAACAGAAACACAAAGATATCCATATCGGTATTAAACTCATCAATTAGATGAATCCTATAAGATAAATATATTAGGTTAAGTCTCATTAAAAGGCATATAATATAATTAAAACTGAAAAACCATCACATCACTGGAAAAGAAATCAGAAGTGTAAATAGACGCTCTTAGCATTATAATTACTTTTCTGGAACTTGTAACAATGAAGCACCTTCCCAATTCAACAAATTCTTTTCTATATTATCACTCTCCCAACTATTATTTTAATTCATCCATTCAGATTTGATTAATTTGTAAAGGTCTATTTTGTCCTTTGAAGACTTCTACTCAATATACTTTATATGCAATCTTTAATTCTCTTAGAAGTTTGTCAGCTGCTACCGGTAGACAGCAATACATCTGATGAACCAAGGCCCACAAGATCAAACTATTATCAGTGCATTCCTTTTGGCATAATGTTTACCCTTACTGTAATGCAGGGGAGAAAAAAAAATCATTCCGGCAAATACAAATAAATCAAGATGTATACTGCAATTTATATACACAAGAAAAAGCATTCATTGTTTTTTTTTTAAACCCTTGAGTATTAGAACAGCAACAAAAAAACCTTTAACCTTGAATCATGAGGAGCCTGACTTTAAAAAAAGAATGTTGACTAAAGATAAGGTGATTTTAAACTTGAATAATTTTTAAAGGGGGAAATTCTAAAAAATATACAATTCTTGTAGCTGTTTCAAAATATATTTGTATGCAATTAAGACAAAAAAAAAAGGATATTTGCTTTTAAGGCAATGATTTGTGATAACCAACATAAGACTCAAAGCAACAAAATTCTACCAAATACTCTAGACATTTAAAATTCTAACAAACACATAATAAATGAGCAAAGGTTTGAAAATAAAATAAATTATACCAACCTTTCAGAAATCTGAGTCTTTCCATCTAATCTGAGGTACCTATGCTGATGATGTTTTAACAGAACCTCTAAAATGTCCAGCATCATGGTAAACTGGCTAAATAATACAACTCGATTACCCTGCAAAAATATATGCATGGGTTAGAAACAGGAAAATACAATCACTATACTACTCAAAGCCTTGCTATAGGATGCCAGGCATGTAGCTCAGTGGTAGAGCGCTTCCTTAACATGTGTGAGGCCCTGGGTTTGTTCCCCAGCAACACACACACATACACATACACACACACACACCAAATTTTTTTTTTTTAAAGAACCAAGAAGAAAGCCTTGATATGTCTAAAAATCAAGAGTGTTACCATTACTTTTATATCATGTTGACAACTTCACAAAGATTTCAAAATATGTAATGACCCATTACTACTACTTTTTTTCCTTTTGGTATTGGGAATTGAATCCAGGGCACTTTACCACTGAGCTACATCCCCAGCTCTCTGTATTTTTTACCTTGAGATAAGGTCTCACTAAGTTGCTTAAGGCCTCATTAAATTGCTGAGACTGGCCTCAAACGTGATCCTCCTGCCTCAGCCTCTTAAATTATTGGGATTGTAGGTGTGCTATTGTACCTTGTTGACCAATTACTTCTTTAATAAAAATTAAGTAATAATACTTGAGATAAAATTTTATTTTAACTTATATGTAAATAAATTGCCTCAACTTCTACATGTCAAGAGCTAAAATTTGACTCTGTATTTTAAGTACAATGATTATTTCTTGTAAAAAAATATTAATAAAATTTGTAAATTCTATTTGGATGGTAACCTTAGAAATTTAAGCTATTTCACACATAAACTACAGTATTACCTAAATAATTGTTTAACAAGCGGCACCTTCAAAATACTAATTTTGAAACAATCACACAAATGGTTACTTATGAAATAATAATGATTAGGATTATTTCTTTAAAAATACTAATAAAGATACAGTCTAAATCTTATTGTTCTGAGATTGCACAAGGAAAGAATGTAATCAGAAAAAGATATGCTCAAATTTGTCAAGAAAATTCAAACACTAGGTTCTAAGAGAAGGTAGAACTGACAAGACTAAAGCTTCAAGAGCATCAAATCATGCCAGAACTGCTTTATGAAGTTAAATTAACTCAGAAAGTACAAAAGGAGTATTATTCTTTTTTAATACCTTCTGCTTCAATTCAGATAAGATGCATCCTAAAACTCGGAATTTTCCAGAATCTAAAATCAAATCCATGTCTAACTGGAAATTATTAATGTGCCGATACTGTTTACAAAGTACATGTAGTTCAAAGTCTGTCATAACTTCCATGTCTTCAAAGATCAGGTCAGGGTTAGCCTCACAATGTGTAGGTTCCTTTTAAAATAAAACACAACAAAACACAATATACTTCAAAATGAGAGAAATTTATAATATGATCAGAATACTTTAATTAAAATTCTTCACATCTGGAAAAAAATCAATCATAAAACAACTTAATGTAACAGGTTTAATAATAATAATAATAATAAAGTTAATTATTATCTTTTAAGTTACAGATGGAATGTCTAGAAGTTAGTACAAAATAATCCTGGGGAAGGGTTTAGGGAGTACAGATGAAACAAAAGTAGTGTCATTACCAAATGCTAACTAGAAAATGGATGGAGATTACACAGGCAGAGGGTTTCATTACATGTTTCCTTTTCCTTTTACATGTTTGAAGTTTTCCATAGTAAGTTTAAAATAGCATAAGAAATTAAATTAAATAAGTTGTGTTCAACACTAAGATCTGTAAGGAGAAATAAGAATAAGACCTTAGCAAGAATGATGCAAAAATAAAGAGCAAAACCAAAAAAAAAAAAATTAAAATGAGGAAAGTAAACAGGAAAACTGTTTCACTAACCAAGATGTAAAATATGAAGTAATACTTTGTTTAAAGAAAAGAAAGAAGCAATACGGAAAGCCCTAGGTCAGGAAAAGGAATATTTTTCATGTAAAAGTCCAGGTGTAAGTATTTTAGGTTTCCCCGACAAGATGATTGTGTTGCAACTTTGCCCCTGTACTGAGAAAGCAGTCTTAGAATACACAAATAACTGCACATGACTGTGTTATAATAGAACTTTATTTTAAAAGACGGTCACTACCCTATAAAGACGTAGTTTGCTGAACCCCGATCTAGAGTATCGTTCTGTGGCTCTTTTCTCTCTCAAATAGTCTTTAATTTTGTCTTAAAAATTGTTTTCCAGTTGGGCATGGTGGCACATGCCTGTAATTCCAGCAACTTGGGAGGCTGAGGCAAGAATGATCTCAAATTTAAGGCTAACCTCAGCAACTTTGCAAGGCTTTAAGGAAGTCAAGGAGACTGTCTCAGAAAAAATGGGGAGGAGGGCTAGGAATGCAGCTCAGTGGTCAAGCACCTCTGGGTTCAATCCCCAGTATCAACAACAACAAAAATGTTTTTCAGGTTGGGTATGTAGCTCACTGGGAGAGTGCTTGCCTAGCATGCACAAGGCCCTGTGTTCGATGCCCAGCACTGAAGAGAGGAGGAAGTAAAAGAAAAAAAAATTTTAAAAAAAAATGTGGCTAGGTATGGTGGCTCATGCCTGTAATCCCAGCTACTTGGTAGGTTAAGGAAGGAGGATCTCTAGTTTGAGCTCAGCTTGTCAACATAGCAAGACCATGTCTCAAAAAAAAAATAAAAAATAAAAAAACTAGAGATGTAGCTCAGTTTTCAAAAATAACATGGGTAAAGAATTTGCACGCTCAATGGGTTTTTTAGTCTTAACAACTTCATAACTATTTAATAGTGAATGCTCAGTATTAAGCATAAAACAAAATTCTTACCTTTAGCATAAGCTGAGACATTTCCTTGAGTTTTTCGGCTGTGTAATATTGGCGATGTAATAAAGGATGATTGGCCATTTTTCTCAATTGCATCATGACATTGCACATTTCTGTATTTTTCTCTGTGATCCAAAGAGTAGACATTAAAAAAAAAAAAAAAAGCTGATAGCTGTTTGTTGAAGTATCTCTATCTTAACAAGTTTTAAAATTATTTCTTCAAATTCCAACTAATTTTAAAAATGACCAAATCCCTTTTATCATATGATTAGACAAAACATAGCCCTAACACAAGATTATTTTTCATATAAAACTCTGAAAGTCAGGTTATACCCATGTTATTGATAGATTTTTTCATTCTGTTGAAAAGACCCAAGTAGAGTTGCTCCTGTTTCTCTGACATTGCACACAATTCAATTTGATCTTTCTTAGGGGGTAGTTGCTTGAGAACCTGAGAAAGAAAAATAAGTTAAAATGATCTTTCTAATAAAGAAGAAAAGTGAATTTAAACACCATAACCAAAAACATGAAGATAAAAGAGTTACCTCTTCTTTCACTCTTCTGAGAATAAATGGCTTTATAATCTGTTTTGCATGTGCTATTCTCTCCTTTTCATATATACTCTGCTCATCTGCTGATTTCTAAACAATAAAAACATATTCCTTTAGAAATTATTCACTTTTCACAATATAGTATAGTATTATACAACATGAAAATCTACCTTACTAGAATCTGAGTGATTTTGTTTTACAGATACTCAATCCATTCTAAATTGAAATTGGTATTTGAATTCTGGGTTGTAATCTACTTTTTGAAGCTCCATATGTACTTTGAGGTTCAATGCTAACTGATTACCTAAATAACTTTCACGAAATAAAAATGTGTGTGTGTATATGTGTGAATAAGAGAAAAGGTGTGGGGGGGGGCACATAGAGGGAGATAGAAAAATGCTTATTTCTTTGTGGAAAATGGTCCCCCAAAGAAAGATAGTACAGCGTGGTGCAAATTAGGTAAACTAAAAACAGGTGATTCTGAAGAATATAAAATGAAAAATTTTATTCTAAGATGTGAAGGGGTCCTCCATATAGCTTATGAACTACAGGTAGAAGAGTAGTCCATAAAATCTACCAGTCTAATTAAAAATTATTAATCAGTTGGAAGGAATTCATTAGTAAGTGTTTAAAAAGGCAGTTAATTTGAACAAAAAATATCACAGAAAACTCCTACAAAGATATCTGATTTGGTAGAGAATCAAAAATCTATGCAAAGGGTCTGGAGCTATGGCTCAACAGTAGCGCACTTGCCTGGCATGTGTGAGGCACTGGGTTTGAATCTTAGCACTGTATATAAACAAATAAAATAAAGGTCTATCAACAACTAAAAAAAAAAAAAATCTATGCACACATCGCTATATTGGAAAATTTCAGAGTTCTTGGAAACTATACTATACTTTCCCTACATGATAATGGAGATAAACAAATTTTTGTTCTAAGAAGGATGCCTTTAGTTTTTAGAAACTGTCATTTTCTTATTTATGAACTTTGATTTTGTAACATTTCCCTGTATATATATATATGTAAGCACTTTTAAGATATTCTAGCTTTGATCATTTCTATAGCACCTATAATGAAATGCTACTAATTTGACCAATAAAAAGGACAGAATGATCAAATTTCCCTCACATATCATATATCTGAGCTTTTCATCAATTTGAAATTGTCGTTCCTCAGAAAATTAGGATATCGAAATTTTAAAAATTTTAGATATTGTTAATCACCAATTTTTTTCTGTATTATATTTTGGCTGATTTCTGAAATGATCCAAATATAGGAATAATAAGTACTTAAAATTTATTTCACAGAGCATAGGCATTATGAAAATAATGAAAGACGAAATAAAAAAATATCCCAGGTAAAAGACAAAGTAAAAAGTTTTGGAGAAAACATGCATATATGCTTACTGTCTTAGAAGAAAACATTCTTCGTATTTCACTGGTGCTACTACTAAACATGTGTGGCATAACAAAATTCAACAGTGACATGAGTTCTAACAGGTTATTCTGCACAGGTGTGCCTGTGAGCAGTAAACGGTTATTTGCCTGTGAATGGAGATAACATTTAGATTAGTTTTCTACCCTCCACAGACACTCCCTTCTTGTCTGCCTTGTGCAGTATAGGAATGAAAAAAGAGAAGAAAATTTATACCATTATTGATAATTTAACATTCTCTGGTGAAAGACTAATAATTTAGACACTTGACGTCTGCTATCATCAACTCTCATATAAAAACTGCAATATAAAAACTAATGATTTTATTATAAAGGTAAGTAACTTATGTCCTCAATTTATGAGGTGATGAAAGAAGATAAACTATAATTAATCTTTACAGTTTATCATACAGAACAAGGGCTGGTAAACTGAGGCTTATAAGCTAAGAGCCAAGAACAGTTTTTATACTTTTAAAGAATCATTAAAACAAAGAATGAATATCAGGCCATAGAGTCCTTAAAATATGAAATATTTATTATCTGGCCCTTTACAGAAAAAGTTTTCCGACTTCTGATACAAAATACTATATATATTAAATTATAGAATCTAAAATTTTATCACAGCTAAGACAATTTTACAAAACACTCTCTTACATTAATTGTCATAAGGTGCTGGTAGCGGATAGAACCCATATTCTTCAGCATATGACCCTCATCAAAAATAGCGTAATTAAGTTTTAGCCGACGAAACAGACTGCGGTCATCAGAACTGCTGATTGCACAATTATACCTATCACCAAAAGAGAAAAAGATTTCAAAGGATATACTTTTTAGAATCTTGGAGCCTAGTGAGATGAAGTTTTTAAACATTATCTTTATATATTTCTAATAGCTAGTCCCATAAGGTCAGTACTAGACATAGTTGGTATTGAAATAAATTTTGATGTATTAGTATCTAATAATAATCCATGTACATATAACCAAATTATGAAAGGTGAAATAATTATAAGGTAAATGTTACAACGTAATTAGACAATTTCTACACACTTGAGAAGAGGCCAATCTGAGTACAATTTACAAGTAATCTGTTACTGTTATACTTTGCTTTATAAATTGTTATATTTTATGAAGGAGAAAAAAGAACATAAGTTAAAACATGTTTGTGCTTAAAACATTAACCAGCAGAGTAGGTCCACAAAGTATGTCTATATGTGAAGACTATTCTATTACAAAAAGATGAAATTTTGGCCAGGCATGGTGGTACACACCTGTTGTTCCCAGCTACTTGGGAGGAGCGGACAAGAAAGCAAGTTTGAAGCCTGCCTAGGCAACTTAGCAAGCCCCTGTTTCGAATAACAAAAAATATTTGGAATGTTGTTATAGGATAGTGTGTGCTCTTGGGTTCAGTCCTGAGTATGAGGGGGAAGTAGGGGATAATGATGAATTTGTGTGTGTACATGTGTGTGTGTTTTCCTGGAAACTGAATCCAGGAGCTCTATCATGGAGCTACATTCCAAGCCCTTTTTATTTTTTGAGATAGGATTTTGCTCAACTGTACAAACTGGCCTCAAATATATAATCCTCCTGTCTCAGGTTTACTGATTACAGGCATGAGCCACCACGTCTGGCTAAATGAATTCTTTTAAAGATAGACTCCTACAGAAGATGGCAGTAGTGAGAAAATAACAACAGCATTAACAGTTAAAATAAACATTAAATATCTATAAAATAAATGTAACATAAAAGCAGTAAGTTCTCCACCAGATACCTACACCAAATAGTTACTACTCTTGATGGTTAACACACTCAAAATTACTTTTAATCCTATTCTCTGTCAAATTTTTCACTGGGAGAATAATGTTTCTTTGTATTTATTATAAACTTTTATTTGAAAGTTAGAAATATAAATTATCTAATTTTACTTTAAGTTTAACTGAAAAAATCCTACTATATAAAGACTATGTTTTGAATTAGGTGGATAAAATCTTCTTACACTGTCACTGAGTTGATTGTGCTAACAAAAAAGCTCTCATGTTGGCATTAAACACCAAATTGGGCGGGGGGCGGGGGGGAACCTTCATCCTCAACATATATCATTCCATTACTTTTGTTACATAGTTTGTAGCATAAACTTTCCTATATATTATTAATACAAAATATATTTTTTGAAATTTGGGGCCTTCACAAATCTTCACTCCCCAAACTTTCTCGATACTTACGTAGTCACAATTACATTGTAATCCTCATATTTACTATGAATGTTAAATCTAATTTGTTTACGTTCTTCTTGAGAACCTAGAATTTAAAAACAATACACACATTTAGATTGTATTTATTGTTTATTTTAGTTTTAGAGAGATTCCCAAAGTTAAAAGCAAAATGACATACACTTACCATAGTAACAGAGCACGTTTAAAGTAGGGCACCATAAATTAACTTCCCTTAACCAGTTATCTATAAAATAAAAGAGATTACTTTGCATCTGCTAAAATAGGGAATGTTCATGAAGTCAAATAACTAGTGACAAGTTATTCCTTAATAAAATATAAATAAGCACAATGATATTGCTTTTATAATAGAACCTTAAATATTACTGCTTTATGATTAAAATCTTGAGGTTTTGAAGAGACATCAAAATTAAGGGTAAAAGGCAGAAGGCTAACTATTTTATTTACAAGTGATTACTAACTTCCCATTTAAAGAAAAGGCTTTTATTTTATATTCACATGCACAAATACTCTCTTACCCTAATTTCTACATCAATTGTGAAAGAATGGAATGGTAGTTTGAGAAGGTATTAATTACATACTTGTGATTCAATAAATACCTCTAGTTGTAAAAGTACTGTTTTCTTTTCAAAAATAAATTAATTTGAAATCTGAATAATTGACTTATATTTGAGTTAGTTTCTTGAAAAAGATTACCAATATAAATGTACATACGTACGTCATAATACAAAAGAACACACACACACACACTTTTACCTATATAAAACATTATGAATTTTATAAAAATAGTTGTCTCCAGTATTACAAACCTATAGTTGAGGCTGGAACAACAATCAAATGAGGACCTTTATTACCCTCCTGATAGAGGTATGCAAGGAATGCAATGGCTTGAATCGTTTTTCCTAGGCCCTAAAATTAAAAGTTTAAAATGTAAAATTTAAAAATAAACAAAAATGTGGAAGTACAAAATGAAAAAATATTTTATGCTCTATTTTTAATTTCACACAATTCAACTCAGAATATCTACTATGTTCTTAGCTGCAAATGACAGATGGAACTGATTTTAATCTAGAAATGATACTAAAACTTACTTTAATGATAGACCTTAATTGTTAGTTCATACAAGAAATAAATTAATATGGGAGAATTTTTGCATTGCCTACAAAGAACATAATTTTAGCTATTGCTTAAAAATGCCAAATAACTAACCAGAGTTAACCTGGTTTATTACCTTGGAATTCCACTCTGAAAAATGGATAAACAGGGGTTATTTAGGGCTGGGGCTCAGTGGTAGAGAGCTTGCCTGGCATGTGGGGGACACTGAGTTCAATTCTCAGCACCACATATAAATAAATAAATAATTAAAAAAGGTCTATCATCATCAACAACAAAAAATAATAGATAAACAAAGCGGTAAAAAGGCTGAGTAAAACAGCTTCTGTCATCAAACTATATCCTTTTATGGAATTTCATCTAAAAGGAATCATACAATAACAAAATTTTTCATCTACTTAGTTTTACTTAGCATGATGCTTTAGAGATTCATCTATGAATTATTTCTTTTTACTGCTGAGTAAAATTCCATGCATGGATATATCACAAGTTGTTTACCATTTACCCATAAAAAAGGTTAATATTTTCCCAGCTTTGATTATTAAAAATAAAGCTGTATTTGTATTAAAAAATGGTTAAACAAATGCAGCATATTTATACCATGGACTATCATACCACATGGCAATAAGAAGGATATATAGACTACTGGTACACATAAGAACAAAGATTAAATCTCAGTAGCATTATATTGCACCAAAAGAACCAGAAAAAATAGTATATACTGACTATGCTATGTAACCAGAAAAAATTAACCCATGGTGGTAGAAGTGGCAGTGCTAATGGTTAGAGGGGAAAAAAAAAAAAAAAAACTTAAAGAACTTTGTGGGATGATGGAAATCTTTGTTCTAGGTGATGGTCAAAATGGTGTATGTTTGGAAAGTCATTAAACTATACATTAATTCATCTTTTGACAAGTAAATTAGATACCAATAAAATATTCATTAATAAAAAGGCTAATGAGGTTTTACACCTCAGGGGAGCTAAACATTATACTGTTTATGGATTGAATTATGTGCCCGAAAATACACATGTTGAAACTGTATGGCCAATGTAACTATTTAGAAAAGGGCCATTATTGAGGAAAATTTTGAAAGAGGTGATAAGGGTGGTGTCCTATACCAATATGAATGATTTCCTTTTAAGATGGGAGACACCAAGGATAGGCACACAGAGAGAAAATGACACTTCGAGGTCACAGCAAAAACATGGTTCTCTACACACCAAGAAGAGAGGCCTCATGAGAAACCAAACACAATAAGACATTAATGTTGGATCTCCAACCTCCAAAAATAAATTGGGAAATAAATTTCTGTTGTTGAAGTACTCTATCTATGTTTATTCTTGTACGGCAACCCTAGATAACTAAGCCAATTTAAAAATATTGTGCTTTACATGCAATAAAAATAATTCCATGTAATGTATACTTTATTTGATACCAAGTATAATTGTAGGATATAGAAATACCTTAAATTTTTTTTTTTTTAGTTGTACGTGGACACAGTATCTTCGTTTTAGTTATTTTCATGTGGAGCTGAGGATCAAAACCAGTGCCTCACATGTGCAAGGAATGCACTCTGCCACTGAGCGACAACCCCAGTCCACAGAAATACTTTTGGTAAGTGACTGAATCAGACAGCCCATAAAAGACAAGTTTTAGATCCAATGACAAGGTCACATTCCCAAGATTCCCCAAGTCCAGTTATATGACTATAATGTTCTTTATTCTATATCTAATTTCTGTAAGTATTTTGAAATTCTGTATACATTATTCATTTCTTCTTCCTCTTTTTAAAGACAGATTTATTTAGGAAAACCAATATACTTTCAAGAGAGAACGTAGGCTATCTCAAGAAAAGAGAGAGTTTTGGAGGTAAAGCTAAGAAATATACATTCAAGAAAGAATGTGGGCCAATTTCAGAGGGAGAAACAGTCTTTTACTCACTTTTCTATTAGATAAATAGCATCTTCAATGGGGAAAAGGGGAGGGAGGGGAAAGGAGGGGGAATAGGGGTAGGAGAGATGGCTGAATGCGATGTTCATCATCACCCTAAGTACATGTAAGAAGACAAAAAGGATGTGACTCTACTTTGTGTACAACCAGAAATATGAAAAATTGTGCTCTATGTGTATTATGAATTGTAATACATTCTGTTGTCATATATAACAAATCAAAATTTTTTTAAAAAAAGAATCTTTGTTTGAATGAGTATGAACTAAATACAGAAATATGTCTTACAATACTAAATGTTATCTCCTTAGAAGGTAACTAGAGAATTAGTATTATCTTTGTTTAAATATTTATTTTGGAAACTCAAATGTACAATATATATGTATGTTATATTCATATATATTATTTTACTTTCCCCCGCTCCAGTAAATATTTATCCACAGAACATGTCTTAAGTTTTTGTGTTGGAGATTGAACACAGGGCCCTGTACACGGCGTGACTCGTTTTATTTAAATACTTTTTATAACTATACCTGGAGGAAGAAAGGAAATGTTAAAGTCAAGTTTTTAGCTGGTCATGATGGTGCCTGCCTGCAATGCCAGCTACTTGGGAGACTGAGGTTGGAAGATCACAAGTTTGAGGCCAGTCTGGGCAAATTACTGAGACCCTAACTCACACAAATAAATAAAAAATTCTAAATAAATAAATAACCAGATAGGTAGGTAGATAAATAAACAATTTTAAAAAGGGACTGTGGATGTAGCTCAGTTATAGACTGCTTACCTAGCACGTGAGAAGCCCTGGGTTCAATCCTCAGTACTGTGGCCCTCAAAATGAAAAAGGCCAAGTTTCTATATGACCATACCTGGAGTAATGGCTATAAGAAACTTGCTTAGTTTTAAAGCAAATATGATTTGGGAAAAATGCACACCCTGAAACATTTGATAAAAGTAAAGTGGCTGAAATCATATTGCTAATATGTGATGTAGATTTATTTACTGATAAGGACAGTTATATTAAAATTTAAAAGCAGCTATATAAAAAGTACACAGATAGTAAAATATCAGTATCATATATATATATATATTATATTATATTATACACTTATATGTTATATATATACATACAAACACATACAAAAGAAGAAATCTAGAAAGACATCAAACTATTATGTTTTTAAATGGTAGGATTACAGGTGACTTTGATTTTCTTCCTTATGTTTTCATGTAATGTACAATTTCTAACACAGATATTAATTATTTTGATAATAAGAAACATAATAAATCTGTTTTCATTTTGGGGAGGAGTCAGAAGGCTAAAACTAACACAGGGAACAGTAAACAGTAAAAAACAGTAGGGATGAGAAAAAGAGTAAGATACTAAAGTGATAACAGTTACAACTACAGTGGCAAGGAAAAAATGCTATGTTTTAAATGAAAGCAAGGATGCCTTTTTAATGATGTTTGGAATACAAAATACAAGTAACAGAGTACATACTTACCATTTCATCTGCCAAAATGCCATTAAGTCCATGTTTATGTACCAATGCCAGCCAATTCAAACCAACTTTCTGATAGGGCTTGAGTGACAAACTGGTAAAGAAAGAATAACCAAATATTACAGATTTATACTTTTATTAGTTTTTCTACACTATATTCTGACATGAGGTTTAGGTTTACGATGAACACAAAAATTCAAATGCCTTAGACAGAGCCTTACCTTTTAACTGTTATAAGCTATGTATACCTATTTAAGAAAACAAATCTAATAATTCTTTTACTCTTCTCAAATTTATTCTATTTGTCGATTTATTTCTTCTGGCAATTAAATTACATAATAGTCCCATATTTGGTCATAATGTAATGCTACCAAATTAATTAATTCCAAAAGTGATTAGAATATTAACTATGATAACATTATTAACTTAATATTCATCCTAGAAAACAAAATTGTACTTATTTGATTTTAACACATTAAGGAACTTAAAGAGTGTTAGGACAAAACCCACAAATCAAACACACTGTTTTGCCAGACTGGTTTAATAAATACTTTCTGAATGTATATCAGTCACCCCTAGTACAAGTGGTACATGTAAATTCTGAAGTGTGTGCGCATATGGGTAATATCTAAGTGTGTACTATGTACAAATGAAAATTTGCTACACATCAATGAACACTAGTGAATAGAAACTAATATGCAGGTGTCAAAATCAAAACTTGGAAACACATAAACAAACTAATTCCTGGGAATGATCAATTTATTTTGGAGAGTCAAAATGAAAATTTTTTTCTAAATGTTTAAGTGGCTAAAAAATTAAGAGTAGTTATTTACTGAATATTTATTACATACAGACACATACTTAGCATTTTTCAGAAAACACGAATACTTTAAAGATCCTATAAAGTAGTTATTACCATAATTTAGTAATCTGCCTGAGGTTGTAAGGATAAGAAGTGTTAAGGTTCAGACATTAATTCAGGAAGTGTATTTCACTCACTAGGATAGCATATACCCAAAATAAACAAATATTGGACAAGGTCATGGCATAATAAACAGTTTAGGGTTCAAACTCTGAAATCAAAATGTCTTTTAAGAGAAAGTTGGGATCAAAGATGTCCATTTTAAATTAGAATCTGTATTTTACTTGTGAGAGATACAATGTATAAAACATTTCACACCTAAAAAATAAAAGTACCTATAGGAAAGAAATCACCAGTATTTCTAAGGTATTCACAGTTCTTTGTTGCATTTTTAAAAACTCATCTTTTCCCTTCTTAGCCAATAAAACTTCTGTACTACTATAAAAGCAATAATCTTACAGATGCAAATTTTGCTTGGATCAGAGAAGTTACTTGCCCAATATCATATTGCTAACCAAATCCATGTGTGCAGCGTAGGCTAGTATTCAACCCAGGTCTAGTCCAAACCTCATCTCTTAACCACTATATCCTAAAAATGAAAAAGTTCTCTCTGCCCTGACCACCTTATCATCAATATTGAATTCTCCATTGTTTTTCTGAATGCTTTCCAGTAATTTATTCATCTTATACACATAAAATTAACATTTCATGAAAACGAAACATGATAAGGTAGGCCAATTATATCATTTATAAATGCACTGAAGAACCAACATGCATTCCAACATACAGCCTATCACATATAGCCAGGAAATATTCTCAATAAACAAAAACTACTTCCTCACCAACACATGTTGACAGTCAACTGATACTCATTCCACATCAAATTCTAAAAAGAGGAAAAAGCATCTACTACATAGAATTAGGACATTTAACAGCTTTATCACACTAAAGTATTTACACATAATATATGTAAGTATTACACACACACACACACTTCTCTGCTAGATCTGTCTAAGTTACAAGTAACTGTATTTCTTAGTATCACAACAAATTATTCTGAATGTAAAGGATCAATGAAAATTCAATTTTAACAAAGACATTTTGGGAATGCACATTGGAGTGTGGCTATAATCTCAAGTACTTTGAGGCTGGCCTCAGCAACTTAGTGAGAATGTCTCAAAATTTTAAAATAAATAAATAAAAAGGGCTGGGTATGTACCTTGGTAGTTGACTGCCTGTAAACTTGAGTACTAAAGAAAAGAAAAACAACAAACACCCACACCCACCCACACCAAAGATATTTTGAACTCCATTTATTACGAGCAATTTTTAAAACAGGATAGTTATATTCTTTCCCTACAGTTTCTACTATTTAGATGCTATATAATCATACCTCCCTCCCATTTTTCTTTAACACTGGAGATTTCCTAAGGATTTTTATGACTGCTTATGAACCATGAGCACCAATTTACAGATAAGAATGTAGAGATTTGCTCACATCTTCTGAATTATTTAGGGCTCTTTTCTGAAGAGAGTGCGACAAATACCTCTAAACCGAAGGATTTCTTACCTTCCATTAAGGAAAAAAAAATGATTTTAAGATTTTCTGAGATCATGAAAGAAAAGGAGGCAACAAATTATTTTAAAGTTACTTGTTCTGTTAGAGGAAAAAAAAATATCCTTCCAGAGTTAATAATTTCTTCAGAATGTGAAAATTAAACTGGGTTTATATCTCCTGCCTGAGAAAACTGATTTCTAAATTATTTTTAAATGTGAGAAAGGCCTGCAATAGTAAGATTGGCAATACACATAATGTGCTAAATTTCAGTTTAAAATAAAGTAACATAAAGGCAGAGAGACTTGTTTGAAGTGGTATATATAAATAAATTAGGGATACTAAATGAACATAAGTTTAGATTTTATGTATTACACAGCTGACATACATTAATTCTACCACATTAGTTTGTTCTAGTAGGAGTATTCAAACTAAATAATTACATCCTAGTACTTTGAGTTAGTCAAACCATCATCTTCAGTATTGGTGTGCATTCACATCAATGTCAAATGGTCTTACAGCTCCGGTCAAAAAACTTGATAGGGAACCTATCTTGTCAAGCTCAGGATAAACAACAACAACATGATAGATAGATTTAGCCCAGAATAGAATGGACATATCTGATTAAATATACTGTATATTGAACATTTGAGAAATCATTGTAGTTAAGTGAGTAAAGCTAAAGAATTTCAGGTTTGAGGATAGACTCAGCAACTTAGTAAGACTGGGTGTCTCAAAGTAAAAAATAAAAAGGGCTGGGGATATAGCTCAGTGGTAAAGTACCCTGGGTTCAATCCCCAGTACAAAACAAACTCATGAATTTCATAATTGCTAAAGCCTGAGAGATGGCTATATCTCTGATAGGAATAAAACAGGAGAAATTCTGAGTATTTCTCTCCTTTTCCCTCTCATATTTTAACTTCAGGCAATGTTAATTTTGAGGTTTAAATATAAAATTTATGAATATACAAAGGTTTTGAGGTATACATCAGAAATATTTTTCTCTACAAAGACTATTTTTAATAAGAATGTCTGTATTTCCAAAAGGCAAATAAATAAAAGTTAACCTTAATACTGCTTCAAAGTATAGTTTGCTACAAAAAATCTGATCTGCTAAGAGAAAGATCCAAGTAGGTTAGGGGGTATAATTCAGTGGTAGAGCTCTTGTGTAGCATGTACAAGGCTCTGTTCAATCCTGATAACTAAACATAGATAGATAGATAGATAGATAGATAGATAACAAAGAAAATAAAGAGACCAACATGAGTATGGTATGTTCCATTCATCAGGACAGTTTTATGTTTTCCTCTGTGCTAATTCAACCTTTCCCAAGGCAAAGAAACAACTGCAAATGTTACTAGACTATGGAGCCACAATGCCTGACTAGGGTACACCAAGTAAAGTCTGCTTGTGCAACTCTTACTTGGCTGGAGAACAAAAACCAAGACAATAAGTTCTACCCCCTAAAAGTTTCCTTAAATGAACCCTAACAAGACTGATTATAAAGGTTTTTAGAAGTAGTTCTTTGGATTAAATCCAATGACCACTTACCAAAAAAACAAAGCAAAACTGTTTTTCTCATATTAAAAAAAAAAAAAAAAAAAAAAAAAAACAACACCCTCAGTCTAATGGAAAGGATAGTGTTACCTGATCATACTATTTACAAGTAACAAGACTTTGTGAGTGTGGGTTTAGAGAGAAATTTTTAGGTGATGCAATAAAGCACTTGATTTTTTAAAATCCAAATTATGATAAAGTAGACTCAACTGGGTAAGTCTTGTAGAGTGAAGAACTCCCCATATCCAATGCTGGAGAACAAGAAGCAGCAGCTCCAACTACACTTTTAGGAGATGAATTTGCTGATATAGTTCTTTCTATGCAACAGAAAAGAGCTTCTTTTGTGGTAACTGCATCACGTTTCCCTACACCATCCCATAGCACCCTAGAAGGGCACAGAAAAGATTGTTGCTTATTTTGAAGGCCAGTAATCATATCGTGCTTTTTTCTTTTTCATATCTCAATTTTTAATTATTAACAAATGATCAGCAAATATGCTTTGATCATTAACTTAGAAAAAATATCAGAATTAAAATCAACAACTAAGGTTATCATTTAATAAGACCCTAATGCTAATCTTACTAAAATATCTATCAAAAATATTCCAAGCAGATGTAACTCATTTTTTAAATTGCACACCATTATACAGTATGGATAAGCCATAATTCATTTCAGTTGTTCCCTGATTTTAGGAACTCTGACTGTTTTCACGGTTTTGCCACTATAAATAACATCAGAGCAAACAATTTCATGTATTTTTTTAAAAAGAAGTATTCTGAACTGTTCTTAGTCTCCAACTATTTAAATAAGCCTTTAAAGGAAGTTCAAAACATTTTCCCAACCCCAAGCCCCCAATATCATGCAAAAACATAGGAGTTCATAATTATAAAAAGTAATTTTAGTATGTATTAACAACTGGACAATTTTTCGTGTTTATTTTTGCAAGAATTCTGATAAGGTATTTTACTGAAAGTAGCAGTTTGGGGAATATTACATTTATATAATATACTTAATCCTTCTCCTATCTGATGTATTTTTACTGCCAAAGATTTTAAAATCTGGGCTTTCTAAAATATTTCAAACATTTTACCACAAATATGGGACATTTTAATTATTTCATTTAATTTATAATTAAGAATAAATTGAGCTAATACAAATCTTTAAACTGACATAATTAAGAAATTGACATTTTCCCAAGCACCAAATATATGTATAAGGGAGCTATAAAATGCCTTTTCAGTTTCTGATTAGATAGAAGAAATTATCTGTCATCAGTCAAGGAAGACATAAGTTACATAATACCAAATAATTTCCACCCATTAGTTTATAATGATATGATGGAATAAAATACCCTGCTTGGGGGGAGGGGTCAATAAAAAACCATTCATATACAACTTATGTGCCACTATAGGAAAGACTGAGGGTTCTCTAACACTAGTTGCTATATCACATTTAATTCCCCTAGGCAGAATGCAGAAATAAGTTCAGATATTTTATACAACTGAGATAAAATAGTGACTATGTTCAACAAATGTTACCTTTGGTTTAGAATGGAAGGTTGTTCTATATTCCATCCACCTCCATTTCCAGTAAGCATGGTAACTTGTTTGGTTAATTTGTTTGAAATATCTTCACACTTGTTCATAAGTCTTATAACTACATCCCTTTCTTGAATCAGTGTTTTACAGTTCCATATTAAATCTTCTGATAAGCCATTCGTTTTGGACATCTTTGTGAACTATGGCATGGAAAGAAAAACATTTTAATAGTCTAGATGTAGTAAACAAAAAGCCAAATTCTTAGAGGGGAAAAAAGTTTGTTAAACTTTATTAATCAAGTTTAATGAACTGCTAAGAAAACTGATTCTTCACGTGCACAGTTGCATTCATGTTTCACTTTGTCATCTTACTGTCACTTGAAACTATGTTGAAATAAAATATATCTTTCTCTCTCAAAATGCATAATCTCAAATTTCTAAATTTGACCTTGGCAGCTGTTCTTTTATAGAAGAAACATTAGTAAGTAGTTTGCTAGTATCTCCTATCAAGTCTTCAAAATCTTAGATTCACCCTTCTGTATTAACAACACATACTGTATACCTGATCTAGTCTTCATTTCTGTCAGTTCTTATGACCTGTTAATCTTACAAAAGCATATTTTTACCATATCCATCATCAAAGTACAACCCACCCATAGTATTCAAAACTCCATTTATTTCTCACTTGATATTTTGTTCTCAAACTGAGACTATTACTTGAAAAGATATTACATGAATCAAAAGTTAATTATTGGAGCTGGAGACACAGCTCAGGGATAGAGTGCTTGCCTAATGTTTTGTGTGCAGACCTGGGTTCAATGCTGAACAAAAAAACTAATTATAGCCCCCAACAATAATTACATAAAACTTAAAAAATTAATTTCAATATAACATTGTATAAATGGTTTGGTGTGAAGACTTTTGCAAAAATTTCTTTCAAAATTTATATTTGTTTTTCAAAAAATGAGGGTGAATATTTGAAATGAAAAAACTACTTTAATACACCAACACTAGAATTTTTTATATGAATAGCTGAAAAACATCTTGAAGAACATTATGAAAATACTTTTTTCCTGGCCTGGTGGCACACACCTGTAATCCCAGCAATGTGGGAGGCTGCAACAAGAGGATCACAAGTTTGAGGCCAGCCTCAGCAAATTAACAAAGCCCTCAGGAACTTAGTAAGAACTTGGGTCAAAAAAAAAGGAGGTGGGGATGAGAAAGGCCAATAGCTTTTTGAAAGCTTGTTGGGTGAAACCAAAAATCCCATAATCCAGAACTGAATAAAAGAAACTAAAATAACACCATCTGCTAGATAAAACCACACGATTTTGATTCATGTCTTCTTTTAGCATATTCTTCCAAGTAACAACAAGAGTTACACTGACAACTCTAAATCATCCCTGTGATCAGTTATTTCTAAATTCATAGAGAACCTCCACAATAGAAAATCAACATTTCCAGAATATATTGATGCATCTTTGCAACTTATAACAATATACATTTTTAATTTTTATCCTAGAATAAGTTGGTAAAATACAAATTATCCAATCTATTCCAAAGCCATATTATTAATGTTCTGGAAGATTTTAACTAAAACAAAATAAAACACACACACAAAGCAAACTTAGCATTTCACAAAATGGCACTGAAATTCTAAGTTATCTGTGCATTACTTAACATTTTTACAACATTTTATCCAGTAACTCATTAAATCCACCTAACTATTCCAAGATTAGTTCACCAATTCTGGATAAACAAACTAAGGTTTAATTTCCAAGATCACAGAGTTGGACAATAAATAGAAGCCAAAGTCTATGTTCTTCTCACTGTAACAAATGCCTCTCTGAATAAATAATCTTAAGACCTTAAAGGTTCAAAATAATTAAATGAACATCCTTCTGTAGCCAACTGCCATTTATTATGTAAATTCTTAGATTTTAGCAAATAACATTCTAACTGGTTAAAGTACGTGGTTAGAAAGACCTAACAGTTTCTGTTCTCATGTGGTTTATAGCTACTAAGAAAAACAGATAACAATTTTAAGTGAAACAACTAGCATTATAAGGGCACTTATCATGAGCAGACTAATAAAATCTAGGATCCAGGAAAAAATATTTTTTTCTTCCTTTTAAAGACATAAATCGGTTATGATCACTCAGAAATTACAAGACATAAGTAATCAATAGGGGTGACCAATAAAGATACTAGAGAACTGAGAAATAAAGCAAAAGAAACACTTATTTTGAATTTATACAAACAGCAAATATGTAGAGAGGTAGATTTAGGAAAGTTCTTTTATATATAGTTCCTAAAGAAGTAGTAATGACAGTCTTAAAATATTAACTTTGCAACCCCTACTAAATTATAGATCTAGGCATATAGCATCAACAACTGCTAATAACACAAAAATGAAACAGACATTACTGCTTTCTGATAAAAGAACACATCACTAGTTACTGGAAGGACAAAAACAAGCCAACAGGGAAAACTAAACTAATAATTCAAGAAACAGCAAAAATAACCATATACTGCCTTACACAGCTCATCCAGGAAGGCATTTACATAGTTAAAATAATGCAAACACCACAAATGATCTTCAAACTTACTATATTATCAGCATATTGGTAAAACTCAGGAATTGGAAATGACATGTGAAATGAAGTCAACAATAAGAGGAGCACCAATCTGTTCATCCATGTGGTTATGTAAACAATAAGGCTTACACATGACAAAAAAATGTAATTATATTACCCAGCTATATGGAGGTGGTAAGAATCAGACAAAAGCTCTAAAAGCAATAACATGTGGGAAACAGACTGGGGAAAAGTGATGGATATAAATTTTGGGGAAGAATAAACCTATAAAAATATTTAACTTGTTAATCCTAAGTGTGTTATAAGTAATAAAAACCAAAGTTAACAAAAGAATAGAAACCCAGTTCTATTTTCTTACACAGTATCTTCATTAACATTAGAGAGGGTATCATTTAAGGAAAGGTATTAAGAACATTCGGTTGCCACCTGTTTTCTGAACACTTTAAAAAGCATTAACAATCTGATAAGTTACTTAGCTTTACCAAAAAAAGTGGGGGGCAGGGGGACTTAAGAAAAACAAAGTACCCTGAAAATACAGAATGTTAATAAATATGAATTTAGCTGGGTGTAGTGGTACATGCCTATAATCCCCACAGCTTGAAAGGCTGAGACAGGAGGATCCTGAGTTCAAAGCCAGCCTGAGCAACTTATCGAGACCTTGTCTCTAAATAAAATACAGAAAAGTGCTGGGGATGTGGCTCAGTGATTTTAGAACAGCTGAGTTCAATCCCCGGTACAAAAAAATAAAAAAATTAATGATAAGCCCAGAAAAGATGATCCTATTTATATGGTCTGAAATACAAACAGATGATGCTCTACATATCTTAAATGATGGGTATCTCTGGTACAATTTTGGATCTACTTTACTTTCTTCTTCTTAACTACTATTCCAGTTTTACATAGAAAAAAATCATTTTCAAAACAATTACTTTCTCAAGGGGAAGAAAAGAAAAACTAAGTGATTGCTATTAGTTGGATAATTACATGTAAAAAGGATCTTAATCTGACCCTGATTACTATCTCTTTGATTAACAAAAACTCAAGGACTTTATCAAAAGCAGTGTGCAACTGAAGTACCCCTCTCTTGCCACAGTGTGTCACTGTTACTGAACAAATATATATATTTTTTATTTTTCCAGGATGGAAGAAATTGTTTAAAAGCACCTTTAACTGTTAAATTATTTAATCCCTACTTAACAAATAACAGCCTAAGGACAGACTTCTAATCTTACTCATTAATATGAATAAGTTGGCAGCAGCCTCCAAAGTACTCAGAATTCATTTTTTTAAAATAAAAGTTTATCCTTATACAAATTAAAACAAAGCCAGAGTATAATAATCTTATAATCAAACTTAACAAAGCTTCTCTCTCTGGAAGGAGGGAATAGGCATTACGATGCTTCAAGTGACAAATTTATACAGATGTTTTATAAAAATTTCTGAGTGAAAACAAAGCAAAAAAAAAATCTTTGTCTACAAGTTAAAAGTAGATGAAAAAACACAAGGAGCACAGAAAAGAATTATCATAGTGAGCTGGGGATGTGGCTCAAGCGGTAGCGCGCTTGCCTGGCATGCATGCGGCCTGGGTTCGATCCTCAGCACCACATACAAACAAAGATGTTGTGTCTGCCGAAAACTAAAAATAAATAAATAAGTAAATATTAAAAAAAAGAAAAGAATTATCATACATGAACTAAATTTGACTTTGCTTGGCTAACAGTAAGGGAAAACTGCATCTACGCTGATCTAAATGTTAACGAAGTAGATATATATATATATATATATATATATATATATATATATGAATTTTGGGGGGTTAAACTATATTCATGAACTGATCTATTCATAAAAATTGTATTCATCAGTATAAATACTTTGGTATTCTGGTTAACACATAAGGAGACAATGGAATAAGACTTATCATGGACACAATAATCCCCCACTCTAACCTTGCATAAGGCTAGACAAAAATTCAGTAAATGGGTGGGGAACAGATATCAATCAAATGTGTGAAGTCTGGCCATAAAAACTTCAATTTCACCAATTAACAATAACTAGTTTTTAATAACACTTTTGGCTTGGTACACTTCCAAAGTCTACATGATTTAAGGATGTGATTTTCTTAGAATGAGCACCTAAATTACTACTATTATGTAAAAAAGCTACGAGTAGGAAAATTATGAAGAAAAATTAAACAGTCTTTAAATTTTAATGCAAATTAAAAAAACCCAATAGAATTAAATAAAGCTACAAATATAAACACCCTCTTAGTTAAAGGACTAGTTTTTTTTTTTTTAATAACCAGCTTTTTCTCATGTAAAATTAATGTGATTAAACTACCTAAAAATATTTTAGCTTAAAAAGAAAAAGTGTAATCTCTGACATGAAAATCATAATGATACAGAAAACATATGGTCTCTGGATTTAAAATCTCTGTGATTTGATAACTAAGTACCTCATATGACACAAGTATATTATACATTTTTACATATTATATACATCAGAATTATACTATGCATTGAAGACTAAAAGAACCAATAATCTACAACTTTTCAAGAAAGTTGTTTTATACTGCTAACAATTTTCAGATTCAAGTTATTATAAGACAATAAAATACCAATGATATTTAATCATTTAAAGATAACCAATGTTAAAAAAACTTGATTTTGAACAAAAGTCACAAAACTTATGTGTTCGCTTGATTCATGAGACGAGTATGCATTTTTTCCATGAAATATTTGTGAATCTCATAGTTCTGTAAAATTCTGTTAAGAATTCCTGTATTGGGGCTGGGGATGTGGCTCAAGTGGTATCGCGCTCGCCTGGCATGCGTGCGGCCCAGGTTCGATCCTCAGCACCACATACAAACAATGATGTTGTGTCCGCCGATAACTAAAAAATAAATATTAAAAAAAAAAAAAAGAACTTATTGTGATGTGTGTGTGTGTGTGTGTGTGTGTTTTCAAGAGAGAAAGAGATAGAGAGGAGAAAGACCTCAGGCTGACAATTAAAAAAAAAAAAAAAAAAAAAAAATTCCTG